>NC_056738.1:71552850-71862491 GCF_019279795.1 Protopterus annectens
TACCACCACCCCCCTCCGAGATTGCAGACAACTATGCTGAACAGTATGCAGATGCAGTATACAAGCACCTGTACAACTGCATGGACTCAGCCATACCCAGTAGAACTAAAACCTGACCCTCAAGGAAACACAGACCTGTCTGGTGGACATCCTTTATCAACAGGCTTTACAGCAAAAGGAAGAAACTGTTGTCCAGGGGTAAAAGGAACAAATTCCAAATTGGAAAACCTCCCTCCTTAGCCTCAACAAGCAAATAAGATCACTAGTGAAAACCTTCAAAACCAATTATGAATTGAGATTAGACTCTGAAACTAAGGGAAACAGCAAAGCCTTCTTCAGTTACATCATGAACCTCCATGGCAAATCCTACGTTTGTTCCGAATTAGTACTTAACGGTATCACTTACACTGATCCTTTTGACTTGGCCAACCTGCTAGCATATAGGTTTAGCGCAGACTTCACCCCTCCGTCCCCCACAAAGGCACTGTTGACATCCCCAGTACTTGTTCTGCACCTCGGATCTCCATAGATCAGGTGTTTAAAGGCCCTATCCAAGGCAAAGAACATAGCTTCCACGGGACCTGATAGTATCCCTGGCTGTATTCTGCACCATCTCCAGCAAGAATTAGCTTCGCCATTGAACACCCTATTCAACCACTGCCACTGTCATCCTCTTGCACAAATGTGATGCCACTACTGATCCTGGAAACTATGTCCCCATAAGCTTGGCAAGTCTGATGTGTAAAGCCATGGAGCATATTATTATGAGTATTATAAACAAGGACATGGGCAATCTCCAAGCACTTGATCCCACGCAGTTCTGATTCGTCAAAGGCAGATCTTGCCTGTTGAACCTGGTTGACTTCCTTGAGACTGTCACCAAGGCCCTGGATGAGAATGTCAGTGCATACAGCTTACTTTGACGTGGCTAAGGCCTTTGACACAATCCCCCACTCGAGCATCATCAAAAAGCTAACACAACTTGGCATAAATCCCTATCTCATAAGGTGGATGGCCAGCTGGCTCACTGGCAAGACCAACAAGGTCAAAATAGGCGCCTTCACCTCTGATAGAAGATTTGTCACTAGTGGAGTTCCCAGGGATCTGTCCTGGGACCCTTAGTGTTTGGCATCTACTTCTCAGAGGTTCAGCCAATGACAAAAGGCCTGTGGCTGACTAAGTTTGCATACAACTGTAAGTTGGGTACTGTCATTAACTCCTCAAATTATGTTAACATGCTCCAAGGGTTGGGAGGGTGGCCTAATGGTTAAGGTGTTTGCCTTACAAACACAAGGTGCAGGGTTGAAGTCTCACAAGGGATAATTGGCTAGGCTTAAAATGGCTCGCAAGGGCAATTAGCCTAGTACTAATCTATGAGCCTGACAATTGTTCTAAGAGGGTCTCACAGAAACTGACTGGTGCCAAAGTCATGACTGCAAGTTAAATGCAAAAAAAGTATAATCATACCATTCTGCAAAAACACATCCCCTACTAATTACAATATCAATGACAAACCTTTAAGTAACACCCAAATCTGCTCTGAACTGGTGGTCAAGAATACCACATACACAAACGCCGTAGATATAGCCAACCTGCTGCCAGACAGGCTCAGTGGAAACTTCACCCCCCTGTCCCCCCCCCATCAGTAAATCAGGACATCCCCAGCACTGGCCCCCCACTTACCACCAGGGAGCAGGTCTTTAATGCCCTTTCAAAGGCACAAATACAGTCTCCATGGGACCTGATAACTTTCCTGGCTGCATCCTACATGAACTCAGGTATGAGCTCTCAGCTCCATTAGGCACCCTATTCAACCAAAGCCTGAGCACTGGCTTCGTCCCAGCCAAATAAAGGACGGCCACTGTCATCCTACACAAAGATGGAGCATCCACTGACCCAGGCAATTATAGGCCCATCAGCCTAACTAGCCTGATCTGCAAGACTATGGTACTCATTATCATGGACCTTATAAACAAGGACATTGGCAACCACCAAATGCTTGACCCTACACAGTTTGGTTTTGTCAAAAGGAGATCATGCCTATTAAACTTGGTCAGCTTCTTTGAAACGGTCACCAAAGCCATGGTCGAGGTGAAGACTGTGCACGCCGCCTGCCTTGACCTAGCCAAATCCTTCGACACTATTCCCCACTCTGGCATAATAGATAAACTCTCCCAGCTAGGCATCAACCCAAATGTTACCAGATGGGTAGCTAATTGGCTCACTGATAGAACCCACTCAGTCAAAATAGGGGAAGCCATCTCTTGTAGTAAACCCATAATGAGCAGTGTACCCCATGGATTCTAGTTATCATGGATATTAAATCACTCTTCACCGTTACTCCTAATGAATATGGTATTCCGTGTATAAGAGGATTGTTATGTACTTACAGTGGCTATCCATGTACAAAGATAGAAATGCTATGTTCTGTGTTGGACATTGTTTTAAATAATATCTTTTTGTTTACTGATGAATACTTTCACCAACTGCTAGGTGTAGCAGTGGGTGCTCATGTTGCAAACACCTATGCTAATTTATTTTTCTCAAAATGGGAAGATGTGAATATATTCATGAGATCATTACTAAATATATTTAAAAATGATTATGTGGTTTTCTGTAAGCGCTTTGTGGATGATACAATTTTTCAGAATAATAAATATATCAAATTGCTTAAACTCTAATGAATTACAGGAGGCTACTGTTTTTCTTCTTGTATTCGACTAATTATTTGTATGAAAAAATTAATTTTCTGGTTATTACTGTAATGGTCAATAATGGAAGAATCAATACCATTAATATATAGAAAGAAGGTTCAAGCTACAAGATATGTACATTATAATAGCATGCATTGAAGACATGTTTATAAAAACTTTGTTAGAAGCCAGTTCTTGTAAGCTAGAAGATTAAACACAGTAAGAGGGAATTTTATAGATGCGATGGGAAATATAGCTCAAGATTTCCACATTAGAGCTATAATGAATAACTAATAAGGAATAATATGGAATTTGCATTATCTGAACATGAAGGACTAGGTCAACCATACTTTTCCAAGATACATAACACATTTAGCAGTAATGATCAACATAGAAAATTGTTCTTTAAGCTATATTACTAAATGTAATAGATGTACTTCTTTAATTAGAAAAATAATACAAAAAACTGGGCAATTTTGAATTCAGACCCAGAAATTAGAAAAGCAGTTGGAGAAATACAGCATTTTGTATTTAAAAAAGAAAATAATTTGAAACAACTTTTATGTTATAAAGATTTAGCATTTTGTAGACCAAGGGCAATCTCTATTAATTGCAAAAAAGGCAAAATTCTTTGTTATAACTGTGTGTATTGTAAGTACATAAATTTGGATAGGGAATACAAGCACCCTATTACTAAACAAAAATGTGTATTTAATTTATTTGCTACCTGTTCTACAGAAAATGTGACATACTTTGCTAAGTGTGTTAAATGTGATAGCTTCTATATAGGAAAAACAAACCAAAAGTTTAAAGAATGAAAGAATAAGCTGTCATTTGTCTGAAATTCGTAGAGGTTTAGAGACAATGCATTAAGTAAACACATTATTCAAAAGGGTAATGAGCACATATTTAAGTTTTTAGGGTACTTCAGAAAGTGACCATGAGTAAACATGGGGGGGGGGGCTGACCTGGTGAATATAAACTACTTTAGAGCTGATTTTTCATCAGGATTAAATTCAATGAACAGTATAAAACCAGTTTTAAAACCCAAAGTTATTTATGATCAGTCTTTTACCCGGCTTTGTGAACTATATTTATTAGTTAGTTAACTTATTATTTTTTATTGATTAACATACATGTATTTGCATGTTATTAATATTTATCATATTTATGTAATAGTATGAAAATATTTTATGTAGTTTGTTTAATTGTTACGTGACGTGTTACCATTTTTGTGATAGGCTGGCGACTTCTATTTAAAATTATGTGAATAATATGTTGATTTAAGCACTGAGAAAAAGTCTTTGAACTTGAAGGATTTGCTTGATAATACATTAGTTAAGAAATATGTTTATTTAAGCACTGAGAAAAAGTCTTTGAACTTGAAGGATTTGCTTGATAATAAACTGTTCTTTTAGTTAAGACAGATGGATTCTAAGTTTCTTGTTGTGGATTTTACATTGCGAAATGTGACTGAACAAGAAAACCTGGAACTATTAAACTTTTTGGCTTTGATAACCTTGTAAGGGATTCCAAAGCATATGCCTTAATTCATGTCATTAAGAATGGGGGATGAGGAAGGAACGAGTTAACTATAAGTAAAACATGTTTTGCCCTTAACAGTATTTTTTATAAAACATGACATGTACGTAAGGCATTTCTAGTTATTTTTATATGTTATGGGGATACTGCAGTAAACGGGTTCCCTATTTTTTTTTCCTTTTTTATTTCTTTCTTTTTGCATAGTCTCAAATGTAGGTACTGTAATGTAAAAAGAGAAGAAAGCCTGGATAAAATAATATTTAAGATAATAGTCTGTAGTCTTGGGTTATTAAAATGAGAGAATGGTTGTAAAAATAAACAGATCATGATGGAAGTAAAACTTGTATTTTTTTATTACTTTTGCATAGAAGAATAACTAGATTAAGGCCCTTTTCTTGATATAGCGGAAAGTTTTAAGTGGAAGCAAGTAACTAAACAATACTGAATGTAATGAAAAGTTTTTCTTTAGCAAACAAATGTTCGCAGTGCAACACGAGAAGCTTGTAGCTGAAGGCATCTGTGTATCTAGTTCTCATTTTTCTGTGGAGACAATCTGGTAGAAAGGGCAATAAAAACAAATTTTTTCTTTAAATAGCTAGGAGGTAATGTTTTCTGAAATTATTCAAGTTGTTTTCTGCATATCCAGGAGGGTAATAAGGATAAGACAAAAACTGACAACACATAGTGTAAGTAGAAGCACATGCTGTACCTTGTGTTTTACCACGAATAACCTTTTGTTATAGGTTAGCTACACTTAAAGGCTTTAGTTATTTATCAATTTGGGACAATTGTTCTTAATAGGAGGGTTAAACTTCATTATTTGAAGATGTACATAGTTATGTGAGTTTGTATTAGGTTAATAGGTTCTGTTTTTAGGGTTTTCATAAAAAAAAATGGAGATAACAAGAAACAGCCGTATAAAAGATCAACCTGCCAAATTTTAGTGTATGCATGTAACACAAAAGCGGAAACTAGACATTTTTAAAAACTGTTAATATATAATGGGTGGGAATAATAACTTCTTATCATAATGGCAGCATTCTCCATATTGTCTTTGTATATACCTGTAAGATCATTAACATTCAAAGAGTAATGAACTTTATTAAGAAATGCAGAGTACAAATAGCTATGCTACAGGAGACTCATTTTAGAAAGACGTGAGCATGTGAATTTGATAAAGGATTTCTAGATGGTTATTCAGAAGAATGTCTGTGAAAAAGGAAATGAGAGTACTTGTATTCATTGCTAGAGGAGCTCCAATAGTGATAAAATAGGGGAAAAAAAATAATGGTAGATTTGTAGTAGTAAGGGGCTACTAACAGTGTAGAAATATTATACTAGCACGTATTTATATTCCACCTAAAACTGCTACAGTTTAGCTTAAGAAAATTCTGGAAGACATAATTAGCTTTCAGCAAGGACTGTTGCTTGTAGGAGGGGACTGGAATTTAATTTGCCACAGTGAGGATGTATCTGGGGTGCCTGGAAAATGCAACAAAAGAGGGTAGATTCTTGCAGAAAATAATGAAAATATTTTGATATGAAAGATGTGAATTCAGTATTAAGAGCTCTGAGAGAATTTACATGGTATTCCCCGAGATACAAATCTGGGTTATGCTAGACAGAAATTATATTTCACAGGAACATGTGCATTTAATTGTAAGTTTTGATATGCCTCCAATAACTATTCAGATCATGCACCATTAATAACTAAAATAAAATAAAAATGAGACATTGGCATTTCCCTACCTATCTGTTGTATTTTTTTTTTGGAAGACATAGTCAATTCCGATTCAGTACCACAGCTCAAACCTATTATTTCCTTAGTTACACCAGTTTGCTCACCCAGTATTTATGACTGTAGTCAAAGGGGAGTTTTTAATGTCTGCCAACTCATTACACTCCTAAATAATTTGTTCCCAGTTCCCTCTTTCTTCCTGATCACACCTCCAACATTTGGAATTTACCTGATGAAAAAATCTTTGGAGTCTGCTTGGGGTATTAAAATATATATGCAAACACTTCTAAACAAAAATCCTAAATCTTCTAGACTTTGTTGCATATTTGTGAGCCATACAAGTAGTCTCCCTTTGTTTAATTGCTTACCAATCTCTTTTCCCAGTTATTTCCATTCTTTGATTCCTATAGTTATCCTACAGTATTTTATATGTTCTACTAATTATCCATTTTCTAACAGCAGCTTCTGTTTTAAATTCAACTTAAAAAAAAACTCTACTAGAGCAGGTCTTTTAGGATTCCCATATCCCTTTTTGTTTTCCTGTATTCCTGATGTCAGTCCCTGATAGGGAAGGCAAGCTGTAACCTGCAGTACAAATGTCTTTTTTTAAACATCTTTATTGAATTACCACTTCTGACATAGGCAAATTTGCATTTATATAACTGTATGAATTTGTAGTTAAAATTAACGAACATCAGTACAAATGACTTCTTAGCCACCTTCCGTTGTATTACATTTCCCTGTCTAGTTAATTGTTCCAATTACCTTTGTTCCTTCGCCAGTTTCTGCAGTAAATTCCCCCTATTTGTAGGCATTCCTATCAGCAGAATCTCCTTTTTACATTATTATGTTTAGATGTTAGTTCTTAGAATACTTTTATGAATATAGTATTCATTATGGCTGTTTTCCTTAAGGATCTGCATCCAAAACCCCACTCTCCTTATTTCTAGAATTTTTCCCCTGCTTTCATCATCATCCCTTTCCACTTTGAATTATTGCTTTCTGCTTGTGTTATGTATATGAGCCTTCACTGTGTACCTGTAAACCATGCCTTCAAATCAGGTAATCCTAAACTACCTTGTTCTGTAAGGCTCAACTTATTCCCACTTGACCCTTGCCCTCTCCCTCTTCCAGATAAAATATTTCAGCTCTTTATTAATTACTGTCCACAACGTCTTCTCTCATTAATTAAAATATGCCTGACTTGTATATAAACCAAAGGGACTAACCATTTTCACTGCTTGTATCATGTTATCCATATTCTATAAACAATAGCCTCCAGTTTCTTAGTTTTTGTATTATCCACTGTTTAAGCTCTTCCCACATATTTTAGCTGCCATAACAGAATCCTTTTTAACCCATACTCCTAAATACTTGTCCTGCCCCCATAAGTATGGGTATTGCTGAACCAGTTCAAGTGTGAGTACATAGTTTATAGCTATAGCCTTTGTTTTGTCTTCATTTAATTTTGTATCCCTCAAAAAATTTAAACTGTCTCAAAATGTTCCACAACAGAGAAATGTCCTTTTTTGGTTTTATCCAGAAGAAAAAAAATGTCTGCAAATAAAGCCAGCTTTTCCTGATTAATAAAGCCAGCTTTTCCTGATTACCATGCCAGTTATATCCTTGAATTTCTGAGTCCCTTATTTTCTTCTGTACTGCCTCTAAATGTAATACATATAACATAGGGAAAGACAGGGAAAAGAGGGCACCTTTGCCTGGTTCTTTTGTTTAGGCACAGCTTATTAGAGAGGAACCATTCCAATTTAATTTTTGCCTCTGATCCCTCATATTAACATTATTATTTTATCACAAAATGCATATGCTTCCATTGCCCTAGTCATAAAATCTCAGCTTTCTGTGTTAAACACTTTCTATAAGGCAAGCCACACAAACAACAACTGTATTTTCTTCACTCTGAATTATCATTGCTCTATTAATATTGTCAAATGTTTGTCACCTGTCCACAAAGCCACATTTATCAATTTTGGCAAGACGTTTCCTGTGTTTTAGCTATTGCAGATCTAAACATTTTATAATGATTTAAAGTTGAAATGGGCTTTTATGAAGCTGGGTCTGCTGGATCTTTCGCATCCTTAACCACCACAGCTTTCTTCCAGAATGTTGGTGCTTTCCCTCCTTTTAAAATACTGCTATACAAAACTTCCTAGAATTTTATCTTCTCTCCTAGCTTTCAAACTTCCACAGGAATGCCATCTATTCCTGGAGACTTTGCTGCAGATTGATTGTACATCATTGTTTTAATCTCTTCTTCTCCCGTCTTTACTGTTAATTCTTGAGCCTTATCTGCCTCTAACCTTGGCATACCCAAGTCTTCCAAAACTGTTTCCATTTCTGCTTTTCCTTGATTTATACATTCTTCTACTTTTATGTAGATTTTCATAACATTTCCGAAATATCTGTAATACCTCTACAGGATCTCTGTTAATTTTCTTGTTATAGGCTCCCTAAGTTTGGCAAGAACCCTTTCTATTTTCTCTTGCCTGAGTCATTGTGCTAAATTTTTGTTGTGCTATATCAAAAAAAAAAGTTTAACAGCAGTCTTTCTAAACACATGCATATTATCCAGATACTCCCTTATTTCACTGTAATGCTCTACATTAGTTCCTGTTCATGTTATGTGAGATTCCTTTTCTTGTTCTGTGAGATGCCCCTTATTCTGCAAAACTTTAACCTTTGTCAGCCCCTGTAAATAATTCTTGTTACTTCTTGTTCTGTGAGATGCCCCTTATTCTGCAAAACTTTAACCTTTGTCAGCCCCTGTAAATAATTCTTGTTACTTCTTAACCGTATATCTCTTTCTACCTTATTTTTCAACTCCTACTTTCATTTTATCCCAATCACTAGCTGTAACTTCTAAAGAAATGTCTACCTTCCCTAATAACTATTGAGTAATTTCCACTATCCAGCCTTACATTCCTGTCTTGTTAACAAGTAGGTGGGGAAGCGCAAGTGTCTTATTTGTACTTTATTACCCTGCATTTTTATCGTAGTTTATTGGTGCATGATCTGAAATTGTTACTAGATGTGTGTCGATGCTTTCAATTAAATGCAAGTGTTCCTTCGAAATGTAATTTCCATCTAGTCTTGTTATTATACATATGGGAATAATGTATAAATTCTCCAAGTTCCTACCACTGAATTCCTATCATCCATACCAAATATTTTCATAAATTTCTTCTGAAATCAACCCCTTTTGTTATATTTTCCCTTGTACGTCCCCCAGATACATCCCCACTGCTGCAAATCAAGTTCCAGTACCAACCTATAAGTAATATTCCTTGCTGAAAGCTGTCTTGTCTTGGTCTTTGTCATATCTTGCTAACTTTTTATATTGATCCATTTGTTCAAAAATCTTTTCAGGATCTCTTTCTGGTTGAGTTGTATCTTAAGTAACATAATTTGCAAATAAAGGCAACTTCTAGTCGGATGCCAACTCTCTGTACCCCCTTGTATTGGCTTTCCTTATTGCTTGAGCCAGTGGCTCTGAATACAGAGGAGATAGAAAGGGAGACCAGGGACATCCTTGTTGTGTTCCTCTGTATCGTGCAAATTTTGAAAATACCTCTCCATGAAGCCTGATTCTAGTGTTGGCTTCTCCATATATTCTTTGGTTTATCTTAATCAACCCATCAGGAAAACTGTACTTTTCTAATAATGTAAAAAGAAAATCTCTTCTGACCCTAAACACTTTTTCAACATCTAGTCCCAAGTGAATTAACAAGTCTTTTGACCAGTTCAGCACCTTTTTTTGCATAAGCAATGTCTTGGTGATATAATCACATGTCTGTCTCCCCTGGCCAAATCCACAGTGATCCAAGTTTATAATTCGCCCCACCTTCTTAGCTACTTCTGGCCAGTATTGTCATAAAGGTCTTATAGTTATGACTGAGTATTGAGGTAGGTGTGCAGGAATCTGCTTGTGTTGGATCGTTCCCCTTATTTGGAATTACCACTATTACCGCCACCCTATGTAACCTTGGGGGATTCCCTCCCTCTTAAGATTTGATTGACCAACTGCTTCCATGTCTTAAGGATTTCCTTCTGCTTCAGTTTCCAAACCTCTACTGGAAGCCCTTCTAACATAGATAATTTCCCTTCATCTGTTGCATCACTTCCTTAATCTTCTGTTCTTTAGTTTGGCTCATCAGACTTTGATTATCTTCCACTGTTAGTTTGGGTAGTTCAAAACCATTCAAATATTCTTCAGTTTCATCTCCATCAGGTTCCTCCTCCATCTCAGTTGAATACAGTTCTCTGTAGTATTTCAGCAGTATTTTCTTTGTTTGCCTAGTTTCTGTGACTAGTTTTCTTGTTAACTGATCTTTTACTTTCACTGTCAGTGATTTGATGTTGTTCTGTTTGAGTCTAAGCACCAACATCTTCATAGTTGTCAAGTAATTATCAAAGTACTTTGACCTGGTTGCTGCAGCCCTGCTTGTATATAGATAATACAACTATTCTTCCATTTATTGCCTAGCCAGTTTCTTCTGATTTTGAATCTGTTTGCTTTTCTTCCCTGCTGATTCTCCTATTTTGTAATTTACTTAATTTTTATGTAGCCTGTTTAAATTTCTTTCCTAATATTTCTCGTATTTCATGGGTCTTTGTCATAGTATTCTAATTTGCTGTTTACAGATATCCCAGTCCTCTTGCACTTCCCCGTTCCCTCCTTTAAAGTCTCAAGTTCCGTCTTGAGCATGGTGCTGACCCATTCTTTAAAATTCCTCCTTTTGCAGATATATGTAGTAGAGAAATGCCAACGCCTGTCTCTGTATACTCAAGTCTGAAAAGAAAGTTCTTATTTCAGTTACTGCATGAGCTGAGGGATATTGGGTGTGTAATAAACTCCTACACTCTGCACTGGTTTTCTACCTTTTGTATAACCTCTCTAAAACCTTATCCATGTACAAATCTACCAGAGGAAAAAATATATTCCCTTTTTCCTTTTAGTATATATGCAGTACCTATATGCCCAAAAAATCTCAAATAATTGCTTAAAAAGCATCCCTCCCCGTGTACTCTATGAATTCTTAGCCCTCCTGAGGCATTGCCTGTGCTCGTAATGGAATTCCAATCTCCTGTTATGATTAACATGCCTGCATGGAAAGTCAAAATCCTTCCTAACATTTCTTTTATAACTTATTTGGTAGTCTTGGGAGGGAGGCAGACCAATACCAGGGGTCCAGGGACCTTTAAGAGCTACAAACCTTACTTCTGCATCTTTTTTAATACATCGTCTATATGAATCTGTTCTGTCCTTAAGAATTTATAACCCTTGCCTCTAACAATCCTGCAAAAAAATTCCTCACTTCCTGACCTCTTAATAAAGCTGTTATGCTCGCCATCATTTAAATGTGTCTCTTGAAGTAACTCTGTATGCACCATTCATTATTTAAGTAACCCAGTACCCTGTCATGCTTAGTTTTATGTACTAGCCCATATATGTTGCTAGTGAGAATGCTCATGTTTGTAAGGTAGAAAGCCCTTTGACTCATTCCTGTTTCCTTGCACTGTTTCCCCTTGCTCAGTTCAGTATGAAAATTTCTCTGAGAAAAGGAAGTCTTTATCCCCCTTTTGCTTTCAGTTCTTGTTACCTATTCTGTCAACCTGCAATCTGTTTCTTTCTAGCCCAGTGGTGTTAGTAGTTCAGCACTACTGTAGGGACTTTCTTACATGTACTCTGATTACGCGACTTGGCAAGCAACTTAAATAATTTGGCGTTTTGTTTAATCCACAACTTTAAAGTACCACTGCTACAATTCACTTTCCATAATTAACCCATTTATTCTGTTGCTTGCAGTTACTACCAGTCATTTCCACAAAAAAGTGTGTACTTGTCCGTCTTGTTGGCTATTGGTTAAAGTCCTTAATGGTTCAATCTTTCGTCCGATCCTCTTTTTTTTCTGCCAGCTCCCTTCAAATACTTAAACAGTCACAATATCCTATTATAGCCTATGTTTGCATCCCATAGTAGTTTCTAGGTATTTTTATGCTCTTTGGCCTTTACTCCATGCAGTTTCACGTACTAATTGCCATCCTGTCAACTATCTCCCCAAGTTGGTGTATGAGTAAAAAACATGAAAGCTTTTAATTGATTCAGTGTACACAGTCCCAGTAGGAGTCCAATGAAAGTTCGATGTTTTCCTCCTCTACCGCTAGTTGCATTACCTTTGGTTAGCTGAGCACCCTCTGGATGCACATGTCCTCTTGATTTTTTATTTAAATGATATTTAAAAGAGCTGAGTTGGTGTAGTGGTGCGTTTCTCTGAAAGTAGTTCAGAAGGCCCTGGGTTCAGTACTTGGCAGTGTTAGATATGTATCCCAGAGACTACCCCGTCTGTGGAACAGGCTCCTCATCCACATGTAGCAGAGTTTCCCCCTAATCCAATTGAAGTGCAACTTGGACAGTTGGATGGGAAACTGGAAATTCAACCCTGGCTTGGCACCTATGTCTCTGATGCAAACGGGTAACCTGTAAATGGTTTATCTCCCAGGCCCATGCTTACACTTCAAGGCTATCAGAACTTGTCAAAGATTTGGGATGCAAGGCTAGGCTTAGAAAGGCCCTTGTACTACACCTATGAATCTATGATATTGTAGTCCTAGTCAGCTGTTGTCTGTTATATGTTCTCCTCAACTCTAGACATACTGTCCATAAGTCCTCAGTGTAAGAAGAGCATGTAGCATTCAGCCGGCACCATGTTAAGGATTCTTCAGTCCTGCCTTCATGCTGGATCTCAGCCCTGGACTCTTCTAAAAATCTTGCGCTCTTACTACCATTTCTCTTTCCCTGTCTCTCTCTGACATTTTTTCTGGAGCATGGGGATAGAGTTTTCTCTTTCATGGATTCATTTTCAGTAGGATAGAAATAAAGTGCTGCCACTTAGATAAAGCCAGAAAAACTACATAGATTAAAAAAAGTATTCTGGTACCATGATAACCAAAGAGACCAGTGACTGTATAGACTGCGCAGTTTTTACAGTAAACATATACAATTACTGGTCTCTCTGGTCATCATGGTGCCAGACTACTTTTGTTTTGTTTTTTTCATTTCTTTTCAATAGACCAGGATTCATGTACCCAATGAAAGGTTCACCTTCCTTTTCTGCTTTGCCTGGCAAATCCTCCTGCTTTTTTTTTTTTTTTTTATATACATCTAGAGCTATCACAGTCACTGGGTACAGGAGCTTAACTCTTAATTTCTCTGGCTGTTTTTCTTCTTTTTCTGCTGGGTAGTAAGCATTCCTGTTAGTTCTATTTTGTTCCTTTACAGAAGGGAGAAGTACCAGCATCTTGAAAGAAAGCTGTGGTGGCTACATTACCTAAAGAAGTTTAAGACCTTTCAGATCCAGCTTCATATAGACTCATTTCAAGTTTAAACCATGATTATATAAAGTGTTGATGCTAGGTAAAAGAATGGTAAAGGTGTTGCCAACATTGATATGAATAACTGGTATTGTGGAGCGGTGGCAAACATTTGACAACATTAATAGAACAATATTGATTCAGAAGGAAGTAGAATGAAGGAAAATATCATTGTCGTCGTTGGTTCTTGAGGCAGAGAAAACATTCAACAGAGTAAGCTGGGATTGTATGAGTAGGGTAATGGTAGCACTTCCATTCCTTGATGCAATAAAAAGGTTAATGAGGAAGAATATGTGAAGGATCAGAGACCAGAATTTAATATGGAAATGTTCCTCGTTGATGAGGTGTATTAACAGAGGAACCAGGCAGGGGTGTCCTGTTTCTCTTTTGCTATTTCCTTTATATATTTAGATCTATTGGCTAAGAAAATAAAATAAGGGAACCAAAAATTCAAGGATGCAATTTAGTATGGTAATAAGAAAAGCTGGCTTTATTTGTAGCTGTTATCCTTTCCTAGATTTATCAGGTATAAAAATATCTCAGTGTTTGGGAATATTTTGAGACGGTTCATCTTTTTCCAAAATTAATGAAGATAATTTATAACTGTAGCCTTTATTTTATTTACCCACACGCTAATTGGTGTAGCAGTGCCCATGTTTATGGGGACGTAAGTTGAAATATTTAGGAGTATGGATTAAAAAGGCTTCTGTTATGGTAGCTAAGGATAAGTGGAAAGAGGCAAAGCTAGTGTTGTGCTTTGAGGAATTTGTTTATTTTATTTGTGAACTCTCCATGTCTTTTTTAAAGATGATGGGAACCCCCTTTATTCTTTTTCTTTCAGTGTGTGAGACTCCCTAGCTGTGGAGGGATCCCTGAGTTAACAGGGCATATTACAGGTACTCTGTGCATATGCAGCACATATAACTAAGAACTTGCCATTGTATAATCTGCTAATGTGCTTTGAAGAGTTTATATTTTTGAGCTCTCCCACATCTTTTTAAAGATGCTGGGAACTCTTTTTTTCTGTCTGTGAAGCTTCCTAGCAGAGGCCGGATCCCTGAATTAACAGGGCACATTAGAGGTGTTCTACAAGCAGCAGCATGTAAGAGCAGTACGTCTTTGCATTCTTGTGTTATTTTTGTGATTTTGAGTTTTATGTGATTGTGAAGGTGACTATTCTTATATTTGGGTGAGTTTTATGTTTACTAATTTGATTTAATGTTTTTATTTTTAGTGTAGAGGCAGTTTCATTTAAATTTCATTAATAGTAACTTTTTACTTTTAGTTTATTCACACAGTGATGTAGTCTTTCAATGAATATGCATTAAATTCTTTATTGGGAAATATGCTCCACAACTTCTGCACTTTACTGTACATTTATCTTGCTCATGTAGTAAGTAATGATGCCTGAATTAATAGGGATTCTCAATAGCAAGACCAAAACTGATGCCAAGTTAACTGAACATGAATTAGAAATTTCCTTGAAAAGTTTATTCAGTTTTGTATCCTCTTAGAAGAAAGATTTAATCAAATGATTGGCTCATTCAGGGAATTATCAGCTTGTGATTTGCACACATATTATTAGTTTAGGTTATCCTCAAACACAAATATATCTAAAATTAATGAATTTGTGTCTGATGATAGAGGAGAGTGCCAGGCCCCACCTGATTTGGGAGAAATGACGTATACATACTTGTCTAATGTTCTTGTTATTTAATTTAAAAGTGCAGTAAGACACTTAATAAAACCAAGCAATATCCTAGCAGTAATTTATTTAAAAGGAAAGGATCTATAAAAAAGAAAGTTGTGGAGGTTGGCAAGGAAAGAATAGAAAAAGAAAGTTTCTCCTTCTGGTACATTAGACAGCTGCTGTTCTTTCATTAAAACTCAGCTGTGTGTGTCTCAAGGTAGTGATTATTGTGTAGTTTCTGTTTCAGACAATGATTTAAATAAAATTTGACTATTGAAGATTCTAAAAGTAAGGAGCCTGTAGAGCTGATTTGGTACAGAATTAGTCAACTGTTTAAGGATCTTTTGTTTTCAATCATGGTATTTTCTCTCGGCACCTTTCAGACAAAACAGCTAGTGTTCCTGTTGACAATGGAGGCAGTTTTAATGACTTAATTAAAAATTCTAAAAAAATTATCTGAGGAGGGTGATAAAAATAGAACATCTATCGTGTGTTAAAGGCATTGGCCGGGGAAATTAATTAGTGATTTCTCAGGAGATTGTCAGTTTGATGTTAAAAGTTTCCCCAGTAAAGGCACTGACTAGCGTCAGTGCACTTGTATGTAACAAAATGAAGAAATTTTATTTATAACTGATTCGGTGTTAAAGGATATACAATACCGTTGCAGAATATTGACTTTATTTATTTGACTGTTTCAAGTTGCTTAACAGTTGGTTAAGATCTAATGGTTTAACTCATATCATTGGTTACATATTGAGAAGAGTTTATTTGTAATAATTTAATGTTTGCCAGTGACATGCTGTATTTAAGTAAGTGTGGATCAAGTTTTATCTGTAATAAGTTGGTTACTATGTTCATGTCAGAAATATTTAAAAAATCAGGTAAATAAGCTCATGTGAAAATGTTTTTACCCTGCAATTATAAATGTACATCATGTGTAACATAATTGTGGAGCTTTTCTCCTCGGGCTTATGCTGAAAATGGGTTTTACCTGGTCAGACTTTTCCGGCCAACAGAGACAAATAAGTAAATGTTTTGTTAAAAAAAAATTTGGAAATACCGTGTCGCTAGACCTAGGGTCACAGACTACCAGTGACCTAATAACATTCTAAAGCTATATCATTGTAATTAAAGACATTTAGCAAATACATATAGGGGGGGTACTCTGTCTTACAGCAAGAGAAATTGGATGAAATGGCAACTAATTAATTCTTTCCTGGATATGAGAAGATTGAATTTCATAGGACGTAATGAAATGAAGGCATAGTTAGAATTCTTTTAAAAGATGATTTAGTTTGCACACTTAATATGCTTAAAATGTACTTAAAGATTACTTGCATTGATGTAATTCTTTTCATTGATCAAATATTTTAAGATTAATTTGTCCTTCTAGAAAACCTTACATGGACTCGTAGCATTCGTAAAGAATTTATTAAATTTTTGGCATTAGAGTTTAATCGTAGTTTTGTTGTTTTACTTGGTGATGTAAATTATCCAAATATAAATTAGACTATTCATCAAGCAAGAAATTCAAAATTGATTTTCTGGACAGTTTACTTCAATTTTGTATTAATCAATTTATACTCCTACTAAAGGTAATCTCATACTAAATCTCTTTGTGACAAACTGACCATCATAAGTTGAAGAAATTATTCTGCATCCACCATATAATTCTGACTACTGTTCAGTTATAGCAAGTATTTTGTTTGGTCCTATTTAACAATCAAGAGGGTACTTGCGTATTATCGCAACCAGATGTGTAACCTGGTGTAATCTGTAAAGTTATCGGAAAACGAGTATATGTTACACTCAAAAGGGTAGTATAAACTAATTACTGTTGCACCACATTGCCTTTGAAACTGAAACGGGAATAAATGCAAAAATCTTCTTCATTGTTAGTTTCTTGTACTGGTGTGACTTATTGCGAAAGTATGATGAACATGACTGTTGCTGCACATACGTAGTTACTGGTACAATACAGAAAAACTCCCAGTTCATTCAAAACAGAAATAGAAACAAACCAGGTGTCCAAACACTAAATATTTTCATCACGGTTTAATTCGTGTCATTTACTTGCGTAGTAAGAAAGGAAGGATTATACTGTTAACAGAACCAGGAGTCCAGGAAGCTAAGAACTTTTCAAACAGTGCTGTACACATAAACAGATTTCCCTGATGTTCTTCGTGTTTCACTGTTGCAGTCATTACATTTGGGTAATCTGCTGGCAGGTTGCCCTCAGTCGGCCTGAATAACAAAGTCTTGGGTCCTGCGTCGGTTGCTGTCTCCTCTTCCATGACGTCAGGGGTATAAAACATGCCGCCGATGCCATTTTAATCTGTCTTTCTTGCCACGCGGTGCCCGAAGCAGAAGCAGTTGGCAAGTGCCGGTCGAAAGACTCCTGAAATTTTCGTTTTCGAGTTTCAGAACCAAAGTCTTCAAACTAAAGCTAAGTACCCCGTTGGGGAAACTTTTTCTTGCTCCTTACTGATGTCAGTAAAAGTTAATTGTATTACTTGTGGGAAGCAAATACCTCATAAGGATTTTCATTTGTACTGTATTCCTTGCCTAGGCCCTGATCACAACGTGCCTTGCTGTCGATTTTGTGCTAAATTTAACCAACGCACTATTAAGCGTTGGAATATTTTTGCTTCTAAGTATTTTGGTTCAAGATTTAACTATCCAGAAATGTTGTTGGTTAACAATCTGACTACTGGAATTCACAAAAAATGCAAGGAAAAAGACAGAGACAGACCGTCGCGGTCCAAAACCGACGAAGCTTCTCCTAAGCGAAGTCGCTGGTTCACCAGTACTCAGTGAGGCACTTTCGCAACCCCTGATTCCCACTACTTTTGAGTCGCTGGCCTCTACTGAGACCCATTCGGAGTCCGGTATGCTGCGAGATTCTTGAAGTATTGAACCCGCGGATGTCTCTCCCTTGGATGGGTCCGGAGCCGCTGAGCAGGTACCGGCTTCTGAGGGTGTTTTCAGGCCTAAACATCTGTATATTAAACCAACGCCATCCTCAAAAACAAGGCCAAAACCTACTTCTATGTCTAAAAAACCGACGTATGAGCCATGTGCTCAGGCCCCTATGTCTAAAAAACAAATGATCGAAATGGCTGAGAATTTAATTACCTTGATCAGGGGTCCCCCCCCCCCTGCTAAGAGGCCTAGGCAAGGCAATGATTGTGAATGTTCAGATCAGGTTTCTATTTCTTCTGATTCTTTTCTGATCAGGAATTTTCTAATCCTCTTATGAGGACTCTGATGCAGAGGAATCCATCCCTTCTGCTTCTCCTGAGGTTATTTCTTTTGGAGAGACTTTGCATACCTTAAGGGAGCATTTTCATTGGGAGAGTCAGGACTTCTCAGAATCCAAAAAGAGGCTTAGGGATTTTCTTCTTCTTCCTCAGCATAGGCCTCTGGCTATACCTCCTGTTTTAGACATTGTTGATGATGATTTCTCAGAATCCAGCATGGCTCCTGATTCCCTGCCTCCGGCTCCTAGTAAGACAGACAGATATTACAGGGTTCCTGACTCCCACAAATTTTTCAAAAATCCTTCTGTTGACCCTGAAACTATTTCTCAGGGTCCCAAGAATGTTAAGGCTTCTACAGCCAAAAATCCTACTCCTTCTGATAGAGACTCCAGGGCACTGAATAGACTGGGTAAGAAGGTTTATACGTCTTCAACCCTGGCAATCAGGGCTTTAAACTGTCAATTTCATATGCTTAAATATCAACAGCATGTCATGGGCTTACTGAAACAGAAAATTATGTTGATTTCTGATTGTGTGGAAAATTAAGAATTACAGGATTTATTGCATTCAGCTGAACAAGTTGGAAAGCATACTTTGCAATGTGGTTTTGATTCCTTGGAGGCCTCTTGCAGGGCTGCCGTAACTGAATCTGTGATGAGGCATGCTTGGCTTAAGGAGCAAAATCTGCCTGATCATGTTCAAGCTAAATTGTTGGATGCTCCTTTACAGCATGACAGTCTGTTTGGTAATAAGGCAGAAGAGGTTTTCAAAACGATGGAAGACAAAGCTAAATCTATGCAAACTGTAAAAGATTTCTTGCAAGTGCAGCCACCCAAGTTCAGTAGGCACTGGCCTACTAAGAATTGGTCCTTTCCAGTGCACAACAGAGCCACTCGGGTCAAATCCAGACACTCCAAAAGCTCCAGGTTTCAGTTACAAGGATCTTGCAAGACAAAACAATGGGGTGCCTCCACCTCCAAATCAGGAAGTACCAAAGGACCACCCTACAGTAAACAGTCTCAATGACTTTCCTCTGCCAGTTCCAAGCACTTATCTTTTGGCAGCCCCTTTGGGGGGAAAACTAGCACTTCATGCTCAAAATTGGTATCTAATTACCCAGGACAAGTGGGTCTTAAATATAATATCCCAGGGTACAAATTTCATTTCCACACTTTGCCAATTCCAAACGGATGGCCAGGTCTGCCCCCAAATCAGTGGGCAGAGGCCCAGAAACAAGTCCTGCCCTTCATGGACATGGGGGCTATTCAACCAATACCAGAAAAGGAAAAAGGACAAGGTTTTTATTCAAGACTTTTCCTGGTACCCAGAAAAGACAAATCATGGTGTCCAATTCTGGACTTATCCATTCTGAATACTTTCCTGGACATTCCAAAATTCAAGATGCTGACTCTACAACAGCTACTGCCTATGCTAGGCAGGAATGCCTGGTTGGTAACTCTAGACTTAAAAGAGGCTTACCTGCATATCCCAATCGGGGAATCTTGCAGAAGATACCTCCGCTTCAAAGCAGGCTATTTGCATTACCAGTTTTCTGCACTGCCCTTTGGCTTATCTATTGCGCCCAGGGTCTTCACAAAGTGCCTGGCACAAGTAATTGCATTTTGCAGACAAAGAAACATTCAAATGTATCCATATCTGGACGGTTGTCTAATTCAGGCAGAGGACGAGGTCACTTTACTTCAACATCTGGCGTTTGTAAAAATGCTTCTAACATGCCCAGGGTACACCATAAACAAAAATAAATCACAACTGGTACCCTCTCAAATAATTACATTCCTGGGTGTAAGCTTGAATACAACTGCCCAGATGGCTTACCTCACTCCAGACAAACAAATTAAATTGACAACATACTTGAAACAAGTGGCAACAAAAACCCAGCTATCTGCAAGACAAATTCTGCAGGCTTTGGGGTTCGTGGCAACCTGCATTCTACTAATTCCATATGCAAGACTGCATATGAGGAAACTTCAATGGTACCTAAAACACTTATGGAGTCAATGTTGTCACAGCCTGGAAACAAAGATTCCTCTCATTCCTTGCCTGCAACAGGAGATGTTCATCGTGTTACCCTGCTGCAGTCATCACACTTGGGTTATCCTGCCGTCAGGCGGTCCCGCAGTCAGCCCAAATTCCAAAGTCTTGGTATGGTGTCGGTTGCTGTCGCTTCTTCCCTGATGTCAGTGCGCCAGGGGTATATAAGAGGCATCCAACACCATTTTCTTCAGTCGTTTTTGCCGCGCGGTGCCCGAAGTAGAAGCAGTTCGCAAGTGCCGGTCGGCCGACACCTGAGATTTTCGATTTGAATTTCAGTCTGAAGTCTTCAATAAAGCTAAGTACCCCGTTGGGGAACATTTTCTTGCCTCAGTCCGATGTCAGAAAAAGTTAACAATTGCATTTCTTGTGGGAAGCAAATACCTCATAAGGACTTCCATTCTTACTGTTTTCCTAGCCTAGGCCCAGACCACGACATCACAGGTTGTCGGTTTTGTGCTAGGTTTAATAAACGAACTATCAAACGCTGTTTTGACTTCGCACGGCATTACTTTGGTAGGAAATTTAATTATATCACGCCGTCGGAGCAGCCGACGACCGCCATACATAAAAAACGCAAGGATAAGGACAGGCAGCCTAGGAACAAGCCTAACTCCGAGGCCTCACCGGGGCCTGTCGCCGGTTCTCTGGTTTTCAGTGAGGCGCCTACGCAGCCCCTAACGACTGCAGAACTGGAACCCCAGACAGCTGCGGATTCCCAAGCGGAGCCTACTAGGCCGACGCAGCCATCTTCCGACACCGGAGCAGAAGTAGACCCCGGTGCAGTGGAAACACCTTCAGTTGCAGAAGGTGTCTTCAGACCTACTACACTCACCATTAACTCTTATGCTAAGCTTAAAACTCCTTTAAAACCTAAGAAAACTGTACATCAGTCTACACTTCAAGGCCCCATGCCTAAGAAACAGATGCTGAAGATGGCTGAAAATTTGATGACCCTAATCAGGGGTTCCCATCCCCCTCCTGATAAAAGACCAAGACAAGAGGAGGATTATGCATCCTCTGATCAACTTTCACTCTCCTCAGATTCTTCTGGGGAACAGGATTACACTTTTCCACCTTATGAAGACTCTGATGCTGAAGACTCTATTCCCTCAGCATCTCCCCCTGAAGACTACTCCTTTGGGGAAACTTTACATACCATGAGGGAACATTTCCACTGGGAAGGCCAGGACTACTCAGATTCTAAGAAAAGGCTCCGAGAGTTCCTTTTATTACCCTAGTACAGACCTCTTGCTATCCCTCCTGTTTTAGATATTGTGGATGATGTTTACTTGGAGTCTAGTTTAAATCCAGACTCTACCTCCTGTTCCAGCCAAACCAGACAGATACTGCAGAGTACCTGACACACAAATTCCTTTATAAAAGCCCTGTAGCTGACCCAGAAGCAGTTTCCCAGGGTCCTAAGGGAGCTAAAGCTTCTATGGCTAAAAATCCTGTTACCTCTGAAAGGGATTCCAGAGCCCTAGATAGATGGGGAAAGAAAATATACACCTCAGCAACTCTGGCTATGAGAGCATTAAATTGTCAGTTAAAACAAAAAATTAGCACACATTCTGAACAGTCTGAATTCAAGGAAATGCAGGATCTGTTGCATGCAGCTGAACAGGTGGGCAAACATACTTTACATTGCGGATTTGATTCATTGGAAGCTTCCTGTAGAGCAGCTGTTACTGGCTCTGTCATACGTAGACATGCTTGGTTAAAAGAACAAACCCTTCCTGATCATGTTAAAGCAAAATTATTGGATGCATCTTTACAACAGGATGTATTATTTGGTGTCAAAGCAGAAGAGGTTTTAAAGAAAATGGAGGATAAGGCAAAGTCTATGCAAACGGTCAAGGATTTTTTGCAGGTACAACCCCCTTGTTTCAGCAGAAATTGACCAACAAAAACCTGGTCCTTTCCAGCTTCTGACAGATCACAGAGGGGCAAATACAGATGGCCAAGGGGCAGAGGTCAGTCACAAGGCCATTACAAACCTCGCCAATGGGGTACTCTACCCAGAAAGGAGGAGAAGACAGGCCCCAAGCTAGCAGAAGACAGACACAATGACTCAATCCTCAAGCTACCAAGCAAATCTCTCCTGGCAACTCCCTTGGGAGGAAAATTAACATTTTTTGCAGACAACTGGCACATCATCACAAAAGACAAATGGGTTCTAAACATTGTCTCTCAAGGATACAGATTCCACTTTCATACCTTACCAAGGTAAAAGGAATGCCAAACCTGCCACCAAATCAATGGGCAGAGGCACAAAAACAAATTACAGCTCTCATGGACATGAGAGCCATTCAACAGGTACCTACACAGGAGCAAGGACAAGGCTTTTACTCAAGACTCTTCCTACTCCCAAGAAAGGACAAAGCATGGAGACCCATTCTGGATCTTTCAGTTCTGAACACCTATCTGCAAGTACCAAAATTCAAGATGCTAACACTACAGCAGCTTCTTCCCATGCTGGGCAAGAATGCTTGGCTAGTAACTTTGGACCTCAAGGAGGCATACCTGCATGTCCCTATCAGACAAAATTGCAGAAGATACCTCCGCTTCGTTGCAGGTTCAACACATTATCAATTCTCTGCACTGCCCTTTGGCTTATCTACTGCGCCCAGGGTCTTCACAAAATGCCTGGCACCAGTAATTGCATACTGCAGACAAAGAGGAATTCAAATATACCCATACCTGGACGACTGCCTTATTCAAGCAGAAAGCAAGGACATTCTTTTAAAGCATCTGGCATTTGTCAAACACCTTCTAAGTTGCCTAGGGTACACAGTAAATGAAAAGAAATCAAAACTAGTGCCCTCACAAAACATAATATTCCTGGGTGCCAGCTTGAATACAACGGCCCAGATGGCTTATCTCACGCCAGACAAGCAACGACAGCTGATACAATATTTCAAAATAATGGCAACAAAGACCCAACTCCCTGCAAGAAAAATTCTGCAGGCCTTGGGATTCATGGCATCTTGCATACTACTAATACCATTTGCAAAACTGCATATGAGGAAATTACAATGGTACCTGAAAAGTGTATGGACTCGGCACAGCCACAGCTTGGAAACAATGATACCACTCATTCCCTGCCTTCAACAGGAGTTTCTATGGTGGGCACAGGCATGTCACCTCAACAAGGGTCAGCTTTCACTTTACCCACAGCCAGGCAAGCTATGAGAACAGATGCATCGGACTATGCCTGGGGAGCACACATGGCAGGACAGTGCATTCAGGGCAAATGGACTACAGATCAGAGGCATCTGCATATCAATCAAAAAGAAATGCTAGCAGTACAGAATGTCCTAACAGCTTTCAAGGACCTTTTACACCCAGGACAGCTAATAATACAGACAGACAATACCACAGTAATGTGGTACATAAACAAGCAAGGGGGCACACATTCCTACCCTCTATGCAGGCAAGCAATGACCTTGTGGAACACTGCACTGTCTTACCAGGTTCAATTACAAGCACAATTCCTGCCAGGAAAGAAAAACACATTGGCAGACGACCTAAGCAGAAACATCCTCGATCCACACGAATGGAAACTAGATCCACAAGTATTTGCAATGATAGCTCAAAAATGGGGACGCCCAGACATAGATCTGTTTGCAAGCCCCCACAACCACCAGCTTAAAAAATTTTGCACAAGGACCTTCCATCCACTAGCTTGGAAAGTGGACGCCCTCTCATTCAGCTGGAGAACATTAACAGTGTATGCCTTCCCTCCACTGCCTCTTCTAGCAAAGGTGCTGCTGAAAGTCAGATTAGAGAGGCCACAAATGATACTCGTTGTACCAGACTGGCCACGCCAGCATTGGTATCCACTTTTAAGGAACATGGCCCACGGCCCACCATGGATTTTGCCACAAATTCCTCACTTAGCGAGACGATCAGATTCTACACAGCCAGCTCAAGACTTTAAACCTGGCTGCAGGGCAAATTACCTAAACAACCAGCCAACACCTTTATCCAAAGCTGTTATGGATGTCATTCTGGAGGCCAGGAGGCCCAGCACCAGGAAAACCTATTCAGACAAATGGAAAAGATTTTGCAAAATCCCCTTGATCCAAACATTCCTCAGATTCTACAATATTTAACTGAGATGTTGCACAAAGGACTTTCCTTTTCATCTATTAAGATCCGCGCCAGAGCAATTTCAGCTCATTACAACACGGATCCTCCTTTATTCTCACATCCACTCCTAAGACAGAACCTCAGAGGGGCTAAGAACATAAGACCACCAAGGAGAGCACCAACACCTACTTGGGATCTCAACTTTGTTCTGGAAAAGCTTACACTGCCGTCCTTTGAACCAGCTTTTTCAGCTTATTTAAAATTTCTTTTATGGAAAATTGCCCTACTACTAGCAATAACCTCAGCTAGAAGAGTCTCAGAGCTACAGGCACTAATGGCAGTGGAACCTTTCCTAATTTTTCATCAAGACAGAGTCTCTCTACGTACTAACCCTTTCTTTATGCCAAAGGTGGTATCCAGTGTGGCCCTAAACCAAACCATTCACTAACCCACCTTTTTCCCAAATCCCCAGAACAAAGGAGAAAGACTCCTGCACTCTTTGGACATTCACAGGCAATTACGTTACTACTTGTATAAAACCTAAGGCTCTCAGAAAAACTGACCAGCTCTTTGTAGCCTATGCTACAGGATCACAAGGAAAAGCTATCTCAAAACAGACCATTTCTAAATGGATAGGGCATTGCATACGTTTCTGCTACACACATCATGGGAAACCGGTACCTGCTAACATTAGGTCCCACTCCACCAGGGCTACAGCTACATCAGCAGCCTTTCTCAGGGGAGTGCCAACCAAGGATATTCTGGAAGCTGCAACTTGGAGTTCAGTGCACACCTTCACCAAACACTATCACTTACCTCTATACTCTAAGACTAGAGCTGGTTTTGCCACTGCAGTTTTGCAGGGCCTACTAGCTTCTTCTAACCCTGTTGGACTCCACCTCCCATCCCTAGCTTTGGGATTCGACCCAAGTGTGATGTAACACGATGAACATAGTACAGTTTTGTACCTACCATAAATGTAGATGTTCGAGTGTTCACCCTGCTGCAGTCCAGGTTACCCTCCTTCCATCCCCTCTGAACTAGCTGAACTTATCTCTACCACTCTATCCTATACTACCTCTGTGGTGTATTTGCTTGTGCCGAAGGGTGAAGAAAATGGCATCTGATGCACTTATATACCCCTGGCGTACTGATGTCGGGGAAGAAGCGACAGCAACTGACGCCGGACCAAGACTTTGGAATTCGGGCCGACTGCTGGACCGCCTGATGGCAGGATAATCCAAATGTGATGACTGCAGCAGGGTGAACACTCGAACATCTACATTTATGGTAGGTACAAAACTGTACTTTCCTTTGGTGGGCAGAGGCATGTCACCAAAACAAGGGACTGTCATTCATTCTACCCCCTGCCACCCAAACCCTGATGACAGATGCATCAGACTATGCTTGGGGGGCCCATCTGGCAGGGAGATGCATTCAGGGTGAATGGAGCCCAAATCAAATGCACCTACATATCAACCAGAAAGAAATTCTAGCTGTACAACATGCTCTGACAGCCTTCAAGGACTTCCTTCATCCAGGACAACTACTGATAAAGACGGACCACACCACGGTTATGTGGTACATAAACAAGCAGGGGGGTACCCACTCCTACCCCCTTTGCAGACCAGCCATGGCCTTGTGGAACACCGCCTTGACTTACCAAATACATCTTCAGGCTCAATTCTTGCCAGGAAAGCAAAATACTCTGGCAGACGACCTAAGCAGAAATCTTATGGACCCGCATGAATGGAAACTGGATCCACAAATCTTCAGCATGTTGACAGAAAAATAGGGGAGCTCAGATTTGCCTCTCCCCAAAACTACCAGTTGGACAAATTCTGCACAAGAACTCATCACAAAACAGCTTGGAAAGTGGATGTTCTATCCTTCAGCTGGGAAAACCTATCAGTCGATGCCTCTGCCACTGCTCTCCAAGGTTTTACTAAAAGTCAGACATGAAAAACCAAAAATGATTCTGATTGCTCCGGACAGGCCTTGCCAACACTGGTACCCACTTCTAAGGACTATGACACACCTTCCTCCGTGGTACTTGCCTCAGACACCTCATCTATTGTCTCAGCAGAACTATCAAATTCTGCACACTCCGCTCCAAACTCTGAGTCTTGCAGCATGGCTAATCAATTAATTTCACCAATCACATCTCTCAGTAAACCTGTGATGATGTCATTTTGGAGGCTAGAAGGCCTAGTACTAGAAAATCTTATGCTGATTAAATGGAAGAGATTCTGTGCTTGGAGCCAAGCACAAGGAATAAACAGCAATGCCAAATATTCCTCAGATTTTGCAATGTTTAACTGAGATGCTTCACAAGGGCCTATCTTTTTCTTCTATAAAAATCCATGCCTCTGCCATCTCGGCTAATTACAACACAGAGCCTCCTCTCTTTTTTCATTCCCTGCTAAAGCAGTACCTCAGAGGGGCCAAAAATGTAAGACCTCCCAGGAGAGCACCGACTCCTGCATGGGACCTCAATTTTGTGCTGGAAAAACTCAACCCTACCTCCTTTTGAACCAGGTGCAACTATGAACATAAAAGAAAGGCTGTCTTCCAGGAAAGAAATTTTAGCAGTCACTTCAGCTAGAAGGATTTCAGAACTACAGGCTCTCATGGCAGTGGAGCCTTTCATTATCTTTTACCCGGACAGGGTGGCCCTCAGGGCCAATCCTTCTTTTATGCCTAAGGTGGTATCCAGTGTGGCTCTTAACCAGACCATACACCTCCCAACTTTTTTCCCAAATCCGCAGAACAAGGGGGAGTGGATTCTGCATTCTTTGGATGTACACAGACAGCTAAGATTCTACATAAACAGGACAAAATCTCTAAGAAAGTCTGAGCAACTACTGGTGACATTTGCTGCAGGAACAGAGGGGAAGGCTATATCAAAGCAGACTATTTCAAAATGGATAAGCCATTGTATTTGTTTCTGCTACATGCACCATGGTAAACCTGTCCCCAAGGGGATCAGGTCCCATTCCACCAGGGCTGCTTCTACTTCTGCAGCCTTTGTCAGAGGGGTTCCTACCAGATACATTCTAGAAGCTGCTACTTGGAGCTCAGTTCATACATTCACAAAACCTTACCATTTACCTCTCTTTTCTAAATCCAGGGCAGGCTTTGCCACTGCTGTCCTGCAGGGCTTTATAGCTGCTCCTAATGCTGTTTAATTCCATCCTCCCATCCATAGCTTTGGGATTCTACCCAAATGTAATGACTGCAACAGTGAAACACGAAGAACATAGTACAGTTGTGTACACTTACCATAAATGTAGATGTTCGAGTGTATTCACTGTTTCAGTCTGGGTTACCCACCCGCCAGCCCCCTTTCTTCTCTGTTATTATACCTCTTCTTTCCTTTACTATGCTCAAAAGCCTTTGTGGTGTATTTGCTTTTAGCTGAAGCTTAATTTTTTGTGTTCTAAAATACATGCATATATATATATTTTTTCTCCCCATTTGGGGGGCACCTGACATCTGGGGCAAGAAAAACTGATTAAAATGGCGTCGGCTACTTGTTTTATACCCCTGACGACCTGACGTCATGGAAGAGGAGACAGCAACTGACGCAGGACCCAAGACTTTGTTATTCAGGCCGACTGAGGGCAACCTGCCAGCAGATTACCCACATGTAATGACTGCAACAGTGAATACACTTGAATATCTACATTTATGGTAAGTGTACACAACTGTACTTTTTTGCCTATGCAGCAATGTTGCCTCACAGTCAGACGCTGTTTGGTTCGATTCTCAGCTAGAGCGTCTTCTGCATGAAGACGTGCGTGAATGGGCGTACCTTCGTTGAATGTTGTGTGTCAGGGCTGGTAACTCGGCACGTACAAATCCACTACCAATCATTAGCTGACCGGAGTTCCGCTGTGGCGACCCCTAACCGGGAAAAGCTGAAAGACACAACAACAATTATTTTGTCGTGCTTGCAACCTTTCAGGCAGTCGTAAACAATTACAGGATTTCTGATGTTTAAAAAAACTTCGAGAAAGAGGTCCAGTCTGATTCAGTGGTTAAAATACAGAACATTGCAATGCAATAATTGCACAAAAAGCAGACCCTGTGAAAGTAATACGAAGTGGAAGAACCAACATGAAGCAGAAACAGGTTATTAGTGTATGTGGTTAGTCATTTATTTGGCAAAAGGATGCTACCCAGGAACAGGAATTGTTCCGTTACTCCTGTGCCTGGTTACGATCCAAATTGATAGAGTAGTCATTAGGAGTTTACACACCCCTTTTTCCTTTAACATGAAGTTGTTTCCCTTTCACATTCTGAATTACAGTGGGTTATAAATATGGTTCCGATAATACGCAAGTACCATCAAGAGTTACTAGGAAATACCAGTACCATAAGATTGGCTTTATAGTTGTAAATAATTCTGTAAACATAATTGACTGGTCATTGTTGTCAAGTACTGAGGAATATGGTTACTGTTCTGTCCTGAAAACTTTTCTGAGTAATGCCTTTGGTTTAATAACTTGCAGTAAAGCATATAAAACTTGCAAATTTTTTTGCTGGTGAGACACTGAGCTGCTTCAGGTGTATAAAAGAAAGATCACTCTGTCACAGATTTAAGGAAAAAAAAGTCCATATATTAAATCTAAAGTACATTTTATTACCCAAAACATTTAAGGGTTTATTAAAGAGTAAAAATCTTAAGGATGAATACCATTTATCATCTTCTTCAGTAGCTAATTAAAACAGTTTTGTAAATGTTAATTCTGTTAGGAGTATTGATTCTACTTCATCAGTTTTTGTAGATTGGGAACCGACAACTGATACTTACAGAACTGGTGATGAGTTTAATATTTTTTTTTTTTTTTTTTTACAATCTTGGTTTATAGTGGCTAATTTGGATTTGGTTTCTGCAACTAATAAGAATTGCCCTACAGTAAGTATTGAATTGATTTGCAAAATATTAAGTAAAGTTGGGAAATAAAATCTGGACTCCTTGAGGTTTTATTCTAGTGATGATGATTCATTGTTTGAGAAGTACTTTTTTGCCAGTGTTGCATAAGATCTTTAATACTTTGCTATTTAATAGTATAGTACTTCCATTTGGAAAAAAGTCCATTTTACCTGTTTGTGAAAAGGGAGACAAAAGGGACTTGCAAAGTTATAGTTCTGTAAGTATTACATCTGTTTTATGTAAGTGTTGTGAAGAAGTTCTACAAACTCTACTTTCTGACTCGAATCTTAACAGATGTACTGGCTTATATCAACATTTTTGTCCTGGTAGGTCAACACCCAAAAATTTAGTGGCCTTCTACAATCAAGTAACTTGGACTCTTGAGCATTCTTTTAGAATGGTACTATCTATGTGGACTTGGCTAAGTCTTCTAATACGATTGTGCATAGTTCAATAATTCTAATAATAAAAAGATTCTAATTATACATCTTTAATTGATAAGATTATTCTTTGGTTGTCTGGTCATTCTCAATGTGTAGCAGTCAAAGGGTGTCACTCCAGTTTTCTCTCTTTGGCTGTATGCTTCTCCCATTTCTTTGTTTTTAAGACTAGTTGAATGTACTAAATTAAAATCCATGTTGGCATGCTAAATATGCCAATGATGTTTGGGTTTATAATTCATAAAAATGAGTCTTCGGCATCTAGATCTGAATTTCTGGGACAATGTTCTTCTTGAGCAAACAATGTTGGACTGAAATTGCACCCTGATGAGTGTAAAATAATGCATTTTTGGCAATCCTGGTATAAGACCAAGTTTATTTTTAAGTAATACAATTTTTTATCTAAAATTAATATAAGGATCTGGGTATGTACATATCTGATTTTTTTTGTTGTATTGTAACTGTTATTAAAAAAAAGTACATTATTAATGGGATGTGTTTCGATCGTTCTGTATACATGATGCATAAAGTATGGTTACGTTATACAAAATGAACATCAGACCTGTTTTGGAATATAATGGCAAAATAATAGGCACCAATTAGTAGAACGGGAGTCTCTTCATTGAAAATCTACAAAACAAATACCCTACTCTGTTTGTCACTTATTCTGATAAATGCAAAACTCTACATTTGCTTACACTGCATTATAAGCTCACAAGAGGAAAAGCCGTAAGTACATATATAATTTTTAGGGTTGAATTGCTAAAACTTATACGTAATATCAATGTCTCTGTTAACCTGAGAAGACATTGGTATGATAATATCAGTTTTAATATTAAGGCACAATTAAGATGGAATGGTATAACTCAAATGATTCCTAGAATCAGTTGGTATACAATTCCAAATATTAGGTTGCCACTTAATACTGAGTGTTTTAAAAGCACATTTGATCAATATATGGGAGATGTAATGTTTTAGTTGATTTTAATGAGTCTGTGTTCTTTACAGCCTATGAGAAAAGATAACATAAAAACTGAGAAACTGGAAGCTGTTTATAAATATGGAAAGTTAAGATACAAGCAGTAAAATTTTTTAGTCCCTTTAGTTTTATGTACAGGTATGGCATATTTTAAGTGGAAATAGAGTCAAAGGAATTTAACTGGGAGTGTAAGAGGGCAAGAGTTAAGTAGGATAAGTTGATCCTTCCAATAGAATAACATGGTTTAGGATTACCTGGTTTGAAGGGATATTTTAAAGCTACAGATTTAAGCTTCATGCACATAACGCAGGCAGAAGATTATAATTCAGAGTGGAAAGGAATACAGTGAAGCAGGGGAGAAATTCAGTAAATAAAGAGAGATTGGGATTTTGGATGCAGATCCTTAAGGAGAATAATAACAGCCATACCTAATGTTTTGTTAATAAAATATTTGTAAGTATTCTAAGAAATACGCCAACATGAGAATGAGGAAAGGAGATTTTTGCTGATGAGGATAACTGCAAGTAGAGGTACAGAGAATAGGCAATAAGGGACTGGAATTTATTGGAGAAAACTGACAAAGGAATTAAACTATTCAGAAAAAAATATCTAGGGAGACGACGGTAATAGAATGAGATGAGGCCAATAAGACATTTAGACTGCAGGCTAGAGATTACCTTCCCTGTCAGGGACTGATATCAGAGTACAGGCAAGGAGAAAGGGATAGGGGAATCCTAAGTGAAAGGCCTGCTCTGGCCATGACAAATACTCCAGTCTTTCTGCAGGACAGGATATGTGGTCCCTAACAGTAGACACACACAGCGTGCATGTCTGAAGAAGGAATTTTGTGGGCACAATAACATTTTTTTTCAAGCCAGAGGGACTCTTCGGTTTGTCAGCCTTACTAACAAGAAAAAACACTCACCACACACACTCATGATAGAAGGTTAGAGCACTAACAGTCACTCTCAAAGATTCAAAGGCAGACTATAAAATTTAAGAAAAACAAGTGAGATGAGACGAAACCTGGCTTCTTTCATAAAACAAAAGACTTTATTCAAAGAACACATACGCGCTTTTGCAGCATCAAACACTGCTTCTTCAGATGTATAAAAAAGCATCCAATATATCAGCTTATATACTGTCAAGTCACAAGCTCAAATTAATTAATTAACTTTTAAAGGAACAACCATATTAACATCCATACCAAAAGAGAATATAAAATATATATATATATCAAATGTAGCACTCTATATAATCAATAACTATCTAGTACTTTATTGTGAGATTAAAAATAAAAATATAAAACAGATGTTTTATATATATATATATATATATATATATATATATATATATAAACAAGATTTTTTTTCTTTAAAGTTATAGAGAAAGAGAGGAAGAGTACACCAAAGTGTACGGAAGGGGAAGAAATCTACCAACAATGGTAGTAAGAAGTACACAGTGTATGTAAAGGGAGAGAAAATACCAACAATGGTACACAAGTAAAAAGGGTAGGTGAAAAACAAAAGTGAACTAGACTTATTGGAAAAATAAGTAACTAACAATAAATAAATTGGCTTGGCTCGAGAGGAAAGGAGAAAACATCTGTCCAGGAAAGCAGCAAATGAAGTCTGAGGTAACTGGGTGAGATGTGTTGTGGGTAGGGTTGAAGCTCGAGAGTTTTTGGCCTGCATGAGCTGCAGAAATGGCCAAGACAGTTCCGATGTTCAGAACCAAACCCATTGGTCAAGGATAAATGAAGATGGACCACTCAGATGGAACGTTATGGCAAGTACATAACTTCTTTTTTCCTTAGTTACACCAGTTTGTTCACCTAGTATCTCTGACAAAGCCATCTGCAGGGAATCTTTAATGTTTGCCAAATCATTACACTCCCAGAAAATATGTTCCCATTTACCTCTTTCATCCCCATCACACCTCCAACATTTGCTGTCTTCCTGAGGAAAAAGGAGTATAAAAATACGTATGTAAACACTTCTAAACAAAGATCCTAAATCATCTTGACTTTGTTGCATATTTGGAAGATGTACATATATCCCTCCATTGTCTCTTTGTGAATTGCTTATCCAGTCTCTCTTCCCAATACTTTCCAAGCTCCTCTGATTGATCCTTATAGTTGTCATGCAATATTTTATATGCTGTACTAATTCCTTTAACTGCAGCATCTGTTTTAGATTCTATTAAAAACTCCACCAGTGCTGGTCTTTTGTTTAGGACCCCCCCCCCCATTTCTTTCTGTTTAACTAGGAACATGTGTTTTGGGAGTTTAACGAGTTGGTAGACTTTAAAATTTCCCTACAGAATGCTGTCTCAGAAGTACTGGTTGAGCAAATTGGTGTATCTAAGGAATGATTCTTTTGAGCTGGGACAGATTGCTTAGATAGAGTAAGGCCTTGTTAAGTCCGATGTTGGTGGGTGGCTGCCAAAAAAATGCTAGAAAATGGAAATCAAAGTGTAAAGTGGCTATATTTGAAGTATTGAATATTGTAATAGTGATAAGATCCCACTTCCAGTTCTTTTAAGGGAAGGAGCAAATTACTTAGAAATAAATGAAAATTGTGGGAGCAATACATGCAGAATAATTTTCAGGAGTGAATATGAGGTTTAAGGGAAGGCAGGAATTGAGTAATTTTTATGTAATGTTGGACTGTTGAAAGTTATAAAAAGAACATTTGTGATGTATAATGTATGTATCTGGAAACATGTTAAAATTGTTTGCTTTGTTTTATATTAATGTATGTTTGCCTATACCTTAAGTGAGTATTTATGTGTGGTTGTTTTATTTTAACATCTTTATTAAAGTAGCAGAAAGTATTCCAAAAATTGAGCCAACACTGGAGTAGAAAAAGGAAACTGTGCCAATATGGATAACTGCAAGTCAGAGTATAGGAAATTGGCATGAGAGGGCTCGAATTTACTGGTGAAAAGTTTCTCCCAATACATCGGTTCCTTCATCAATTAACTAGAGAGGGAAGGTAATAGAGTGGGATGAGGCCAAGGAGAAGTGTGGACTACATGTTAGAGATTGCCTTGTCTATTAAGGATTGATTTCAGAGTATAAGTAAAGATAAATGGATAGGGGAGTGCTAAGTGAAAGACCAACTCTTGTAGAGTTTTGGTATGGTTTGGAACAGAATTTGCCATTTAAAAAGGGAAGAAATTGTAGAAAATACAAAATGTAGCATAGCGAGAGTAAGAAGGGTTAGGGTTTACAAAGGTAGAATGGGTAGGCAATTAATGGCTCCCAGATATGCAACAAAGTCCAAAAGGTTTAGGACATTTGCTTGGAAGTGTTTGCATATGTATTTCTATACCCCAAACAAACCAGAGAATTTTTTTCTTGGGTATATAGCAAGTGCTCCCTGTGTGATAAAAAAAAGAAAGAGGTAACTGGGAGCATATTTTTTAAGAAGTGTTATGAGTTGGCATAGTATGAAATTCCTTACAAAGGACTGACTGAGAAATGGGGGAGCAAATGACTGTAACAAAGGAAATGATTTTTTCTGAGCTGGGACATAAGATCTGACTTGACCTGATACAGTAAGGCCTTACTAAATTTAATGCTGTTGGCTGCCAAAAAAAGCAGTTATTGGAAAATGGAAATCCAAAATCTAAGTCAGCTTTAATTAAAGTAATGAATATTGTAAAAGAAATAAAGGAACTGGTGGTGGGATATTTAGAGAAGAGAGGGCAAATTACATAGAGAAAAATGGGAATTTGTAGGAACAATACATGCAGGATAACGTTCATAAGGAGTAAGGTTTATGGGAAGGTAAAAACTGAGCAGTTTGTGTAATTTTGAATTAAATTAAAAGTTTTTTAAAAAAGTAAAGTATATACATATATTACAACAAAAATGGGAACGTAGCACACTTTTTTTTTTTTATAAAAATTGTTAACCAAAAAATAGTGTGCAAAGGTAGTCCAAAGGATCAAATAGTCGACCACACAAAAGTAATAAATACATGCAATTTATTGTAATTAGTTCACCCCCTTTATCTGGTTTCATAGTTCAGATATTTTTATTTTGTGTTAATTCTTTCAAAACGTTTTGTTCTTTGGTTAAGTTGTACATTAAACCCTTCTTTTCCTGTAGTGACTTCTAATATCTGCTTTGCAGAACCTCTCAAATATTTGCAATGCAGGGTGAAGTGGGGGGTTAAATGTACTCTTTTTTTTTTTTTTCTTAAGTAACCTGGTGTAGATCAGAGCAGGTGTATGTACCTTTAAGAAGCATTTCCAGATGTAGCATGTGCATATAAATAGTGAGCACGTGCAGGCAGCAGTGCCATTTTGAGAGAACAGCCAGAGTGTTAACATGGGAGTGTGGTAGTTGGTCTGTTTATAAGTTTGTTTGTTACAAAGCCTCATTTCTGATGTTTGTTTGTAATAAAGCTGTTTGAACTGAGCCCACAAATGTTCGTCTGTTTTATCTTGACCAGATGAGTGACATGGTGTCAGAACTGGGATTAAAACAACAACTTCTTCAAGCCATGAGGTGCAGAGTTGAAGGTGAAAGCAGATTGAGCTAGTTGAGTGAAATGGAGCTCAGACAAACAAAAAAGGGAGAGAAATGAATTTAAGGTAAAGAAAACTGCACAAATTATTTATTTAGCAAAGAAAATGAAACCGCGCATTTGTAAGGGGCAAAACTCATTATTAATCAAACAAGTAGCACAAAACATTATTAATCAAATGAAAGGCACAACATTATTAATCAAATGAAAGGCACAAACCTTATTAGTCAAACAAAATGTTCGACACCATGATATTTGGTAAAACTAGTAGAAAGATTCATATGGGCCTCAGAATTACCTTTGGCTTGTATAACAAGCATGTTTAGAGTAAAATGGGCACAAGAAAAATATAACGAGCATGATAAGAGATTAAAAGGGCATAACGAGTACAATAAAAGGGCAAAATTGAGATGTGTTTGGGCACAAACTACTATTTTGCATAGGCCAAAGCTATTCAAAGCATAACTAGAGCTGTTCGAAGCATCTCTGAGTGTGCAAAGTGTTTGCAGAGTGTGCTTTATTATGGTGCAATTATTTCAAAGAGTTTGCTGGGTGAAAAGTACATTTATATTGCAAAGTTCAAAGTACAGCCATTTCAAAGTTTCTTGTGCTGTGTGCATTTATTCGCAGAGTGCTGCCATTTCAGTGTTTTTTACACTGCGCAGAGTTATTTTGCAAAGTACTGCCATTTTGAAAGGTTCTTGTGCTGTGTACAGTTTATTTGCAAAATGAATTAATCTCCAAGTGTTTCTTACTCTGAGCTTTTTCCATTGTTTAGATTATTCGCAAAGTACAGTTATTTTGAAGTATTTCTTACACTAAAAGAGGGGTTTCACAAATTACAGTGATTTCCGAGTCTTCTTGTGCTACGGAGATGTATTTGGCAAAATGCAGTTATTTCAAAGAGTTTGTGCTATTGGGCATAATTACAAGTACTAGCATAAAGTTCTGGCATACATATTTGTGTGTATGTTCGTACCTAATTCCAAGCACCTTCACTACTGTGTGTTGATATCGCAGAGGCATTTTACAAACCTAGTCCACTTGTGTTTAATCCTAATATAGCAGGGAATTGGAGAATATTTGAGCAGGAATACAATATTTTCATACAGGCAACTTTTTCTGACAAAGATGCACGTACAAGGGCATTAATTCTGCTTAACTTAGCTGGGTCAGAGGCTGTTGAAAGAGAGCATTCATTTGTGTATGCACCAGCCGTATATGCAGGACCAGGGGAAACCACCATATTGTGGTACTGGCTGAATCAAGAGAGGACCATGAGTGCTTGAAATGCAGCTTTAGAGAAATGTGTAACCCCAGACAAATCTTACATTAGAGAGACACTTATTTAATATGAGACCAAAAGCCAGGTGAAACTTTTGCAGCTTATATCACTGACTTGAGAAATAAGACTAAACGTGCAGATTTGGTGACTTGAAAGATAAGTAAATAAAGGGCAGCCTTGTGTGTGGAATTAATAGTGCTGCAGTGAGAATGATTTTGCTTTGTGACAGTGATTTAATATTAAGCAAAGCCATAGAGATTTGCCAAATCCATGAGCTCACAGAAAGGCACACAAGTATGCTTGCAAGTGATAAGAACATGGTTTCAGCAGCCTCTAGAGCAAACGTAGACAGCATGCAACATGTGACAAGCAGAGATGGGCCTAAGCACATGGCAGCAGCAACCCTTGCGAGTGTGGCAGGGAGAACCCGTAGCTTTCTAGTAAGTTCCAAGACTAGCTGAGTAAAAAGGGCATGCTCTGTGCAGTATAAGAGTGAGTCAGCAAAACCCAGTTCGAGTCTTATTATTAACTGTCGTAATGGTGGCGCCAACCACAAGTCTAAAAGAGGGAAGTGCTTAGCATTTGGTCAGCAATGCCACAAGTGTAAAAAAATGGAATCCTTTTCAAAAGTTTTGTAAATCAAGCAAGCCTCATTTAATTATTAAGAAAGGTCACTCAGAAAAGCAAGTTGATCGTAGATTTATTGGCAAAGAATGAAGTATTTTGTACTGTCCTGATCAATGGTACGCCCACAGAGCTCAAAGTAGACACTGGTTCAAAGTGTAATGTCAGACAAAACATTTGCTAAAGTGAGGGCTAGTGAGCAACTTAATTTGGCCTGTTGTGCAACGCTTGTTGCTTATGGAGGTGAAGAGATTCGAACCGAAGACTCAGTAGTGCTTTCATGCTATTCGGCTGGGAACAGCTACAGCTTGCAGTTTTATGTAGTCCAAAGACCTGTGCAGTCATTGTTAGTTCTCTGAAACAGTTTGAGAATGAAACTGCTTTCTTTAACCAAAGAAGTACATCATGTAAGCACGTCCCAGTTCCAGCTTTACTGATGCTATTTTCTCAGAGTATGCTGATGTGTTCCACGAAAAGATAGGCAAACTTCTAGTTGTGTACTCCATGAAAATAGACCCAGAGGTCAGACCATCAAGAAAAGTTCCAATAGCTATACAGGACAAAGTCAAGGTCCACTTAGACAAAATGTTGCAGCAAGGTGTGATTTGCCCAGTCACTGAACCAACTAAGTGGGTGTCTTCTATGGTAACTGCTCATAAGAAAAAATCAGATGAAATCAGAATATGCATTGAATCAAGAGACTTGAACAAGGCATTACAGTTGAGGAGATTGCCACCCTCATGCCAAATGCCACTGTTTTTTCTGTCTTAGATGCAAAGAATTAATTTTGGCAAGTGATGCCTTGTTGCAAATCTTCACTACTGACTACATTCAGTACCCCATTTGGTAGATACAGATTCCTCAGGATGCTTTATGGAATAAATTCTACCAGTGAAGTCTCAGCGTGTCATGGAGTAAATTTTTTTTCAGGCTACCCTTGTGCAATAATAGTTGATGGATTTACTGGTTGGAGGTACTGGTGAATCAGCTTGTGACAGAAACCTCAGGAAAGTTCTGGACAGAGTGCATGAAGTGAATTTAAAGCTCAATCCTCTGAAATGTAAATTCAGACTACCAAAAGTTACTTATGTAGGTAATTTATTTACCAGTACAGGCTTACGACCAGATCCTTCTAAACAAGTAGCCATCCTTTGATGCTAGCTGCAGACATTGTCCAAGCTCTACAGTGCTTTCTTGGTATGGTTAACTGTTTGGGCAAATTTATCCCTGACCTGAGTGAGTTATCAGCCCCTTTGAGAGAGCTGACATGTAGAAATGTCACATGGTCATAGTTAGAACAACACCAGAGAGCATTTGATAACCTCAAACAGCAAATTGCTAACCCGTCTACATTAAGATACTGTGATGTCCACAAACCAGTAGTTCTTTCCTGTGATGCTTCAAAGTTAGGTCTTGGTGCAAGTTATTCTTCAAGAGGACAGACCTTTTGCCTATGCATCTAGAACTCTTACCCAAACTGAGATGCAGTATGCTCAAATTGAGAAGGAACTTTTGGCAGCTGTGTTTACATGTTTGAAGTTCCATGATTATATTTGTGGCCGAGCTATCCAGATAAAAACTGACCATCGACCTCAAGTCACTATTTTAAAGAAGCCTATGCATTCATCTTCAGCAAGACTACAAAGAATGATGGTCAAATTGCAAAAATATAATTTCAAAATGGTCTATACAAAAGGTAAACTTCTTTATCTGGCTGATACCTTATCCAGATTACCCAGAAATACCACGGAACAATTTGATGGGGAGAAATTTGACTTTGATGCCATGGAAATGCATCATTTTTCTACCATGAGACTGGATGAGCAGAGAGATCATACAAAGACTGATCCAGTTTTGCAAAGCTCAACCACTACATTGATGTAGGATGGCCGCCAAAGCAATCTTGTGTACCGCCAAAAGTGCAACTTTACTTTCCATACAGAGATGAGATGCTTTTAGAAGATGCACTTATTTCCATACAGATATGAGATGCTTTTAGAAGATGGTATCATTTTCAAATGTCCAAAAGTTGTTCCTACTTCCTTACAGCTTGAATACATTCAAAATTTGCGTCGTGGCCACCCAGGTTCCAATTCTACCAAATGAAGAACAAGAGGACTAGTATTTTGACCTTCTCTAGAGAAAGACATTGATAAAGTGCTTTCTTGTTCAGTGTGCAACAGTACTAAGCCACATCTGCAAAAAGAGCTACTTCAGTTAAACCAAATTCTGAACTACTTTGGTCAACAGTAGCAACTGACATATTTGAGTGGAACAATCAACATTACTTGGTGTTGACAGACTAACTGGTCTGAGATTGATTTGCTACCTAACCTAACATCCAGTGCTGTTGTTACTAAGATGAAATATTTCAAAGTCCATGGTAACTAACAGTTATTTCTGACAATGGCTCTCAGTTTACCATTCAATTTCAGAGATTTGCTAAAGAGTGGGACTTCATTCATTACTAGCAGTCCTGAATACCCACTGTCAAATGGCCTTACTGAACATGCAGTACAGAGTGCAAAGCAGTTACAAGAGAGGTCAAAGCATGACAATACCAATACCTTCTTGAATTTACTCAATCTCAGAAATATGCCCTGTAACAACTTGCTTGGCTCTCCTGCTCAGAAACTTCTGTGTAGGCAAACCAGAACAACCTTGTCTATCAGTTCTAGTTTGTGGGTGCCTAATGCTAAAAATAACAGAGCAGTCCAAGCCCAACTTTTTCAGAAGAGTACTTCTCAAAAGTCCAGCTATGATAAAATGAGCAGATTTCTTCATCCTTTAAAAGAACGAGTGACAGGATGCAAATGGCGAAAGGCTTTGATCGAATTGGTCAAGTGAGAGGTATATGTACCGAGCCAAGATCCTACTTAGTGGAATCTGAGGGTAGAGAGTATAGGAGAAAACGCATACATCGTCTTCCTGTATCAGGATTGATAGAGCAGCATTGTACTTTTGATACAGACTCTAGATTTCAGAGCAGCCCTGACAATGTTCATTCCGAAGAACATGTAGCAATATCCATTCCCGTTTCTGAAGATGTCCCAGTTGTCCTCATAGTTGAACATTCCTTGAAGACTGTCCTGGTTTCTAGATCCAGTTCTGACTTTTGTGTTACATGATCAAGTTGTATTTCCAGACCTAGTGTAAAATACCCGGCAACCTGGATATGTGAGTATTGTATATGTGTCTGATTTTGTATGATTGCATATCAAATAATTAGTTCTGTATAATTGCATGTCAGAAGATCATTTCTGTAAATTGCATGTCATTGAATACTGTCATTTCATATATAGACTCTTTCTCAGAGGGAGGATGTACACGTGTATGTACCTTTTAAGAAGCATTTCTAGATGTAGCACGTGCATATAAATAGTGAGCACATGCAGGCAGCAGTGCCATTTTGAGAGAACAGTCAGAGTGTTAACATGTATGCATGTGGTAGTCGGCCTGTTTATAAGTTTAAGTTACAAAGCCTCATTTCTGATGTGTTTGTGTGTAATAAAGCTGCTTGAACTGAAACCACAAATGTTCATCTGTTTAATCCTGACCAAACGAGTGACACCCCCATTTGTATTTTTACCAAACACTTCTTTAAAAACGACTTGAGATTAATTTTCAGGCCATTTATGATCAGTTAAAATTTCACTAATGTCCAGTCTAATAGGAACAAGTGAAAAACCTTTACTGAAAAAGTAAAAATGAATTTTGTTTACCTTTAAGTCACTAATAATTATATATCTCATATCCATTGTACTCATGAAGAGTGTAACATTAACCATCAAAAGAACTAAAAACATGGTCCTAAATGGTGTTAGAACCATTTCTAAATGGGATGCTTCCAAAGTCACCGTTCCATAATGTATTGGTTATATCAAAGGTCACAGCCCACCCCCCACCCCCCCGCCGCAATTCTTTCTCTGTTGATAATGTGTCTCAGTTTGGGAAATTGTAATATCTATTCCCTACTTGGGAATTTGACCCTCTTCTCTCAGGGCAATCCTTTGTGATCTCCGAAGGGGGGAGGGGACTGGTCCATATCTAAAAAAATCATTGTTTATTTCACTCTGATTAAATTCTGTATTGTAAAAGTTCAAACCATAGTCCACAAATGTGTTGGTCTGGTTACTTCATGGTTTTGGGTAAGCTAACCCTTTGAAGTAGTCGTTGTCATCCCTGATAAATTTACCAAGCTTTTCCCTTCCTTTTCTTTTCCAACATCCCATCAATGTTATGTCATTATATTCATGTGTTCTCTCATAAGGTAAATAATTTTTAATAGAATTGTCCAGCCTTTGAATATCTTATATCAATTGTGACGTCCTACCACTGAACCAGTAATCAAGGAGCCTCAATCCTCACCACTGGCAACAGTGGGGGATGTACACTGAGAAGATAACAAGTTACGCACACAGTATTCTCAGATGCAGCTCTCTGCATCAAGTGCAGTTTCCCTTAAGAGCACACAGAGACCACAGTCTGTCTGGGGCTGGTTTCTTCCTCTTTTTCTAGATCCCCAATAAGACTCCCCACTGGCACAGCTATAGAGTTGAGATCTCAGTTGAGTGGCCAGTCCAAGACCACCAGCACCCTCTGTCCAACCAGTGCTTCGTGTCCCTGCCCAGGTAGCTGGCACACACAACCTTTGAGGTTTGATTTTATACACACAGGCACACATACACACACCCGGGAAAGGCTTGCACAAGTTTACGAGCTATGTCCCCTTTTGCCCAGACTATAACGTAGTTATCACTGCCACCAGCCAGCTCCTTGTCAGCTACTTTAAGGCCCTTAACAAAGGGTGTCCAATCCTACTGTGTAATGTTACTGTTAATACAAATGGTAGTCTGACTAAGAGCAAGGTTATTAGGAGTTGCCCTCACAGTGTCACCAAATAAGTATGCAAGTACTCTCCGAAATTAACTGTCTCTAGACAGATCAGCCACAATGAAAGGTTTAAATATATTTAATAATAAGTATTAAAAGAACAAGAAGAGTTCAAAATCACATGAAATATTTAAAACCACGTTCTAGGACAGTCTCAAATAAATAATGAAAAATATCTAATCTAAGTTTTGCTATATTACTGACTGTATCCAAGAGAATTACTATACTTTAGTTAACTTACAGAGCAAGGCAGATGTGTGGTAAATGGATCTTGTTAGGTCCAAGACAGAATACAGAATTCTGTCTCTCTCAGAGTTCGCAAGTTAATATCTCTAATATTACTGCTGGGATAACTTGCAGAATGACATCAGTGTTTATCTGACTCCTAGTTCCCAAGCTCGAAACAAACATTGATGGCAGCTGGTAGCATTTAGCATCTACCTGTAAAAATACATAGACAAGGGCTTTTCCTCCGATCTTTGGCAAAGCAATAAAACACTTCCAAGACAGTACAGGAAGCTTTTCAGCACAGGCATTATCTGTAGCTGCCATAACGTAATTTAATTTCAGCTAATTTTTTTCTAAAATTTACTAGACTGAGGTTAACCTCCTATATCCCAGTTTTCACTGTTAAAATATATACATTTAAACAGTAACAATAGTGCATGTACATTTCTGTTCTTTTCCAGTAGGGTACACTATGGTTACATTTCAAACAGCACTTTTCAAATACCTTCAAGTAGTTTGATATACAAGACATCCAGTTCTAATACATTTGTAACACAAACATCTTGTATACATCATGTTGATATTCACAAATGACATATAATTATTTGCAAAATTCCAGATGGCTGGCCACGTCTCCCTTTGTCACAACAGTAATGTTATTTTCTCTTCTTTAAACCTAACAAGCACCTCCATAATCTTGCAACCACAACCATCAAAGATTTTAACAGTTCAGTGTAAAAATTGGAGTTACCAGGCACTCCATTTGGTATTTTATAAACCCTTCGTCCCTTAGAGACACTCTTGTCAGATATGCAGTCTGTAAAAAAACTATTGTCAAGTTGCAGTGACTTAGTTTTTAATTTTTTTCTCAAAGTCTTTCAGTTGAGTGTCAAAGATTTCACTTATGCTGGGGTGAGTGTCCTAGTGAAACCTCATCTGGTGGTGTTCACCCAATTCAAAAAATTAAAATCCTGCACCTCATCACAGTGACTTGACGTTCTTCTCTGAAGGCATTGCACAGAATGTGTGCTGTGAATTTCTGATTCGGTTCACGTCAGTTACCAAAATCACTTCTGACACGAATCAAAGCAGAAGGGATAAAATTGCCTTCCTTGCAGGACTTCCAAGATGGCTGCACATTGAGAAACAGCTTAATTCTAGCTCTCCCAGTGTAAAAACAGACACTAGCCAGAGAACGTCAGTAGACTTGTGTTTATGGGTAAATTTCAGTAACTGGCAGTGCACTGCCTGGATGCCAAGAAAAAAGAAATGTAGAGGACGTGGAAATAAATCTGCTACAAAAAGTGAGGAAGAAACACTGACTGGGGGAAGTTTTAAAGCTGTTCAGCAAAAAGCAATGCAGTCTCCAGACATGAATTCCAGTAACCTGCAGAAAACTGTAAGACAACTGCACACAGACCTGGTTAAAATAAATAAAACTCTAATGGAGTATATCAACACAAACAACCAATGGCTGGAAAAATGGAAGAAGATTTAAACAGATATTCATATGAGATGATAAAGCTGCAAAACTCAGAGGTCAAAATGAAGAAAAGGCTGGCTGAATATGAAACTGCTCAGGAAGAGATGTTTCCAAACGTAATAGAATTAGAGGACAGAGCACATAAGGAAAACTTGAGATTTTCAACAAAAATCTACCAGAGAAGATGGAAGGAACAGACTGCATTAATTTTGTGAAAGCACAAGTACACAACTGGACTGGTATTCCACAGCAGGAGTTAGTTGAAAGGGCACATCATAGTATGCTCCAAACCTGGCTATAAGAAAGCAACCTAGACCTTTTAGTAGTAAATATGCAATCCTACCAGCAGACCGAGTTGATTCTGACAAAACTGTAGCAGGACAGTGTACTAAAAGTGGGAGACAGGGTGATTGTGGAGAATGATTACTCATTGTACACCAGCAGAAGAGGAGTCAATTTATTCCACTGTTCAGGGAATGTCAGGATGCAGGAGTGTGATTCAAACGGCTGTACCCAGCTGTCTTCAAGGTATTCTTCCCTGGAGAGACAAAATGATTTTTTGATGACATTTATGCTAAGGAGAAAATAGTGTGTTCAACAAAAAGTAAGCTGTGAAACAGAAGGAGAGTCTGATTTTTGTTCTGGTAATAAAGACTACTGAGAGACTGTACCTGTGAAATCTTATCCAGTGTTTCAATGAAAAATGTTGGAGAGAAGGAAGGGAACGTAAGAGTTGACAAGAATAGAGTGTACGTTGAAAATGAAGCAGAGACAGGGTTTGGGAGATGGAGACTAACAGGAATAAAACCAATAACTTAATGTGGGTTTACAATGCAATAATTTGTGAAGTATGACAGAAGGAAATCTGGAAATATGTGACTTTTTCTTCAGAATTTGTTGGACTTGTAGGGGGTCTAAAGCATACGCCCTACTTCATGTCATTAATGTTTGGAAAAGTGCTTTAGAGAGGGAAAGAGAAAGAAAGGAAAAAGTTAACAGTTAAGTAAAGATTTTTATTTTCTTATGTAGTACTGTTTTGGTGGTGTGTGGTTTTCCATATATTCTATAAAGTAAAGTTTTCTCAAGTTATTTTTTAAGGGTAACCGGGATTGTAAACAGGTGCTGCTGTTCTCTCTCTCTTTCTTTTCTTTCTCCCTTCTCTCTCTCTTGTTCAGTTTTACGAAATGTGGGCAGTACAGTGTAAAAGAAAAAAGCCTGGTTGAAAAGCACAACAAGAGAAACAATGTGCTTTTTCTCATTATTGCATAGGGGAATGACTGGATTAAGTATCTTGGATTGATTTGATAACATGTTTTAAGACAGCAAGTACATTAAAAAGAAAATTGAATATTATAAGGCTTTTTTTTCAAGCAAATATATGTTTGCTTAGTAGCAATTCTCCAGTTTGTCTTCATGTTTTCATGGAGACAGTCTGATAAAGAGAAACTGGCTACAGTCTCAAGGAAAATGATTGACTGAGGAAAAAAAAAGAAAAGAGAAATTGGCTAGGACATAATGTTCTCTGAAAGTGTTCAGGGGTTTTCCCAGTTGGGAGAGCTATAAAGCTAAGACAAAACCAGTTAGCACTTAGAAGCACAGGCTGCAGCACCATGCATTTTAGCATGCGTGACCTTTCTTTTATATTAACTTGGGTCTGTGATTGTGGTTGTCAGTTTGGGACTTTGGCTCCTATTCGGAGGGTAAACACTTCAATATTTGAAGAGGTATGTAGTTTTGTCCATTAGTATTAAGCTGATAGGTTTTGGGAGTGTTTTCTTTTTCGAGGGCTTTCAGTTAAAAAGTTTTGTAAGATGTGACTTGGGCTCAAATGAATACGACAAGAAGCAACTGTATAAAAGTTTAACCTGCCAAACAGTGTATGCATGTAACACAAAAGCTGGAACTAGACATTTAATAACAAAAGTGTTATACATAAAAGGTGGGAATAATAACTTTTTTAATGCAGTGATGCTTTCTGTAATGTCTTTAAATGTCAATGGTTTCCGGGGTAGTAATAACATATATGAGTGCAAATAGCTATGTTGCAGGAGACTCACTCAAAGTACTGAACATGTGAATTTGATAAAGGTTTTCAGGATGGTTATTCAGTGGAATACCTGGGACAAAGGAAAAGAGGAATTACTTGTATTAATTTCAGGAGGAGATCAAGTAGTGATAGAAATACCTGGGACAAAGGAAAAGAGGAATTACTTGTATTAATTTCAGGAGGAGATCAAGTAGTGATAGAAGTGGATAAAAAAAAGACAATTGCAGATTTGTAGTGCTAAGGGGTTGCTGGCAAGGGAGGAGGATTACACTGGCATGTTTTTATATACTTTCTAAAGCTGCTGTAATGGAGCTTAAGAAAATTCTGGGAGAAATAATCAAGTTTTCATCAAGGAATATTTCTTACAGGTGGAGACTGGAATGTGATTTACAGTAGTGAAGATGTGTCTGCAGGGCCTAGAAGGAAAAGTATAGTGGAGGAGGGTAGGTTTTTTTGAAGAATTTTTTGAAAATATTTGGCATGGAAGATGTGAATTCAGTAATAGGAGTTTGAAGTGAATTTACATATTCCCCAATATATAAAGCTGAGCTAGGCTAGATGGAATTTACATTTCACAAGAGCTTCTGCATTTAATTGTAGGTCTTGATATACACCCAATAACTATTTCAGATCATGCTCCAATAAAAACGCAGGGTAATGAAATAAAAATGAGGCACTTGTGCTTTCCCTGCTATCTGTTGTAAAGAGAGGAATTTAAGGAATGGGTCGTGGAGAATATTCAGGAACTTTTAGAAAGAATAGATATTTATTCTGAAAATATAGTTAGGGGGTGGGGTAAAATTAAGATGGAGTTTAAAAATAGGGTGGAAATATAAGAAAGGGTGCTATGGTTAAGAAGTAACAAATATTTAGAGGGGATGACAAATGTTAAAGTATTGCAGAATAGGGGGAATCTCACAGAACAAGAAGAGGGTCAACTGCAAAATACTAAGCAGAAAATAAGGGTTTACCTTGATTAAGATGCATGAGTTTAGAAAGATTCCTGTTAAGCAACTGTTTTTTTGATTTATAGCACTAGAGCACAAAAACTTCTAGCATGACTCGGGCAACAGAAAGTAGAAAGGGCCGTCACCAAGCTTAAGGAGCCTATAACAAAGTAGGCAACGAGCTCCTGTAGACAGATTAGAAATTCTGTTAAAGTCTGTATAAAGCAGAGAAATATGAAAATCAAGAAAATATACAAATGTAAATGTTTATGGAAGAATTTAAATATGCCAAAGTTAGAGGTAGATGAAACTGAATTACTAATGGTTAGGATAGGAGGAAATGAGATAAAAATTGTGATGTATAAGCAATCATCTACAGGAAAGTCTCCAGGAATAGATGGTATTCCTGTGGATGTTTGGAAGCTAGGAGGGGAAAAAACTGATAAAGATCTGGAAGGTTTGGTTTAACAGTATTATAAGAGAAGGAGGAAGAGGAGTACCAACATCCTGGAAGAAAGTCGTGGTAACTGTAATGCCTAAAGGGGGTAAAGATCCATCGGACCTAGCTTCATACAGACCCATTTCAATACTAAGCCATTATTATAAAGTGTTCATGGCTATAATGACAAAAATAATTCCAAAATTGATAGATATGGATCAGTGTGGTTTTATGGAGGGGAGGGAAACATTTGTCAACATTAACAGAACATTGTCTCCCTCTGGATCATCAGAATGTAATACCATTGTTGTTGCTGGGTCTTGTTGCAGAGAAAGCATTTGATAGAGTAAGCTGAGACTTTATAAGCAGGGCAGTGGAAGCATTTGCATTTCCTGTAAAAGATTATAAGGTTGATTAGGAGGATATATGAGGGATCGGAGGAGAAAAAGTGGGTGGGGTCCTTTCTGATAATTTCTGCTTGAGCAGAGGAACCAGGCAGGGGTGTCCTCTTTCACCTTTATTTGCATTATGTTTATAACCATTGGCAAAGAAAATTAGAGACTCCGAAATTTGAGGATAGGATTGGTATGGTAGTCAAGAAAAGCTGGTTCTGTATGCAGATGCTATTATTTTATACCTGACAAAACCAGAAAGGGACATTACAGTGGAACATTTTGAGACCGTTTCACATCTTTTTGGGATACAAAGTTTAATGAAGCTAAAGCAAAGGCAAGAGCAGTAAGTTAAGTACCCATACATGAATTGGTTCGGCAATATCCTTGTTTATGGGGACATGATAAAATTTAGTATTTGGGAATACGGGTCAAAAATGATTCTGGTGTTGTAGCTAAGTATATGTGGGAAGAGACTAAACAAAAGATAATACAAAAATGGAGAAAAGGGAAGCTTTGTTATATGGATATGGATAGTAAGATACAAGCAGTCAAAATGTCTTTAGTCCCTTTAGTCTTGTACACAGGTCAGGCATATATTTATCAACCAGAGAAGTTGTGGATCGCAATTAATAGAGAGTTGAAGGACTTTATCTGGGAGGGGAAGATGTGAAGAGTCAAGCGGGATAAGATGATTCTTCTAGGGCAGATTGGGATTACCCAATTTGAAGGAGTATTTAAGAGCTACACTGTTAAGGCTTCTATACGTAGCATAAGCAGAAAAGTATAATTCATAATGGAAAGGGGTGATGTTGAAACAGTGGGGAAGCTCAAGAAATGAGAGACTGCGATTGTGGATGCAGGCATTTAAGGAGAATAACAATGATCATACAAAATATTATATTGATAAAATAGCAGAAAGTATTGTAAGAACTAAGCCAACAAGGGAATGGAGAAAGGAGACTCTGCCAATAGAGATGACTGCAATTAAGGACATAGACAGTAGGCAAGAGGGGGCTGGAATTTATTGGAGAAAACTGGCAAAGGAACCAAGGTATTGGGAGCAAATAACTAGAGGGAAAGATGATAGAATGGGAAGATGCCAAGAATGTATTTGGACTGCAGGTTAGAAATTGCCTTCCCTATCAAGGATTGATATCCGAGTATAGGCAAACCAAGAAATAGGGGGGCCTAAACAAAAGACCAGCAGTTAGAGTGTTTAGTAGAATCTAGAGCAGAAGTTGCCATTAAAAATGAATAATTAGTAGATCATACACAATATTGCATAAGAATCAATCGGAGGAGGTTAGAAAGGTTTGGGAAGAGGGCCTGGATAAGCAGTTCACAGAAAAACAATGAGAGGATTTATGTACATCTTCCGAATATGCAACAAAATCTAGAAGATTTAGGAATTTTGCTTGGAAATGTTTACATAGATATATTTATACCCCAGGTAGACTCCAGAGAATTTTTCCTAAGGTAGATAGCAAATGTTGAGGTGTGAAGGGGAAGAAAAAGGTAACTGGGAACATATTTTCTGGGAGTACAGTGAGTTGACTGACTTTAAGGATTCCCTGAGGGATGCACTGTCAGAGATGCTGGGTGGGCAGATTTGTGTGACGAGGGAGATGGTTTTTCTGAACTGTGATATTGAATCGGAATTGCCTAGACATGGTAAGGCCTTGCTGTGATTTATAGTGGCTGCCAAAAAAACAGTTGCTAGAAAATGGAAATCAAAATCTAAACCAGCTATATTAGAAGTAATGAATATAGTTGAAGTGATTAAAAGAACTGGAATAGAGATCTTTAGGTAAAGGTAGGAGCAAAGTACATAGAAGAAAAATGGGAATTGTGGAACAATACATACAGTGGAGAAATGAGGTTTAAAAGAAGGCAGGACTTAAATTAGCTATGTAACATTTGACTGAAAGAGATTGGGTAGATTATAAATTATTTATAATGTTTGCAACTATGAGTGTGTCAGGCCTGGCCTCTCCTTTTGCTCCAATGCCACTTGGTTATCTCCTGCATTATAGCTCAGAAATGAAGCTATAGACCTTCCTGAATTGCAAAATTTCTTCTTGTATCCTCTCAATTTAAGACTTATCTTTGCAACAGCCATTTCCAATATTTCACGTTATGTGCCTTTTTTTGCTTCCAGACCCATGCTAATTTCTTCCTCCTTTTATCATCTGTTCTTCCACCTATGGGGAGAATATTCTCCTGGCAGTCCTTGAAGTCCTACACCTGAAATATTTCACTTATTTCTTTAGGCTATACTCCCATTTGTAAGATGACATTTCCATTTCCAATTTTCTTAAATTCCACTTTGGGCTTACTAAAGTACATCTCCAGCCAGTTGTGCCCCATCAAGCAAGGTGCCTTAACTGTCATCTGTCTTCATATAGCCTCATAATGGCTTGCCTCGCAGCAGGCCTTCCACTTACATTGTACTGTATGGATTTAATTTTCTACAGTTGATATGCCCCTCCATCCCCCCCCCCCCAAGCTCCACAACCCTGACCATTTTGTTTTCTTCCTCTCTCATTCAGCTTTTCAACTCATTTAAAGAGTTACCTGCTTGGATAGGCCCATAAAGCCTGTACTAAATGCACCACATGAGCTACCACATGCCACTTCTGAGCTATAACTTTATGATCTAGCCCCAAGTTTAAATTTTTCAGTTTTTGAAATTTGGATTGGAACCCTTCATGTAATGTACTCATTGCCTGCTCATGTACATTAGCCAAACAAAACCCCAGATATTTCATTGGTTCCTCATCCCCAAATATGTTTTTTTACAATTAATTTATTCATTTCTCTTGATGTTTATCCCTATTGCTTTGTTTTTTTCCTTCATGTATTTTACATCCTGGTCTAGCCTACTAAACCTTTAAATTGGGTCTATATTATATTCTTGAAAGCAGACAATGTTGAATCTGACATTGTCAACACAAGAATATCGAACACTCAGAATCTTGAGCGTGTAAATGGAAATCTCCTTAAGGGGAGATTTACGTTTATTGCAATGTAGTGCGGTCTCAGAGTTGGTATATTTAAGTAGCGAGGGGTGTGGGGGGTGCAGGGGGGCTTGCACCCTGCTTAAACCCGTTAAGGTTCTTTTTTTTTCTTTTTTTTATAAGGTCGATGTTTGAAGACTTTGACCATATGGTGTCGACCATATGTTATTCGATGTTTTCAAATGTCGATCTTTTAATATAGACCCTTTGAATCATCTGAAACAGCTCCCTCATGTCTTTGTTTGGCTTTAAGAGAGTTAAAATCATGTCATCTGTATAAAGCTAATCTTCATTTCCTTGCTCCCCCGTTAATATCCTCTTTTATATGTGATTGTCTCAGTTTCTCTGCTAATGGTTCCAAGTAGAGAAGGGGTAAAAGCAGGGATACTAAGCAGCTTGTTACCATATACACTTATTCAAATAACAGTATGCTGAAACTTGTCCCATTAAATTCACCTCTACTTCTGCCCCTTGATAAATCTCTCTAGTCATGCAATGAAACTCCTTTTAAACCCCTTTCTTTTTATAAAAAAAAAAATCAATTCACCTCTGTTGAAAACTTTCTGCATAGAAAGATTCCGCTACCACCTGTTTCCCTGCCTTCCCAGCACCTTGAGTAGATATTGACGTTCTGATCTTGTCAAATGTTCACCTTTCATGTATTAACCTGTACAGGTCCAGATTTACTAAGTATCGCATCATCTTGGATGACCTTGCTGCTACTATGTTCGTAAAGATTGTATAATTGTGAATCAAAATTATGGTAGGTCTATAAGAGCTGGGGACTTTTAAATCCCTACTTTTGACAGTACTGCTATAATCCCTTTCCTCTATGATACTGGTATTCTGCTAGTTTGTTTAACCAGATGGGGAAATGTTTGTTTTTCTGTTGTCTCTGTATTGCATCTAGAGCTTCATCACTCATGATGTCCTCCATTAAACTACTTCCCATTTTCCATGAATCCCTCCATTTTTAACTCTTGGTCTCATATGAAATTTCTGGCTTTCAATACTCTCATCGCCCTGGTATATACTATCAAAAATTTCTGGAATTCTGTTAAAATCGAACTGGGAGTTCCCACAGCCTTTTGACTATCAATTCAAACACTGACCTTTCCACTCACTTTATCCTTATTTGGGCTGCTAGATCACCAAATGCAACAGGGCAAGGTCCCACTGAATTCCTCTTTTAACTATACCCTGTATTAAAATCCTCATCTTTTATTCTTTGTAATGTTGCCTTCATCATTTAATTCCTTCTTTTCATCCTCTAAGTTTGTTTCTTTCAATTGCAATTATAGGAGTATGCCAAGCCATCTCTTCCCTTCTGCCGCTCTCCCATTGTTACCTTTTCAAATTCCCTGTCCAATTCATCTACTCTTCAAGTGCCTCTTCCCCTGTCCTTCTAAACAATGCTACCAGGTTATTCTACTTATTGCATTTTCTTTCTTCGACAGTAGATAACTTGGAAATCTCCACATAATGTGATTTAGCCTTTATATGGCAAAATTTAATGTTACCAGGTAAATGCGGTCCAAATGTAATACTGGCCCAAAACTTAACCATACGATCTTTTCCCACTGTTCCTTCTTTACCAACATTTTGTCGGTCTGTAACCACGATTGCAACTTTGAACTCAAAAGTATACCTGGGGTCATCATACCCTCCTCTCGCTACCTAACAATCTACTAAACCCAGGTGTCTGATTAAGGTCAATACTCTTTTTTTTTTTTTCTTCCCCCTCTCCTCTCATGACATTAACAAGCTCTTTTTCACTACAAGCTTCCACTTTATGAAGCGTAGTCCAGTTCCCTCCAAAGATCAACTCATCTTTGGAGCACACTGAGTAACAGCTTAATTCTAACTCAGTGTGAAAACAGAAACTGAGAAGAGAAAGCCAGTGGACTTGTATTTCTGGGTAAATTTCAGTAATTGGCTAGTAAGTGCACTACCTGGATGCCAGGAAAAAAATATAGAGGGTCTGAAAGAAAGTTTGCTACAAAAGGTGAGACAGAAAACACTGACTGAGAAGAGTACTGTGCTGTTCAGCTAAAAGCAGTGCAAGCTCCAGACATGACTTCCAGTAACCTAGAGGAAATTATAAGACTACTGCATACAGACCTGATTTAAAATAAACTAAACATTGATGAAGTATATCAATTCAAATAAAAAAAGGCCAGAAAAAAGGGAAGATGTTTTAAATAGATATTGAGATGAGATGATAAAACTGCAAAAACCAGAGATCGAAATGAAGAAAAGGCTGGCAGAATGTGAGACTGCTCAAGAAGAGCATGTAGGGAAAACTTGATATTTTCTGCTACACCAGAGAAGCTGGAAGGAACAGGCTGTATTAATGTAATGAAAGCACAAATAACTCCTGCTGTGGAATACCAGCCCAGTTGCTTAATTGAAAGGGCACATCATGTGTATTCTCCAAACCTGGCCATGAGAAAGCAGTCTAAACCTTTTAATAGTAAATATGCAATCCTACCAGCAGAAGGAGTTAATTCTGATGAAACTGTGGCAGGACAAAATACTAAAAGTGGGAAACAAGCAGAGTGTTTGTAAAGAAAGATTTACTCCCTGTACACCAGACAGAAGAGGAGTAAATTTATTCCACTATTCAGGGAGTGTCGAGAAACCGGTGTGAGATTCAAACTGCTGTACCCAGCTGTCTTCAGAGTATTCTTTCCGGGGGGTGTCCAACTAAAAGTGAGCTGTGCGACAGAAGGAGATTCTGCTTCTTTTTCTTCCAGTAATAAAGACCACAGAGACTGTGCCAGTGGATCCTTTTCCATTGTTTCAATGGAAAATGCATGAGAGAAGGAAAAAAGCACAAGACTTGACCAGAAGAATCGAGAGTACATTTGAAATAAAGCCGAGACAGGATCTGGGAGATGGAGATAAACAGGAATAAAACCAGTGACATAGAAATTGACAAGTGTGGGATTACAAAGCAATAATTATATTTGTGAAACATGAAAGAACAAGAAAATCTGGAAATGTTTGAATTTTTTGATTTTTTTTTTTTATTTGTAGGGGATTCTAAAGCATATGCCCTAACTTCATGGCATTAATATTCAGAAAAATACTTAGGAGAGGAGAAGAGGAGGGAGAAAGTTAGCTAAGTAAAACAAAATGTTTTTCTTAACAGTAATATTTTTATGGTGCATGATTTTTTTGTGTGCAGTAAAGTTTTCTCAGATATTTTTAGGTGTAATGGGAGTACTAATGTAAACGGGGGCTCCTGTTTTTTTCTCCCTTCTTATGTCTTTCTCCTTGTTCATTTTTAAGAAATGTAGGCACTGCAATGTAAAAAAAAAAGAATAAAAAAAATAAAAATTTATGTACTTTTTCTCATCCTTGCACAGGGGAATGATTGGATTAAAGCCATTAGCTTGATTGAGTAACAAGTTTTAAGAGAGAGCAAGTAAATGAAAAAGAACATAGAATATTACAAAGCTTTTTTTTTCTAGTAAATAAATGTATGCTTTTTAGTAGCAACTTTGTATCTGGTCCTCGTGTCTCCATTGAGGCAATTAGATAAAGAGAGATGGCTAGGTGATAATATTTTCTGAAAGCATTCACGTGCTTTCCTAGCTGGGAGAGTTGTAAAGATGAGACAAAACCAGACAGTACTTATTAGAAGCACAGGCTATACCATGGTTCTTAGCATGGATAAACCTTTCTTTTAGGTTAACCCAAGTCGGTGAGTATAGCTGTCAGTTTGGGACACTTGTTCCTATTAGGAGGTTAAAACTTCAATATTTGAAGATATACATAGTTTTGTGTGTTAGTATTTTATGAATAAGTTGTTAGGTTTTAGAAGGGTATTGGGGTGTATTTGTGTGTGCTTTTTTATTTATTTTTTGAGTGCTTTCAATAAAACAAAGTTTTTTAAGATGCAACATGGGTTGAAGTGGATATGACAAGATACAACTGTATAAAAGATCAACCTGTCAAACAGTGTATGCATGTAGCACAAGATATGGAACTAGACGCTTAACAAAAAGCTGTTACACACAAAAGGTGAGAATAATAACTTTTTAACACAGTGATACTTTCTGTAATGTCTTTAAATGTCAGTGGTCTCGCAGATAGGTCATTACTCTTTTTTTGTATTTATCTTAAAAATGTAGAGTGCAAATAGCTATGCTACAGGAGGCACACTTGGAAAGAACTGAACATGTGAATTTGATAAAGAAAGGTTTTCAGGATGGTTATTCAGCTGAATACATGTGACAAAGGAAAAGTGGGTGTACTTACGTTAATTGCAGGAGGAGCTCCCAATAGTAACAGAAGAGGATAAAAAAGATAATGGTAGATTTGTAGTACTATGGAGCTATAGATAAGGGAGGAGGATTGCACCAGCATGTATTCATATTCCACCTAAAACTGCTGTAATGAAGAAAATTCTGGGAGGAATAATCAGATTTCAACAAGGAATATTACTTTTATGTGGTGATTGGAATTTGATTTTCGGCAGTGAAGATGCGTCTGGGAGGCCTAGAAGGTACATTTTAACAAAGGATGGTAGATTTATGAAGAATTTTTTGAAAATATTTGGCAAGGAAGATGCAAATTCAGTACTAAAAGTTCAGAGTGAATTTGCATATTGTTCCCCAAGATACAAAAATGGCTAGGCTAGTCAGAATTTACATTTCCCTTAAAGGCTTTTTTGGCAGCCACCAGAATTAAACTCAGCAAGACCTTACTATGTCTAAGCAATTCAGATCCTGTATTACAGCTCCAAAAAACTAAAATTGTTAGTTACACCAATTTGCTCACACAGTATTTCTGACAGAGTAGTCTGCAGGGAATTTTTAAAGTCTGTCAACTCATTACACTCCCAAAACATATGTTCCCAATTGCATTTTTCTTCCCTATAACTCCTCCAACATTTGCAATCTACCTGAGGAAAAAAATCTTTGGGAGTCTGCTCAGGGTATAAAAATACCTATGCAAACACTTCCAAGCAAATATTTCCCACTAAGTTTTGATTCTCCCTGTGGGGGTTTCTTTGTTTGAGACTATTGCTAGAATGTGCCAGTGTTGTCAATGGGAAAAGACAGGTTTCTCAGTCCCTCAGAATATACTATGAGTTGTTACAGAAGGTTTTACCAATACCTACACCCATTCCTCCTGTTCGGTCTGCTTTAGAGAATTTGCATTTTACTGCCAGCAATTTTCTGATTAGTCTGCCAGCTGCTCCTAAAAAGATAATATGTATAAAGTTCCTCAGTATAGACCCAGCAGCTGTAGCTATAATTGATTCCACTGCTGCTAGTAATTTAGTTAATTTCAGTCCTACCCTTTCTGATAAGGATGGGAAAGTTGATAGGTATGGGAAAAAGTGTATATGTTTGCCGTTTTGATTGGTTAGGCTCATACGTTAAAGCTTGTTCTGACAAATTGTGAAAGTGTGATGAATGTTTTTTATCTGCAGATTATTCTTTTGAGGAAAATTTTGTTTTAAATAACTTGGTTTCTTATGTGTGTATGACTCTGTTGATGGTTGCATGGCTACATTCTCAGAACCTCCCAGATGATGTTAAAAAATGAGATTTTAACTTCTCCCTTGAATAGAGATGTTTATTGTTTGGCCCCTCTGAAGCAGAGGTGAGCATAAATTGTAATAAAAGGGGCAAGCTGATCAAGAGTTTCAGCCCTCCTTTTCCAAATTGTCCATGGTATTTTTTTATCATCAGTTTTTGGCAAAAAACAGAATAAACAATCTCGACAAAATTTCAGGTAAATAGATCTTTAAAAAGAAATTGGAAGGGGGGGGGGGGTTCCCAAAAAGAAGTCTCTAACTTCCCAAAACCAAGGAGGGTCCAGCAAGTCTGAGTGACTGTTGACCCTCTCCTATTCTGACTCCTCTTTTCTTCCCGAAAGTCTGAGTCTCCATTTTTCTGTTTGGTGACAGATTGTTTCAGACAAATGACTTCTAAAAAAAACATTCATCAGGGTTACAGATGGTAGCCGGAATAAATTCCTTCTTTCCAGGGACTCGATGTCCTTCAAGGATGCATCTGCAGTCCTTACAAATGGGTTGTCCTGTCGTCAGGCAGCCCTTCGGTCGGTGTCGCACTTCACCCGACATCATAGCTGCAGTTATTCGGTATAAAGGCATCAGCCGACGCCATTTCCTCAGTCTTTCTTGCTGATTTACTACACCGCGTACCACCAATCAATCGCCTACTACTACCGAAGACTTGAAAAAAGCTACCCGTTGAGACTCTTTCTTGCCTCAGCCAGAAAAAGTGAATAACTGTTTAACTTGTGGGAAACAAATACCTCATAAAGATTTCCACTGCTTTACCTTGTTTAGGCCCAGACCACGGCGTAGCAGCTTGTCTAGCCTGTGCTTCTTTTAACTGACGGATGCTTAGACGCCGGTCGGAATTGCTGAGGAGTTTTTTTTGCTTAGCCGGATCCTCCAATATCTAAAGAAGGAAAAGGACCGTTAAGCCAACGGTTTCGCTGAAACCGAGCAAGCGGTTCTTCCTTCAGCCAAAAACTACCTCCTAGCGAGGCCTCTTCCAACCTGGTGGAATCGGCTTGAAATCACTCCTGCTCTTACAGTTTCTCAGGAATTATCTGACACTATCCCCTTGGATATTTCTACCTGCACGTGGAGCTGCTAGGCCACCTGCATCCATGTCCATTAAGGCCTTTGCCAGGGCCAAAGCAGCTAAAACTACTAAAACTGTGCCTGCTAAGATCCCCTCTCACAGGCCTAGCTCTAGTTCACAAATGCTTAGTTTAGCTGAGGACCTCATTTCTTTAATCCGGGGATCCCAACCTCAACCTGACAGGGCCTCTCACCCACCTCCAGAGAAGAGGCCTAGAACAGAGCCCCCTGAGCCTGTTTCAACAGATGATTCCTCTGATGATTCAGATAACACAAACCCTCCAGAGGCTCCTTTCTCCCCTTATGGAGACTCTGATGCTGAAGAGTCCATTCCTTCTGCCTCTCCGCCTGAGGAATTTTCCTTTGAAACCTTGCATGCTATGAGGGAACAATTTCAGTGGCAGGGCCAGGATTTTTCAGACTTCAGAAAAAGGCTTAGAACCTTTCTGCATTTACCACAACATAGGCCTTTAGCCATTCCTCCAGTTCTTTCTGTTGTAGATGATGCATTTAATGATGCTTGTACTGCTCCTGATTCTCTACCGCCCCCTGCTAAGCCCGATAGGTACTACAGGGTCCCGGACACGCATCACCATTTGTATAAGGCTCCCTTTGCAGATCCCGAGACTATCTCCCAGGGCCCTAAGGCTGTAGCAGCTACCTCTGCCAAAAACCACCTCCCCTCTGAAAGGGAATCCAGGTCCTTAGAGAGATGGGGTAAAAAAGTTTACACTTCTGCTACTCTTTCAGCTAGGGCCTTGAACTGAATTTATGCTAGACCAGTTAACCAAAAAAACGTCCTCAGATGAACCGCTAGACAAAAAATCTGTTCAGGAAATGGTACATAACATTCAGCAAGTCAGTAACCATTCCTTAAAATGCGGCTATGATGCACTGGCTTCCTTTAGATCAGCCATGACTGGCACAGTTATCAGAAGGCATGGTTAAAAGAGCAGGCCTTACCAGACCATGTCAAATCAAAACTACTAGATGCTCCCATGGACAAGATCAATTTGTTTGGCTCTCCTGCACAACAGGTGCTGAAGAAGATGGAAGAGAAGGCAAAATCTGTCCAAACAGTGAAAGATTTCTTACAGGTCCAACCTCCAAGGTTTAGCAGGAATTGGCCCTCCAAGAATTGGTCCTTTCCAGACTCCTCCAGAGCTCAGAGGCGTTCAAGAGGCAGAAGCCAATCCAGGAGTGCCTACAGGGGCCGCCAGTGGCAGGGTAACAACCAGCGAGGTGCAGCCACAGACACAGCCACCACCACTGCTACAGGACAATCGCAGTGACTTGGCTCTAGCACTGCCTACCAGGGAACAACTAGAAGCACCCTTGGGCGGAAAGCTAGCTTTATTTTCAGTAAACTGGCATTACATCACAAGAGACAAGTGGATTTTTCAGACAATAGACCAAGGTTACAGGTTTCACTTCCATACTCTACCAGGGAAGAGAGGAATGCCAAACCTACCTCCAAATTAAAAGGCAGAAGCTCTAAAACAAATAACTCAATTATTAAGGATGAGAGCTGTGGAAAAGGTACCATCTATGGAGCAAGGACAGGGATTTTACTCCAGGCTCTTCCTGGTACCAAGAAAAGAAAGCAAATGGAGACCTATTCTCGACCTGTCCGCTTTAAACACATTCCTCATTGTTCCAAAATTCAAAATGCTGACCCTACAGCAGCTTCTTCCCATGCTGGGCAAGGAGTCTTGGCTGGTAACTCTAGATCTCAAGGAGGCATACCTGCACGTCCCCATACGACCAAATTGCAGAAGATACCTCAGATTTCTTGCAGGATCAGAGCATTATCAATTCTCAGCATTGCCCTTTGGCTTATCTACTGCGCCCAGAGTGTTCACGAAATGCCTGGCATGCTCATTGCAGGCTTCAGGGAATCCAAATCTACCCTTACCTGGACGACTGCCTGATACAAGCGGACAACAAAAACAAGCTAGCAGAAGACTTGAAAAGGGTCATTTACCTGCTACAAGTTCTGGGATACACAGTCAATATAAAGGATAACCTTTTTGGGTGCAGAGCTGGACACAACGAAACAAATGGCATTCCTAACAGCAGAAAAACAGGAACAACTCCCTCTCTACTTCTTGGCATTAACAAAGCAGAATCATCTAACAGCAAGAAAAGTCCTGCAAGCTTTGGGTTTTATGGCATCCTGCATAATATTGGTTCCACATGCCAGACTACATATGAGAAAGTTACAGTGGTACCTAAGGAATTTATGGTCTCGGCACAAGCACAGCCTAGAAACCCAAATTCCAATAATTCCATGCCTGAAGCAAGAATTCCAATGGTGGGCTCAGGCCTGTCAATCAAACAAAGGATTGCCTTTCCACAACACACAACCAAGCCAAACCATCACAACGGATGCCTCAGACCTCGGTTGGGGGGCCCACATGCTGGACAAGTGCATTCAAGGTTTATGGACTCAAGACCAGCTGCACTTATACATAAATCAAAAGGAAATGCTGGCAGTAAAACTGGCAATTCAGGCATTCAGACCATTTCTTCGACAAGGTCAACTGTTGATAAGGACAGACAACACCACAGTTATGTGGTACATCAACAAACAAGGAGGCACATTGCCCTCTATGCCGGATGGCAATGGACCTCTGGAATGTGGCTCTGAGCTACAACATTCAGTTACAAGCAATTTTTGTACCAGGAAAAGAAAACATTCTAGCAGACATATTAAGCAGAACTACCACGGATGCCCACGAATGGATGCTGCATCTGGACATCTTCAAAACAATTACAAGAAAATGGGGGCTCCCACAAATAGACTTATTTGCATCCCCACGCAATCACCAATTAAAGAAATTCTGCACAAGGGCGTACCACCCACTTGCTTGGAAGGTGGACTCCTATCTTTCAGCTGGAAAAACCTGACAGCATATGCATTCCCACCACTTCCTTTGATGCACAAGGTGCTATTGAAGATCAAAGAGGACCGCCCAAGGATCATTCTGATAGCTCCAGACTGGCCAAGACAACATTGGTACCCATTACTGAGGAGTATGTCTCTGGAACAAATATGGCCTCTACCCCTTGTTCCCCTGCTGTTAACACAGAACAACTACAACATCCTGCATCCAAACCTGAAAACACTGCAGCTGACTGCCTGGAACATTGCATAAGAACAAATAACCCAAATTTATCCCAAAGGGTTAAAGACATTATCTTGGAGGCTTGCAGACCCTCAACAAGAAAAAATTATTCAGCAAAATGGAAAAGATATTTCATTTGGAGTACTACAAAAGGAGAAAATGTGTCACTGGTAAACATAGCCAACATCCTGGAATACTTGGCAGAGCTCTTCCACAAAGGCCTGTCTTATTCTTCCATCAAGATTCATGCATCAGCTATTTCAGCAGAATACTACTTGGATCCTCCAGTCTTCTCACATCCTCTGCTCAGGCAGTTTCTGAGAGGAATTAAAAACGTAAAACCGCCTAGGAAGCCACCATTGCCATCATGGGACTTGAACTTTGTGCTAGAAAAATTGACACTTCCTCCTTTCGAACCAGCAGCAACAGCAGAATTACAATATTTATCATGGAAAACTGCTTTCCTGTTGGCAGTCACTTCAGCAAGAAGGGTATCTGAGCTACAGGCACTAATGGCAGTACAGCCCTTCCTGATCTTCCATCAAGATAGAGTATCCATGAGAACTAATCCTACTTTTATGCCTAAGGTGGTCTCCAGAGTATCTTTGAATCAGGCTATCCACCTACCTACATTCTTCCCCAACCCATAGAACAGGGGAGAAAGGCTGTTGCATACCTTGGATGTGCATAGACAATTACGCTACTACCTGGACAGGACCAAGGGCAATAGGAAAACTGACCAGCTACTGGTAGCATATGCAACAGGAATGGAAGGAAAAGCAATTTCAAAATATTCAATCTCTAAGTGGATAGGAAATTGCATTAGATTTTGTTACTCCTACCATGGAAAGAAAACTCCAGAAAACATCAGGCCTCACTCTACAAGGGCTACAGCCACTACCACAGCTTTTCTACGAGGAGTGGCTACCAAAGACATTTTAGAGGCTGCTACTTGGAGCTCCGTGCATACATTTGCCAAGCATTATAATTTACCTTTATACTCCAGATCCCGAGCAGGTTTTGCCACTGTTGTTTTGCAGATCTTAACTACACCATAATTTCATTTCTCCTCCTCCCCCAGTTTGGCTATGGTATTCTACCCATTTGTAAGGACTGCAGATGCATCCTTGAAGGACATAGTACAGTTTTGTACCTACCATAAATGTAGATGTCCGATAGGAATGCATCTGCAGTCAGGATTACCCACCCCTCCTCCCCTCTGTGGTACTCCTAGGGTATTTGCCCATCTTGTAGCTAGCTGGGGGAATCTATTATGGTGTATTTGTTTGTATATATGTACATACATGCCTATTTTTTGTTGCTTTCTACTATTTGGAATCATTTGCATTTATCCAAATTTAGCCTTCCTAGAGGGCTCCTGGCATCTGGGGCAAGAAACACTGAGGAAAATGGCGTCGGCTGATGCCTTTATACCCGAATAACTGCAGCTATGACGTCGGGTGAAGTGCGACACCAGCCGAGGCCAGACCCAGACTTTGGAATCCGGCCGACCGAAGGGCTGCCTGACGACAGGACAACCCATTTGTAAGGACTGCAGATGCATTCCTATCGGACATCTACATTTATGGTAGGTACAAAACTGTACTTTCCTCGTCCTCCAGATCAGACTCATTTCCACCCATTCTTCACAAGGAGTGATAGAGCCAATTCTTTTTCCCTAGATGGGAAGGGGGTTGTATTCAAGGATATTCCTAGTGCCAAATGGAAAAAAAAAGGTTGGAGACTAGTTCTGGATCTTTCTTTCCTAAACCAGTTTGTAATAGTGCACAAATTCAAAAGTATGTCATTTTACGTGTTACCAGAAAATATGAAAGAGGAAGAAGAGTTAACACTAAACTTGAAAGATGCTTCTCATCAAATATCATCTACCAACTTCGGGTATTTCTTACAGTTTTCTATGTCTTAATCACATTATCAGTTATGTGCCTTACCCTTCAGACTATCCACTGCACCAGGTGTGTTCACAAAGTGTCTAGCTTCTGTTGTTGCTCAGTGCAGGCTACAGGGTGTCAAAGTTTTTTTCCCCATTTAGACTACTTGCTTATCTTTACCGAGTCTTTTTCCAAAGTTTTGGGAATCTCCCTCTCTTGTGGGAGGGAACTCTTGCACAAGCTGGTATTAAAAGAGAACATTCAAAAGTCTTTCTTTACTTCCTTACACAGGACTGTGTTCCTGGGATGCTAACTGGACACCTCAGTTCAAAGAGCTTTTCTCCTGTAGGAAAAAATATATATCTCTATTTAGATCCATTTATAAGGTTTTCCACTCAAACTTTGGTTACTGGGAGGGAATACTTCAGGATTTTGGGTCTCATGGCATCTATCATTCTCATGTTACCCCTAGCAAGACTTCACACAAGAAAGATACAGTGCTGTCTGAAGTCTCTCTGTTCCTCGTATCAGTGCCCTTTCTTTTCAAATCCCAGTGCTGGGGTTTGTCTTAAGAGAATTTTTTGGTGGAGCAACTGATATCCTTAAATCTATGTCTCCTCTTCTCCTCCTTGCTCCAAAGCAATCACTCACCACAGACACTTCGGATTTTGCTTGGGGTGCAGTTTCAGGAGGGATAAAAGCGCAGAGGGTGTGGGGCACCAAGGAGTGACGCAAGCACATACATATCAGTGAGATGCTTGCCCTGATCAAGGCACTCAACTCTTTGAACCCTCTTTGGTCCCAGGGATCTCTTCAGGTGGTTACAGACAATACCACAGTCATGTGCTACATCAGCAAGCAAGGGAAGAAACCAGGTGGTACCCTCTTGGCAGATTAGCCATGTTAATTTGGGATAAACGTAACTGCACAGTCTCTGTCAGAGCAAAATTGTGTGGCAGACAAGCAGGACCATGGCAGACTCTCAAGAATGGAAACTAGATCAGGGGGTCTCCCAAGATTTGATCCATCTCTTTGCCTCCTGTATGAACAATCAACAGGCAGTATTTTGTTGCAGGACTCCATGCAAGAAGGCCTGGAAGACGGATGCATTTTCTTTTCCTTGGACAGGAATGTTCCTGTGTGCTTTCCACTTTTTCCACTAGTATCGAGGTTAAAAGGAATCCTCCAAGATCATTGTGGTGACTCCCTTCTTGCCCAGGCAACAGCGGTTCTTCCTTCTCTTGGAAATGGCTAGGGCAATTACCACAAGCTTTGTCACATACTGGATCTATTCACACAAGACTACTAGTGTTTGGTGCACCCTGACATCAGTAATCTTTAGTTGACTGCCTGGATGATAGGGTGCAGGAGGTACTAATGAAGGCAAGAAAGAATGCTACTGGAAAATCATATTAGTAAATGGAAACCGTTCTCTAGCTATTGCCAACAACACAACCAGCACCCATTTAGCACTATTTGTTCTCAGGTTGTATAATATTTTTGTGATTTACTAATCTATGCCCTTATTCCTCTGTCAGGGTTCATTTATCAGCTACTTCATGTCTGTCCATGGGTCCTCCTCTTTGAATGCAACCCCATGTTAAAATGTTACTGAAACTTTTTTTGCATAACAGGCCTTTAAGAAAACCGCAGACCCCTCCTTGGGATTTTAATTTGGTGTTCGGTAGCTGACTTGAGGTTCTTAACATGGAAGACCATTTTACTGATTGCTGTGACCTCTGCAAGAAGGATATCAGAGTTGCAAGCTATTAAGGTGAGTCAGCATGTTTTCATTTTCCGTATGGACAGGGTTTCTTTGAGAACTATTCCTTCTTTTATGCCTAAAATGGTATCCAAGTTTACATTAAGCCAAACTGTCCACCTTCCCATTTTCTTTCCTGAATGTAAAAATGAGCTAAACCTTTCAGATCTTCAGTTCAAGTCTTGATTTCTTGTGAAGGTAAGAAGGGACAACCTGTGTTAAAACAAACTATTTCCAAATGGTTGTCTAAGGCTTATACTCGCCGTAACAAAACTATTTCAGGTAGGGTCAAGGCCCACTCTTCTAGAAGCTGCTACTTGGTACTCCCCACATACATTTACAAAGCATTATAAACTTGATTCCTTCTCTAGGTCAAGATCAAGCTTTTCTAGCACCATTCTTCAAGGGATCCTGGGCTGTTCTCGTTCCACCTCTCAAATGTATTTAGCTAAGGTAATCCATCCTTGTTGCTAAGGCTACTGCAGCAGTGATCATCATGATGAACATAGTACAGTTGTATAAGTTGAACTTACTGTAACAGTAGATGTTTGAATGATCACTGCTACAGTAGCCGCTCCCTCCTTCCATCTCCCTTGTTTTTTTGGTGTGTTTTTTATGCCAGGGTGTGGACATTTATTTTTTTGTTTCTAGCATTGTCCTTTCAGGGTTCAATCTCCCTCAGTTTGCTGGCTGGAAAGATGTAAAGGGCTTTGTGTCCAAACTTGTCTTTTGTTCAGGTCGACTAAACAGGTGGTGGACACCTGTTGACAAAAGTAGCAGATCAGATGATCCTTGGAGTTGGGGAATATGCCCTTTCCCCCGGAAAATGTGCAATCTCTGGAGTTAGAATATATAATTAGCAGGGCATGTGGGTGGTCCAGCTCCTGACACGAGGGGGGTGTAGGGTGCCTGCACCCCCTGCAAAAAGATGTTTTCTTTTAATTTTAAGTTTTATTGCACGCACCAAGAGTGATATTCGGCGCATACTAAATAGTGTGTTGAAGTCGACACCAAATGATTGATGTTGTGCACATTATTCACATCGGTATTAATGCCTTTCGATAAAGGTAAATAAATTTATATATATATTATTATTTACATGTATGTAAACATAATATAATGATGCATCACAATAAGAAATTAAACACAGTACTTGCTGTAGAACTATAGCCTTCTTTCCAGGACCTCTCAAACCCACCCAGCCAGTCCCTCCTTTGCCAGTGCAAGTCATCGTACTCGTGTCACACCTACTTTTCAGAGTGGGGAATCCCTGGCAAGGATGACAGAGGTTCACCCAAGTCCAGACAAACATTTAATTTTTCTCCACACTAAGCCACTGCTGGCCTGCTCCAATTTACACAAGTATGAATCTTACATTAGGCAGGAGAGGATTTTGGTCTACATGTCAGACCAGCTTGGGACTGGACCCTAGGTTTTAACAGATGCCATCCCTTCCCACCAGTACAAGAATGAGATGTTTAGCATTCTGATTTAGTGCAAGTTAGGGTGTGAACCACACCACCTGGCGTGTGACCAGCTTGGGACTGGACCTTAGGTTTTAACAGATGCCATCCCTTCCCACCAGTACAAGAATGAGATGTTTAGCATTCTGATGTAGTGCAAGTTAGGGTGTGAACCACACCACCTGGCGTGTGACCTGCTCCAATTTACACAAGTTTGAATCCTACATTAGGTAGGAGAGGATTTTGGTCTACATGTCAGACCAGCTTGGGACTGGACCCTAGGTTTTAACAGATGCCATCCTTCTGAAATACCAGTACAAGAATGAGATGTGTAGCATTCTGATGTAGTGCATGTTAGGGTGTGAACCACACCACCTGGAGTGTGACCTAATCCTGCCCAGCCCATATATCCATGTAGGGCTGCTGCCTATTGAATTCCTAGCTGTGGAAATGACTAAAAGGACATTTAGTTTCATGTATTTCCAATTTTTTTGCAGTTGCAATTCCTTTGGGTAAATAAATGGAAACCCTTCCTGGAAAGTAGTATCAGTTTGTGCCACACATGTTTAATTTCTTAAACTTTTTAATAATAATATTCCTTCAGTGTGAGATATCATAGCTGTGTTTTTACATATGTCCAAGGAAGTTATTTAATTCCTGTAAGACTTTTTTTGTGGAGGGAAGGGGTGTCACACCCAATTCTGGTAAAATAAAGCAGGAAATGCTATAAAATAGCATTTTGTGGCACTTTTTACCATATGGTAGATGACTGGTGTTTCTGCTACCCTGTGGTAGGGACTCTGAAGGAAAAGTATGGTAAGTTGAAACAGTCAGACTGAGTTAAATCTGGCTTTTCCAATCTTAGAAATGCATACATACCATGCATAAAGTGTAGCATGCCTGAGTGTGAATAAAACATGTTTGGTAATTCCACACACACACATGAAGTACATGCAGCTCATCCATAGTAAGCCAAATGCATTTATGACTACAAGAGATGATACATGTGTGTGTTACAATGAGATTCCTTCATAGAGCTCAATGCGGCACAGCATAATTTGCATAAGGACTTCTGAAGTAAACCTCATCTTTCACTGTCTGGCCTCAGGCCATCATTTTATGCTTCTCTAAGCTGTGCTTATTTGTAACAGTCCATGGAAAGAACAGATGTAATAAAAGCACTTATAAACAATAGTGATAAGCATAAATAATCAGGAAAGGGCAGTTGCTACTGTAATTCACTATGACCTCTTTGATGGTAGCTTATACACAAGACAAGACAGTTAATAGTATTTTGATGGATTACAAATACCATTTTTGGAATTGTGTAAGGTGCCATTTCATTATATGTTAGGTGGCTTACTGCTGACAGTTGTTATTGCCAAAGGCCAAAGGAATGGTGTAGACTAAAAGCCAACTTATGTTCATAGGTGTGTACTAGGCTTATGGTCCTGGGGCCTTTACAAGCCTAGCCCATAGAAGTGCCCTGGCATTGTGCCGCCTGTCGTTAGTTCCCACTGCCTCTATCAAGTAGAGCCCCTGGAGTGATCCCCAGGGTGAACTTTCTATTTCCCACCCACTCTTCAAGATTTCTCTTGAAGAGGGCTAGTGAGAGGTGCTCTGCTTGACATGTATGCGAAGTCTATTCCAGAGCATCGGCAGTCTTTGGGTTATGAACCTGTCCCTCCAGCATGTTCTGTTGATTGTGGTAATGAAGTTGAGGTATCTGGAGTGTGTGGTGTGGAGTGATTGAGATTTCTTTACATGTAGCATTTCTAACCGAGCTGGGTCAGACCTGGCTTTGTAAGTCAAGCAGAGATCATCTCTTAGTAGACTATACGAGACAGAGAATAGCTGGAGTTTTTTGAGTCTGTCTGTGTAGGACATGTTTAAGGCCTAGGATCCTCTTCGTGAGGTACTTTTGTGGCCTCTCCAGCTGTTGCAGGTATCTAGTGAGGTACATGCCAAATGGGGCATTATACTCTATAGTTGTCTAATGAGGGAAGAGTAGAGAGAAATTATGACCTCTTTCTTCCTGGATGCAAAACCCTTGGTAATGAGATGTGCCACATATAAGGACTTTCTGACCAGTGGCAATGTGGTAGTCGAAGATGAGGTTGCTGTCAACCTTTGTCCCCAGATCTTTTATAACGCCTTCAGTGGGTTGCCATCGATGTGGTAATTAGTAGGAAGTGAATTTAAAGGGGATGACAACGCATTTTTGGCATTAAGCTTAAGGCCATGGTTTCTACACCAGTCATTTGTCTCAGTGAGGCCTTTCTGTAGGATGTCTGCATCACTTGGGGAGTTAATAATGGCTCCCAGCTTGCAGTCGTCTGCGAATGTGGTCAGCCAGTCAGAGTCCCTCCGTGTTGCCTGGACTTCTGAGAAGTAGATGCCAAACAGGAGAGGACTTGGGACCGATCCTTGTGGGACTGTACTCGTGATTGGTCGGCAGTCTGACTTGGAGTCTGCTCCTTTCACACTGTGTGTTCTGTGAGCTAGTTTAGAACCCACCTAACGATATAGAGGTTGATGCCTCGTTTGGTGAGTTTATCAGTAATTCCCCAGTGAGGAATGGTATCAAAGGCCTTATCCAGATCGAGGTAAGCTGTATGAACTGCCTTACCTTCATCCACCGCTGTGGTGACTGACTCAAAGAAGTCAACCAGGTTGAGCAGGCATGATCTAGCTTTCACAAAACCAAATTACGTGGGATCTAGAGTTTGGAGATTCCCTATATCCTTGTTAATTAGGTCCATGATGATGCGATCCATAGCCTTGCATATCAGACTCGTCAGGCTAATGAGGCGATAATTTTCAGGGTCTGTAGTCGCTCCTCCTTTATGGAGGGGGATGACTGTAGCAGTGCACCATTTAGTAGGGACAAAGCCTGAGGTGAGGCTGTGAGTGAACAGAGCACACAGATGTGGTGCCAGTTCACTTTGTAATTCATGTAGAACACAGCCAGGGATATTGTCGGGTTCCATGAAAACTGTATTCTTGGCCTTGGAAATGTAGCTTTAACCTGCAGGGTGCCTGGCATTCTTCCGGTATTTATTGGCCCTTTGGGGGGGGGGTGAAGTTGGCACTGAATCTGTCAACCAGTATGTTGGCAATATCTGTTGGCTCAGTATAGAGATACCATTGTGCATTAACTCAGAAATCTGGGTATTGCCATGGAGATTCTTGATAGAACTAAAGAAGGCTTTGTGGTTGTTTTTAATGTCTGCCGCAATTCTGCCTTCATAGCTGGCTTTGGAGGTTTTGATGAGGGATCTCAACTTTTTGTTGAGGCTAATCAGGGAATTTTTCCAGTCTTGGGACTTCACCTTTTTTTGCAATAGTTTCTTCCTTCTGTTGTCGAGTTTATTAATGGCAGGGGACCACCAGACTGGCTTCCTTTTTTTTGGAGGACAGCATCTTGGTTCTGTTGGGTATGGCTAGTTCCATGCATTTATGTACATGTTCATACAGTGCACTGGTGTATGATTCGGCAGTCATGCATCTATTTTCCATTGGCATGGATGCCGTGAAGTTAGCCACCTCTGTTTTTAGGAGTCCAAAGTCAACTTTGGAGAAGTTTTTCATGGTGGATACCTTTGCGAGGGGTGTGAGAGAGATGTGGATTTCCATGGTGATTAGTTTGTGGTCTGATCTAACCAGGGAGGAATTGACTATAATTTAATTAATTAATTAATTGATTGATTAATTAACTTACTATGTGATGTATAACAGACCACCACACCCTCACAGCAAACACATATAGGCATATGTATTACTACTGAAGCAGATGAACAGAAAACCTGAGCAGCCTGGAAAAAAAGTTAAAAACACAACTCGGAAATAATGGTACAAAGTGAACATCACCATTTCAGTGTGTATTGCAGTGACATGCATGGTCTACATTTCCTGAAAGTATTGTACAAGTCTGGCAGATCTTAACTTTATCACAGTATGTAATTACGGGTTTACAACATGCTAACACAGAAGTGACACATTTAGTCCAGAGGAGAATCGCATCCTTGTGGGAAGTACCTTCTTGGAAAAAGGGAGCAAAAGCAGACAGAGAGAGGGCTAAAGCATGGAATTAATTGGTGGCTGACATTAATGATGCAGGGGGAAGGATCCACTCCCTAACACAGTGCAGGAAAAGAGACAATGGCATGGTAGGATGTGCCAGGATAAAAGCCAGGCAGGATGCAGTTGCACGCAGCAGCACTGCTGGTGGACCTTCCACACTCCAGCCTCTAACACTGCAACATAAGTGTCTTATCTCTGTAAGGGGTGATGACTTTGATGCAGATAAGGATGTTACAGGAATCGTAGGAGGTGGTGGCGACACCAGTACTTTCAGACCCCTACAATAACAACAGCTGGTTAATATAGATATAGAAGGTTACTATATATCTGATTTTACAGCATTATGTTAGTGTTGGCCTGGCATGACACAAGTACACATCACATTTATGTTTTGTTTCATCATCACTTACACAGTCAACATCAGATGTAGCAGGAAATCTGTACAGAATGCATGGTATTTTTTTTTCATCCAATCTCTGCATACAAATAATGCCACCTGTCACAGGACACATTAACTACATGCCAGCACCAGTAACAAACTCATCCTGTGTTTTACCACAACAGACTGAAGTTGACAGCAGAATAACTGTAGACAGTGGTACCATAGCTCTCCTCATGAGGCAGTCTAAGTACAGTAACACGTGGTCCTTAGTAGTACATTTTTATGACTACTACACCACTGCAGTTGGGTAACTTCTTGGGTGTTGACATATAGTGAGGGCTGTACACACTTTGGCATCACATAATCAGTAGAATGAGGATATGGTATGATAGTAGTGGGGCACCACACAGCTTAACACCGATTTTTCTTGTACAAAGCCTGAACCCCTTGATGAAGAGACCACTGAATTCAGATACTACTGTTAATTCTATATAAACAAGAGCGAGTTTAAGACTTGGCTGCCCATTATCAGATGTACTGTGACACAGTTCAAGCCCATGCTACCACCACAGAGACTAGTGTAAATTTTGTTATAGCACTGCAGGGTATACTTGTGGAATTCCACCGGTACAGGGAAATGGCTGAGGCCAAGGACAAGTTCATGATGATTCTCATGTGCAGTATGGTTGCGCATACAGCATCCATGATGGTCTCCTTTTTTTCACTTAGTGGCTTACCAGACACACAGTGTGAACTTAGGTGGACATGGCCAGGGAACTGTCTGCATATGATGTGGACTACTAGGCCAAACACCACGTGCAGCATCTCAACGAAGTGTCACAGGTATTCAAGTGAATCCCAAAATAATAAAGCAGACAGGCCAAGTCAAACTTCCACAGCATGTGGAAGAATGTCTCAGTCAAGTCTAGGCCTTACAACACAGGTAGGTTAGTGTCACAGTTATATAAATGAAAAACAAACCATACAGACACAATTCCAGCTGCAAACATTATACATTACAAACCACAATGACACAGTTGCAGTTGCAAACAGTATGCATTGCTTATAATCTATCCAGTCATTGTCCGTCAAAAATTGCATAGCTCAGTGAAGTCCTGCCTGCCGTCTTTTAAATCTTGTTCCCCTCTGCTTGTATTGTTTCCACAATTCACATTTTCTGCTATGTAATTTGCTCCTACTCTTTTCTAAATATCCCCGTTCTAGTTGTTTTACCTCTGCTATGGTATTCGCTACTTCTAGTAAACTTGATTTAGACTTTGATTTCCATTTTCTAGTAACTGTGATTTCCATTTTCTTGGCTTTATTGGCAGCCACCATAATTAGACTTAGCAATGTATTTCTGTGTCTAGGTAATTGCAGTTCTGTATCTTAGCTCAAAAAATTATTTCCTTAGTTACATCAATTTGCTCACCCAGTACCTCTGGCAGAGCAGTCTGCAGGGAATCTTTAAAGTCTGCCAGCTCATTACAGTCCCAGAAAATATGTCCCCAGGCAGTTACCTGTTTCTTTCCCATCACACCTCCAACATTTGCTGTCTGCCTGAGGAAAAATTCTTTGGAGTTTACTTGAGGTATAAAAATATCTGTGTAAACACTTCCAAGCATCTTCTAGACTTTGTTGCATATTTGGGAGGCATATGCATATCCCCCATACTTTTATTTGTGAATTGCTTATTCAGTCTCTTTTCCCAGTCCTTTCTAACTTCCTCTGATTGATTCTTATAGTTATCATTCAGTGTTTTATATGTTGTATTAATTATTCCTTTTTTAACAGCAGCTTCTGTTCTCGATTCTACTACAAACTCTACCAGTGCTGGTCTTTCATATATGACCCTTGTATTTCTTTCACTTTGCCTGTACTCTGATATCAATTCTTGAGAGTGAAGACCATCTCTAACCTGCAGTTCAAATAAATTCTTGACCTCTTCCCATTCTATGACAGTTCCCTCTCTGTTTATTTGCTCCCAGTACCTTGGTTCTTTTGCCAATTTTCTCCAGTGTATTCCAGCCCACTCTTAGCATATTGTCTGTATCCGTAATTGCAGTCATCCCTATCGGCAGAATCTCCTTTCTCCATTCCCCTATTGGCTTAGTTTTTAGAATACTTTCTGCTACTTTATGAAAATAATGTGTTGTTGTCCTATCTCGCCTTCATTCTTACCAGGATGATTAGCTTATTGCTGTTGTTGATAAAAAAAAAAAAAATTCTCTAGAAAATTCTCTAGCTTCCCTTGTTACTACTCTCTTTCAATATGTCTTCTAAAGATTCAAAACCCTCTCGTTTCAAAAAATGTGAGAAATGTGGGCAGAAAATGTCTCTAACACACAATTTGTGTCTATTGCTTAGGAGCTGTTCATCTCCAGGAGTCTTGTTCCATTTTCACTCCTTTAATCACAGGGTTCTGTGAGAGTAAAGAACAGGTTAAAATGGACTTCAGCGGATGTTTTCTAAAAATGTAAAATAAATGTTCTGCATTTCAATGTGTACAGAGCACGCAGTTAACTAACTTGGCAAAAACATATAGCTTGGCATTCATTGTTAATAAAATATTTTACTTCTGATTCTTATCTCTTTTATAAAGTATGTAGCTTGTAAAATGTATTATCTACAAGCAGGTCAAGATGAACTCTTGTATGCAGCTGTGTCTCATCAATATGATACACAAGATTGGCCAAGGATGAAAGGCATTATTCTTCAGGAACAGAATTTTAAGATATGGAAAACAAACCGTCAGACCAGCTTGAGAGGAAAGACTTATTATTCTGGCAAATTCTCAAAACTGCTGATGCAGGCAGAAAAGACACTATAAAGATTGGGAATTTTTCTTTTGTATCAGAGACTTTGATTATTCTAAGCTGAAGTATGTTTTGATGTATATACCTTTCATTGTTAAGCTAGATGTAAACCTTGTGTGCAGTAAATGAATGTCGTAACAGCAGAACTGTCTCAGTGTCTTCATTGAGTAAAGGTACAGACTACCTGAATAGTGTAGTATTACTTTAACAGTGGTGAGACCAGTCCAGTACAAACAACCGGGGGTGGGGGGTGACCTGGAGAGGTGCCTTTCACAGTAAGATATTCCAGCGCAGACCTTCTTAGAATAGAGTCTTCTCTTCCTAAAACTTTGTCCATTGACTGGAGGACAGACACTGCAGTGCAGTACAGTAATTCTCCTTCAGGCAGTTGGTGGTATATGAGGTCTAAATTTTCCACTGCCAAAAATTAATCTCACTAGCATCTAGTAAAAGACAGCAGAGAATTTTCCCACAGCGGGATCTCCTTGTTAAGACTGGCCACCTTGTCCTGAACATTTGTGGTAAATATTTTCTTCTGTTTTTCTTTTAACAATGAATGCAATTCATGGAAATGCCAAAAAGTGCACCAAGTCTTTTACTGTTGATGTGTCTGAATCGTATGTAGATGTGTGGAGTAATTTAAATACATGATATGATCAGTATGTAAGCACCTGTAAGTCTTTATTGGAGAGAACTGACAATCCAGCATTATGCAAATGGATTGCTACCTTTGATTGGTATGTACGCAAGGCAAAAGTGCCACAGAATGTACAAAATGTGCTGTTTGCAATAATTTAATTGTTGCTTTTTGCATGCCTTGTCATAAATGTATTGTACAAAACCTGGAACACAACCAGGATAAAGTAATGCCTGAAGCACAGACAATGGTTCCTGTTTCTATATGTCCTGTTGCAAAAGATTTGTTAGAGGGTGATGCAGATGTCAAAGTCATTGTACTTTACAGTCTGATTTGCAGGAGTTTAAAGATTGGATTGCTAAAGTTAGCAATCAGCAAGATCTTGACCTCATGGGTCATTTTCAGACTTACTGTGATAAATGGAATGCGTCTGGTAAACTGCATGCTGACACCACTGAATGTACAAAAGAATTTTCTCAGTTTTTGAAAAGTCTCACAGACTGAAATTAAGACCTTTACACAAACTGTTATTGAACAAGGCAGTAAAGCTACTGGTATAATAGAAGGGTTAATGAGCAAAATTGTCCGTTTGCAAGAAAAATATGACAAGCAACTAGCTGACACACAGCATGACGTAACTGCTGCAAGGGAGGAAATAAACACATTATGAGCTCAGTTAGAGATGCAGGAATCTGAGGCTGCCAGAGCAGCAGACTTAGCTAATCAAGATCTTTTAAGATTACAAGCCCTGTTAGAAAAATATCAATCTAAGGCACTAGAAACTGCTGTTACCAGTCCTATCATAGCCTCAGCAGGTTTTTCTGCTGAAGTTTGTCATCACTCTAGGATGTTAGAAACTCTCCCTAAGTGGGATGAACAGAAGGGTATTTTTGATAACAGGATTACATTTGAAACTTGGGTTCTTAAAACTATAGGCACTGTATGGAATAATACACTTGAACGTTGTTTCTGGAATTTTATTCCTCAGCGTTTCATAGCTTATATTCAGCAAAAGCAGTATCCAGTACAAACTAAACACCCAAGAATGACAGCAGTATTGTTAGCATACAGTAGGGGGCAATCTCTCACACCAACACTTTTAGATCAGTTTCAAATGACAGTCTGTGATTCTTTGGAGGAACAAGACGAACATTACCAACTGGCATATATGCTAATCAATGGCAGTGATGCAAAAGATATAAAAGATGTCAATTTTCACAAAGCTGTTATGCGCTCCTTTTTGCACCATTTGGAAGGTGTCCCAGGGGATATCAAACTTATTTATGAGAAATCTTCAAATACAATCACAGAGTTGGTAGATTGCTGTGAGCACGTATTATGTGTAAAGATAATGCTATTCATAAGCAAAAGATTTACACTCCCCGTTCTGCACCCATTGTTAGTGAAGTAAGGGAAGTGGGAAATGGATTAATCAGGGGACAACAAGTCCCACAGCAGGTAGCAAGACAGTCATGTCAAGGGCAAGTTATACAGGGGCAACAATGGGCAGCATCAGCTCCCCCAGCCACTCAGTTAGCTTCTCAAGTTACTCAATCTATAGAAGGTCCTTCAACGAGACAGCCTATTTGTTATTCCTGTAAACAGGTAGGTCATACTAAAAATGATTGTACATATCTCAGATGATGCCAGGAACAAGAGGCAAAGGGTAATTTTCTTACCGTAAGAAATTTTGATAAGCCACATATACCACGACAGCAACAGGTAATGCAGCCAAAGTACAAACACAGCAGTACACTTCACAATATGTGACAGAGGGTAATAGGGGACTACAGCAACACCCCCTGTATACTGCAAACACTCAGCAGTCATTATTCCCAATACAGCAAAAGGATGGTGTGACACCTAGTGTCAGTGTACGAGGTAATATTGTTAGAATACAGAATACAACTGTTCCTTCTGACTTTGTTCCTGAGGGTCCAGTAAATCCTAATTATCAGCAACAAATAGCCTTGCATCGTGAACTTAATCGATCTTATGTTGATTGTGAAGAGGTCGACAAAACACTGCAATTATGTCCTTTGCGGTCCAGTACCACTGATGATTCGGGTGGGAGGTAGATCTACTATAGGGGTGTGACCCCCCCCCCCAAGTCTCTTTCTTGACTAACTTCAAGAAAGGGAAAACTGGATGACCACTTATCAACATTTGGGTAGAGGGGAACTGTGGGAAGATGTTCTTCTAGATACATGAGCGGCTGTCTCAGTGACAGGTAGGCATTTGCCTCCTGACTTGTCTAAACGTACTTGTATTTCAGGTTTTAATGGCTCGGATTGTCTAGCCATAGGTAGTAAGCCTCTACAAGTACAATTCTCCCGTCAAAGGGAACCAGTGAAAGGGGTATTTTTGATGCATAATTCTTGCACTTCCACAATCTTGAGAATGGATATATTATCCAAAATGGGAATTGACATAGACCTTCCTAATGGCACTATATGGCAAGGACAAGGTCCCATGTTGTGTATGATTGAGGCAATACATGTATCAAGCATTTCTGAAAAGGGCTGTACCATCAGCCCTACTGAAAATTAAGCATAGTTAAAGGCAAAACAACAGTTCCGTACGTTGTGGTCTCAAGGGCCCACAGACTGCAGGAAGCTGCCACTTGGTTATTGATTTACAAAAAGTAAACCAATTCACGACTCCCTAGGCTCATCCAATTCCAGGGGTCCCAGAGCTAGCAGCAAGAATAAAGCCACAAAGTCAGTGGTTTACAGTCATAGACTTGGCTAATGTTTTTTTTTGCAGTATCACTGTAGGAAAAAGATTGGCAAAGGTTTGCCTTTACTTTTCAAAATGAACAGTATGTCATGACGCGGTTACCGCAGGGGTTTCATAACAGTCCGGTTATATTTCACCAAATAGTTGGACAAATACTACAAGGTCTAGAATCTGATGATTCTATTTTGCATTACATTGATGACATACTAATGCAGTCTAAAACAAAAGAGCAGCATTTAGCTAAAGTGACACAGGTCCTTCAAACACTGCAGGAGGCAGAGTTTAAAGTTAAAATTGAAAAGGTACAATTCATGTCATCTGAAGTAAAATTTCTAGGTACTATTTTACGTTCTTCCGGGCGTACTCCTCGTTCGGAGAGGGTGCAGGAAATTTTGCAAATGGATAAACCGGTTACCATTCCGGATTTGCACAAATTTCTGGGTATCATGAATTATAATCTGGAATTCTTAGAGGATTATGGCAGCATGACAGTTTCATTGTACGACATACTTTCTAGCCAGAAAGAATTACCCTTTCTGGAGTGCGGACCAAAGGAAATACGGCTTTTTGTGATTTAAAGGCAGCATTGGCCAAGACTGCAGAATTAGTAGCTCCAAGTTTAACACTTCCTTTGTGTTACAGGCAGCAGCTGGACCCAACACACTCTCTATTGTGCTTTTATAAGAGTGGCCTAAGGGCTCTGATTCTAGAATGGAAAAGACTTTACGATTTTTCAGTAGGAAAATGACACATGTTGAGAGGGGATATCACCTGTGCATTCAGCAACTTTTGGCCATTTACTGGGCTTTAAAACAAACTGAATGTCTAACAGCTTTTTCTAAAGACATTATAGTGCAGACACCTCATTATGCCATACAGGCTTTGGTAAATGAGACTCAGCTAAATAAACTGATTGATGACGTCAGTCAAGCAGTGTTAGTGTCAAGCAAGTTACAATAAAGGCAGATGTTAAGTATTACTTATCTAATTTCATGGTATATGATGGAAAATGACACGAATGCAGTAGGCACATTTCATATCCAAAAAAGCCCATTCTGTCTCCTGATTTCCAGGAAGACAGGCCATCCGTCTTTGTTGACCGTGCTCGATTTTGGGACAATGGACAATATCGAACTGGATTTGCAGTAGTACAAGAAAATCCTTCTATGGGACAGCCGACTCTGATTCAGTTACCGGGACACATGTCTGATCACTGAGCTGAACTGAAAGCAATTCTTTATGTATTACAGCATTTTCCACCTGTCAGCATTTTTTCAGACAGTGCATACATAGTTCTCTGCGGCTGCACATGTCTACATGGGTAAGGAGAGGGTTTGTTGATAATATGGGCAAACCACTTAAGCATGCTTCTATGTTGCAGACTGGAATTTGGTTCGTAGTCGGTCCCTTGTGGGTTGCTACAGTATCTTAAAGGTAAAAGTTCATCAAAAAGCTACAAATTAAATTTTTCAGTTAAATAACTATGATGATCAGTTGGTAAAAAAGGCAGCAAAAAAGGAATGCAGTTGTATCCTACAGAATACATTTCTAGTGTATCAGATAAAAACCACTGCAGTACATGCCATACAGACATTTTCAGCTTAAAATTTGCAGCATGATTTGCTGCAGATCCAAACTAAGTTTGGACTGCAGGAAGAGTTAGAAAAATGTACTCTTGTAGGAGAAAGTCCAGGCCAATATCATGCAAAATGTTTTGAAGACGGTTCTAGTCTTCCTTATATACCATACCAACAGGCATGACAGTTAGTGAAATTTAATCATCAGGTATTGGGACATTTGGGTACACAAAAGTTATGGCCTATTGTAAAGAACAAGTACTGGCATCCTCAGTTAAAGAAACTCTGTGATTTAGTGCATGCTGAATGCTTAATATGTTTACAGGTTAATGCACAATTGAAAAAACACAGTTACTAAGGGTAACTCCAGTGGATGGACCTTGGTATGCCATCCAAATTGACTTTGCAGGTCCATTACCCCCAGCTAAAGGTGGGTACAGGTATCTTCTAGTAATAGTTGATGTTTTTTCAAAATGGGTAGAAGCAGTTCTTACAAAGACAATGACGGCTAAGGCTATAGCAGAAGCGTTATGAAAAAACATTTTTTGTCATTGGGGATGACCATGAGTTATTGAATCCGATGAAAGCTTTGTGTGATTTGCTTGGTATCCAGCAACGATTTCATGTTCCTTACCATCCCCAGTCTAATGGGATTGTTGAAAGAATGAACAGGACTCTTAATGAACGCCTTAAGAAAGCCTGCTTGAAAAAAGGTGTAAATTGGGTAAAACATTTGCCTGGAATCTGCTGGGTGTCAGAGCAACTCAACACAGTAAAACAGGGATATCACCTTTTGAAGTTATGACAAGCATAAAAATGCCTGTACAATTGCCATTCAGTCCTAGTGTTAGTATAAACAGACCATTATTGGAAATTGCACAGCATCAACAATGGTTAAAAAAATATTTCTGAATTGTGTCAAAGCCCATCAGAAATGCAAGCATTCAAATTGAGGTCAAAGGGATCCTGTTATGCCAGAACAAAACCTTCCCTCTGGAACACAGGTATTGATCAAGAAAGACGTTCCAGATGGACGGTCCATGGGATAGTAATTGGCAAGTACCTTTTGGAATTGCTCAGTTAGGACCTCTAGTGTACAAAGTTAAAGGAAAGAAAAAGAGCAAAAGAATTCTTGTTCATAGAGATCAGTTGAAAGTCATTAAGTGACTTCATGTTTGTGGGGGGGTTTTGTAGACTCACGGCAAATGCCAAGTCTGAAAAAGTTGAAAAAGATTAATACCACTTATGTGGAAAGGTTATATTATTGTACATAATGAAGCTTCTGTTTGTTATTGTACTAACTGTACTCATTGGAGCCCTTTGGGTAGAGTGTCAGACAGAAGAAATGCAACATATGGAAAATAAACCATGACAATAATACTCTAAAGCTAGGTTGGCATGAATGCTCAAAGATAAATCTTTTATGTGGGCAAAGACAGCAGGACAACTTCACTTGTCCATCAAATGCTAATTGTACCTTTGGGCATATAATAGTTCCCAGTAACATTACCTTTTGGTCCACGGTTATGGGTCGTTATTACATTCGACCAAGTAGTTCTAAGGTATTGAATTTGATTCCAAAGGTTCTATTAAATGTTAAGTTCCTGTATTTTATTTGGGAAAAGGAAAAAATTCAAAGAAATATCCACCATCAACACAACGGCTCATCTTCACTTATGTGAAGAAATGTGGTAATCATACCATATAGGGAATTAGTATTCCTCCCAATAATATGAAATTGCAACTAAATTTTACTACTGGAGTTTCTGTAATATGTACTAAAACCACAGTCATTACAGGCAGCATACATTGAGCGCATGTTCTGTCAGTATTAACAGGTAAACTTACATCTGTTCATACAGACCATTTGGTTAAAATCCATTCTTGTAAAAATGTAGGCAGATAGTATCAAAAGGTTGTAGTACATTTTAACATCACATTCCCAGACACAGGCAGGTGCTGATATAAAAGGGCTTGGTATGATACTCTGCTAGGAGGCCTAAGCATAGGCATTGGAGCAATTAATGCAGCCGATGTTGAAATTCTAACTAATCGTTTAAAAGTAGTGAGGAAGATATCTCTCGGATTGTGCATTTACAAGCATCTTGGAATCCAGAAATATGGAAGACACACCTGCACAATATAAATTATCAGCAGCAATTTTTAGACAATTATGATGCTATGCAGCTACATCAGTTAAAATTTGATGGTAACATGACAATTTTTGTAAATTGGCCAACTTGCACTATGCAATCTTTGTGGAAATTCAAAAAAATACATTACAAACTGAACTTATGTTACAAAATGAAAATGTTTGGTGAAAATTGTTTAGCAAATGGATACCTGATGCAGATTGGATTAAGCTATTTACTGAAGTAACATACTGTACACCACAAGACTGTACAGGAAACTTTATAAATTATAATGTTACTGATACCACTATTCTGTGTCAGTTTACTGTGTTACCTATGATATTTCTCATACCAGAAGGATATGAGTATTGGTTGTCACAATTTGAAGGTAATTATATAGATATGAGAGGAAAAACACATAAATCTGAGTATTGTACACAGACTCAAAATGGACTAATTTGTGGACAGTATTCACCTGTCTATGAACCATGCTTACTACAGCATTCTGTTAATTTGTGTAAATGAACTATTATGCCGCCTTCTTTTCAAATGTTTATAGAGTGGCTCCTCAGTATGTTTGTCTGGTTACGGATCAAGATGTAGGTCATAATTTAAAATTACCTTTTGTAGGATGTTTATCACATTTTGATTTCCTTAAATGGAATAATAAGAGCTATGTGTTTACTGAACACATAGATTTGAATATTCCCAAGAACTGGAATTATGATTTAATACAGCTTCCCAGTATATCTGTATCCTTGAATAATTTAAAAAACATAATGAACAATACTAAAATTCTCAAAGTATTTGGAAAAAAAAACAAAGTATTGTGTATTATGAGGCATTAAGCATCATTGCAAAAGATAAACTACTTAAGTTTGGCTGAAAAGACCAAAAAAGACACTGCTAACAATTGGTGGGATATCGTTACTGGTTGGTCAAAATCAGGAAAAAAAACTGCTAAGTTGGTTGATACATCCTGTATTGGCAGTGTTAGGCATTATAGTCATACTAACTCTCTGGAATTGCTACTTAAGTTGTCATTTGTGAAAAACTTATAGAATTCAACAAATCATGATGGTTAACCTAGATAAACTGGGAAAGGTTTCAGTGTGTACAACTGAAGTTGAAAATGGACAGTCATTTTCCGCTTCTTAAATGAAAAGAGGGAATTGTGAGAGTAAAGAACAGGTTAAAATGGACTTCAGTGAATTTTTTGTGAAAATGTAAAGTAAATGTTCTGCATTTCAGTGTGTACAGTGCACACAGTTAACTAACTTGGCAAAAACATGTAGCTTGGCATTCATTGTTAATAAGAATCAGAAGTAAAATATTTTATCTCTTATAAACTATGCAGCTTGTGAAATTCATTATCTACAAGCAGGTCAAGATGAACTCTTGTATGCAGCTGTCTCGTCAATATGATACGCTAGATAGGCCAAGGAAGAAAGGAGTTATTCTTCTGGAACAGAATGTTTAAGATATGGAAAACAAACTGTCAGCAGACCAGCTTGAGAGGAAATACTTATTCTGGCAAATTCTCAAAACTGCTGATGCAGGCAGAAAAGGCACTGTAAAGACTGTGACTTTTTCTTTTGTATCAGAGACTTTGATTATTCTAAGCTGAAGTACGTTTTGATTGTTAAGCTAGATGTAAACCTTGTGTGCAGTAAATGAATGTCGTAACAGCAGAACTGTGTTGGTGTCTTCATTGAGTAAAGGTACAGACTACCTGAATAGTGTAGTATCACTTTAACAGGCTCTCCTGGAGAGGAAGAACAAATTGATATTGAGAGGTCTCTTAAAAAAAACCTTCTCAGAAGCAATACAAGAAGGCCCGGGTTTATCAAAATCTGACCAATCATCTTCTTCAAAATTGGACAAGTCTGGGAAGCGATCTAGTTCTTCTTTTAGTGCTCCATCGGAGCCATCAAAAAAGATTGCCAAAGTCTTGACACCAGATCCTAAGCCTGTCAGATCTGAAAAATCCACAGCTCCAGCACCATCAGTCTCAGTGCTGGTAGAGTTTGAGTTGCAGAGCCAGTCCCCTGTCTTTGAGACATTCTCCCCTACTCTAAGATCTCCTTTTCTTCAACCTTCTAAGTTTCTAGTCCCCTCCACTCTGTGTTCCAGGAGGCTATCCAAAGATGATGTGGATTGAGTGGTACAGAGGCTTCTAAGGACACCTACGCTGGCCAAGCTGTTATCGGATCCAGCCCTGAGGGCTTCGGATCTGACCACATCCTCCCCTTCTGCTCCAGTTCCTCCTTCGATCTGACTTCGGAGTCAGAATTTCCCGAGCTGTTACTAGGGGAACCATCAGACCCAAGACCCATTGTGGGATCTTCGGCTCCGACTATTGCTCTTCATCCTTGGCTTCATTGGAGCTCGAGGAGTCTAGGTGCTGATGCTCTCCAGTCAGGTCCAGGGATGTGAATCAGATCAGACAGATGTCCTTCAAGGATGCATCTGCAGTCCTAACATATGGGTTGTCCTGCCTCAGGCAGCCCTTCGGTCGGCCAGATTCTAAAGTCTGGGTCTGGCCTCGGCTGATGTCGCACTTCACCCGACGTCATAGCTGCTGTTTATTAGGTATAAAGGCATCAGCCGACGCCATTTTCCTCAGTCTTTCTTGCCGCGCGGTGCCCGAAGCAGAAGCTGTTCGCAAGTGCTGGTCGGTCAGATCCAGAGATTTCTACTACCGAAGACTTCTAAAAAGCTAAGTACCCCGTTGGGGACTCTTTCTTGCCTCAGCCGATGTCAGACAAAGTAAATAATTGTTTAACTTGTGGGAAACAAATACCTCATAAGGATTTCCACTCTTACTGCCTTCCTTGCTTAGGCCCAGACCATGACGTATCAGCTTGTCTAGCCTGTGCTTCCTTCAACCGACGGACACTTAGACGTCGGTCGGAGTTTGCAGAGGAGTTTTTTGGTCCTGCTTTTGCATACAAAATGCCGTCGGAGACTCCGACTACTCAATTAGCTAAAAAGCGCAAGGAAAAGGACCGACATTCGCAGTCCGTGGTTTCGGCTGAAACCACGGTTAGGCCAACCGCGAGTGTCTCGGTTTCGGCTGAAACCGAGCCCCCGGTTCTTCCTTCGGCCGAAAGCATGCCTCCGATAGCCGAGGCCTCACAGAGCATGGCTGAATCTGCTACTGAATTTACTGCTACAGAAGCAGGCACCCAGGATTTGTCAGATACTATTCCTTTAGACATATCTACCCCTGCACGTGGGGCTGCTAGACCCCCTGCTTCTATGTCTATCAAGGCTTTTGCCAGGGCTAAAGCAGCTAAATCTTCTAAGGCCTTACCTGCTAAAACTCCTTCACATAGGCCTACCTCTAGTTCCCAAATACTCAGCCTGGCTGAGGATCTCATTTCTTTGATCGGGGATCCCAACCTCACCCAGACAGGGCCTCTCAGCCCCTCCAGACAAGAGGCCTAGGACTGAACCCCGGAACCTGTCTCTACAGATTATTCCTCGGATGACTCAGACATTTCAGACCCTCACGAAGGCCCATATTCTCCTTATGAGGATTCTGATGCAGAAGACTCCATTCCTTCTGCTTCTCCTCCTGAAGAATTTTCCTTTGGGGAAACCTTGCATGCTATGAGGGAACACTTCCAATGGCAGGGCCAGGATTTTTCAGATTCAAGGAAAAGGCTAAGGACCTTTACACTTACCACAGCATAGGCCTTTAGCCATTCCGCCAGTACTAACAGTTGTTGATGATGCATATAATGATGCCTGTACTGCCCCTGATTCTCTTCCTCCGGCCCCTGCCAAGCCAGACAGATATTACAGGGTCCCGGACACTCATTACCATTTGTATAAGGCTCCTGTTGCAGACCCTGAAACCATTTCACAGGGCCCTAAAGGTGTGGCAGCTGCCTCTGCCAAAACCCCTCTTTCCTCTGAAAGGGAATCTAGAGCATTAGAGAGATGGGGTAAAAAGGTTTATACTTCTGCTACTCTTTCGGCCAGGGCCTTGAACTGTCAATTTCACATGATTCAGTACCAGGAATTTTTGTTAGACCAGTTAAATAAAAAACTGTCTTCTCCTGAACCTTTAGACCGCAAGTCTCTTCAGGATTTGGTACATAACTCTCAGCAGGTCAGTAACCATTTCTTAAAATGTGGCTATGATGCACTGGAGGCTTCCTTTAGATCAGCTATGACTGGAACAGTGATTCGAAGGCATGCCTGGTTAAAAGAACAATCCTTACCAGATCATGTTGAGTCAAAACTCCTAGATGCTCCCATGGAGAAACAAAGTTTGTTTGGCTCCCCTGCACAGGAGGTTCTAAAGAAGGTGGAAGAAAAAGCAAAATCTGTCCAAACAGTCAATGATTTCTTACAGGTCCAACCTCCGAGGTTTAGCAGAAATTGGCCTTCGAAGAATTGGTCCTTTCCAGACAACTCCAGAGCGCAGAGAGGCAGAAATAGACGCCCCAGAGGCAGAGGTCAATCTAGGGGTGCCTGCAGGGGACGTCAGTGGCAGCCTACCAACCAGAGAAGTACTGCCACAGATCCAACTACAACCACTTCCACAGGGCAGACACAATGACTTGGCTCTAGTTCCGCCTACCAGGGAACAACTGGAAGCACCCTTGGGCGGAAAGCTAGCCTTATTTTCCGACAACTGGCATTACATTACAGGAGACAAATGGACTTTACAAACAATAGACAAGGGCTACAGGTTTCACTTCCACACTCTACCAAAAAAGAGAGGAATGCCAAACCTACCACCAAGCCAAAAAGCAGACGCTCTAAGACAAATCAACAACTTACTAAGGATGAGAGCTATAGAAGAGATACCACCTATGGAACAAGGCCAAGGATTTTACTCCAGGCTTTTCCTTGTACCAAGAAAAGAAAATCAATGGAGACCTATTCTAGACTTGTCCGCACTCAACACATACCTCATTGTTCCAAAATTCAAAATGCTGACTCTCCAGCAGCTTCTTCCCATGCTGGGCAAGGAGTCTTGGCTGGTGACTCTAGATCTCAAGGAGGCATACCTGCATGTCCCTATACGACCAGATTGCAGAAGGCACCTCAGATTTCTTGCAGGATCAGAGCATTATCAATTCTCAGCATTGCCATTTGGCTTATCTACTGTGCCCAGAGTATTCACGAAATACCTGGCATCAGTAATTGCTCATTGCAGGCTTCAGGGAATTCAAATTTACCCTTACTTGGACGACTGCCTAATACAAGCGGACAACAAGGCAAAATTAACAAAAGATTTGGAAAATGTCATACAACTGTTGCAAGCCTTGGGATACACAGTCAACATGCAAAAGTCAAGACTAGTACCATCCCAAAGGATAACATTCTTGGGTGCAGAACTGGATACGTCAACTCAGATGGCATTTCTCACAGAAGAAAAACAAAAGCAACTACCAGTCTACTTCATGACATTAACAACACAAACTCGGCTTACTGCAAGGAAAGTCCTGCAAGCCCTGGGCTACATGGCATCCTGCATAATATTGGTTCCACATGCCAGGCTGCATATGAGAAAGCTACAATGGTACCTGAGGAATTTATGGTCTCAACACAAGCACAGTCTAGAAGCCCAGATTCCAATAATTCCATGCCTGAAGCAAGAATTCCTGTGGTGGGCTTAGGCCTGTCAGTTGAACAGAGGCTTGCCTTTCCACGAACCTCATCCAAGCCAGACCATCACCACGGACGCCTCAGACCTAGGATGGGGGGCACACATGGTGGACAAGCGTATACAAGGCCTATGGACCCAAGACCAGCTGAATCTACACATAAATCTAAAGGAGATGCTGGCGGTGAAACATGCGATCCAGGCATTCAGACCACTCCTTCAACAGGGTCATCTGCTGGTAAGGATGGACAATACCACAGTCATGTGGTACATCAACAAACAGGGAGGTACACATTCATATCCTCTATGCCGGATGGCAATGGACCTGTGGAATGTGGCCCTGAATCTCAACATTCAACTTCAGGCCAGATTTGTACCAGGAAAAGAAAATTCTCTAGCAGACACCTTAAGCAGAACTACCACGGATGCTCACAAATGGATGCTGCATCCGGATATCTTCAAAGCCATAACAAAGAAATGGGGACTACCAGAGATAGACCTGTTCGCGTCCCCACACAACCACCAATTGAAGAAATTCTGCACAAGAGCATACCACCCACTTTCTTGGAGGGTGGACTCCCTTTCCTTCAGCTGGAAAAACCTGACAGCATATGCATTTCCACCTCTTCCCTTGATGTACAAAGTTCTACTGAAGATCAGAGAAGATCAGCCAAGGGTAATCATGATAGCTCCAGACTGGCCGAGGCAACATTGGTACCCGCTACTGAGAAGCATGTCTCGGACACACGCATGGCCTCTATCTCTATGTCCCTTACTTCTAACACAGGACAACTACAAGATCCTACATCCAAACTTGAAAACACTGCAGCTAGCTGCTTGGAATATTGCATAAAACAAAATAACCCAGGTTTATCTCAGAGGGTTAAGGACATTATCCTGGAGGCACGCAGACCCTCCACAAGGAAGACTTATTCAGCCAAGTGGAAAAGATACCTCATTTGGAGTACAGCAAAGGGAGAAAATGTCTCATTGGCAAACATAGCACACATCCTGGAATATTTAGCAGAACTGTTCCACAATGGCCTGTCTTACTCCTCCATTAAGATTCATGCATCAGCAATTTCAGCAGAGTACAACATGGATCCTCCTGTCTTCTCTCATCCTCTACTCAGGCAGTTCTTGAGAGGAATCAAAAATGTAAAACCTCCAAGGAAACCACCTTTACCTACATGGGATCTCAACTTTGTGCTGGAAAAGTTAACACTTCCACCTTTTGAACCAGCAGCAACAGCAGAATTACAGTTCTTGTCTTGGAAAACTGCTTTCCTGCTAGCAATCACTTCAGCAAGAAGGGTATCTGAGTTACAGGCATTAATGGCAGTACAACCCTTCCTTATCTTCCATCAGGACAGGGTCTCTGAGAACTAACCCTACCTTTATGCCAAAAGTGGTCTCCAGAGTATCTTTGAACCAAGCGATTCATTTACCTGCATTCTTCCCCAACCCACAGAACGGGAGGGAAAGACTGCTACATACCTTGGATGTGCACAGACAATTACGCTACTATCTGGACAGAACTAAGACCAGCAGAAAAACTGACCAGCTTCTGGTAGCATATGCAACAGGAATGCAAGGAAAAGCAATTTCAAAACAGACAATCTCAAAATGGATAGGAAATTGTATTCGATTTTGCTACTCTTTTCATGGAAAGACAACTCCTGAAAATATCAGACCTCATTCCACAAGAGCTACAGCCACCACTACAGCTTTCCTACGAGGAGTGGCTACCAAAGACATTTTAGAAGCTGCTACTTGGAGCTCCGTGCATACATTTGCCAAGCATTATAATCTTCCCTTATACTCTAGATCCCGAGCAGGTTTTGCAACTGCTGTTTTGCAAGGGATCTTAACTACACCATCTTTATCTTAGTGCCTCCTCCCCAGTTTGGCTATGGTATTCTACCCATATGTTAGGACTGCAGATGCATCCTTGAAGGACATAGTACAGTTTTGTACCAACCATAAATGTAGATGTCCGATAGGTATGCATCTGCAGTCAAGATTACCCACCCTCCTTCCCCTCTGTGGTATTCCTAGGGTATTTACCCCTCTTTTAGCTAGCTGGGGGAATCTATTATGGTGTATTTGTATATATATATATATATATATATATATATATATATATATATATATATATATATTTATATATATATATTTATATTGTTTGCTCTCTACTGTTTGGAATTATTTGCATTTATCCAAATTTAGCCTTCCTAGAGGGCACCTGGCATGGGGCGGCCACGGTGGTGCAGTGGTTAGCATTCTTTGTTCGATCCAGCAAATCCTCGGCTGGGTTGGGTCGGCATGCGGTGCCTGTCTGGAGTCTGCATGCGTGGCCTGGGTCCTCCGGTCTCCCTTCCTCTCCCATCCCAAAGACATGCTGCAATTGGATGATCTCTAAATTGGCTCTAAATTGGCGTGAGTGGTGGTTGTTCTGTGGAAGGTTGCGCGCTGGCTGGCAACTCGAACTGTGAAAACTCACTGCCATTCAATGTGCGGACAAGGTGATCCGCTGTGGCGACCCCTAACCGGGAAAAGCTGAAAGAAGAAGAAGAGGGCACCTGGCATCTGGGGCAAGAAACACTGAGGAAAATGGCGTCGGCTGATGCCTTTATACCCAATAAACAGCAGCTATGATGTCGGGTGAAGTGCGACATCAGCCGAGGCCAGACCCAGACTTTGGAATCCGGCCGACCGAAGGGCTGCCTGAGGCAGGACAACCCATATGTTAGGACTGCAGATGCATACCTATCGGACATCTACATTTATGGTAGGTACAAAACTGTACTTTGTCTGATCCGACTATGTTCTTCGTGTCTCACTGTTGCAGTCCTCACATATGGGTTATCCGGCTCCCGATAGCCTTCAGTTGGCCCGAATACCAGAGTCCTTGGTATATGATGTCGGCTGCTGCCAACGCTCTTCCAATATTTACATTGTTTTTGTTCTGTTCAGCATTCTTTAGCGGAATTCACTTCTTTTTCTGGTTGTAAAACTGATGTCAGTATGTCGGGTATAAAGGGAGGCAGCTGACTCCATTTCCTCAGTCTTTCTTGCCGCAGAGCCTGAAGCAGATGCAATTCACACTAGTGCCGGTCAGCCACATACCTTTGTTTTGCTTTCCGACTACCAGGTTGACGACGCCTTCAGATAAGTACTCCGTTGGGAATCCTCTTTTCTTTATCGAATGTCAGATAAAGTTAATAACTGTCTTGCCTGTGGAAAACAGATTCCACACTGTGATTTCCATTCCTATTGAATAACTTGTTTGGGCCTTGAGTACGACGTCCCTAACTGTGATTTCTGTGTTTCCTTTAATCTGCGTACCATACGCCGTGTAGCTAAGATCTTGTTTAAGCATTTCAGAGTCTGGCCTAAGTTTGGTGGTATTGACGTCTTCTGGTTTCCCGACTTTGGATATACCTAGGAAGTGCAAAGACAAGGACCGCGACAGGCCATGGGTTAAATCTGCTGACGACGCACTGGTGAAATTGGTAGTCAGCACAGCAGTAGTCAGTGAGGCGCTTTCGCAGCCCCTGCAGTCCACAGATTTTCAGCCGCAAGACTCTGCCGAGACCTTTACGGAGTCCTCCATGCCACGGGCTGCTATTTCATCTTCAGACATCTGTCGCCGCCTCAGATGAGTCCGGAGCTGTTTTGCAGGCACCTACTTCTGACGCCTCTTCTTTTCGACATGAGACCAGAACCAAACCGACTACCTTAATTCAGACTTCTGCAGCTGCTAGGCCTCCCGAGTCCCTCCGGATTGCTAGTAAACCTTCCAGCCGCAAACCTACTGACAAGCAGGCGTCGGCCTCTCCTCCTGTACCTCAGTCCCAGTTGGTAAACATTGTTGGTGATCTTCTTTCCCTGATTAGGAGCTCTCATCCCCCCCTTTCAATAAGGGCTAGGGAATTATCTCCTGATGTTTTGTCTGTCTCAGATTCTGAGGTTTCCAGTATGTCTGCTGGTGAAGAAGGAAATTCTCAACTTTTTTCTGGCTTTGAGGATTCTGATGCTGAGGACTCTGTCCCTTCTGCCTCCCTTCCAGAGGATTTTTCCTTTGGGGATACTTTGAATACTCTTAGGGAGAATTTTAAATGGGAATGTAAGGATTTTCTACAGTCTAAGAAAAGAATCAGGGAATTTTTAGATTTGCCACAGCATAAGCCTCTGGCTATACCTCCAGTTTTGGAAGTTGTGGATGATGTTTTCGTGGAAAATTCTTTAACTCCTAATTTTGTTCCTCCTGCCCCCAGAAAACCAGACAGGTATTACAGGGTTCCTGAATCTCATAAATTCCTTTTTAAAAACCGTACTGCGGATCCAGAAATTATTTCTCAAGGCCCTAAGGGTGTTAAGGCTACTATTGCTAAAAACCCTGTGCCTTCTGATAAGGAATCTAGGGCCTTAGGTGGGGTAAAAAAGTCTATACTTCTGCAACTCTTGGCATTAGACCGTGAATTGTCTTTTTCACATGCTTAAGTATCAGCAGCATACTTTGAAGGCTATTAAGGCTAAACTTGGGAGATTTTCCTTCCATGACAGAGAACAAAGATTTACAAGGCTTACTGAATTCTGCCACTATAGTTAATAAGCATTCACTTCATTGTGGTTTTGACACTTTGGAGGCTTCCTGCAGAGCAGCAGCCACTGGTTCCATAATTAGGAGGCATGCTTGGCTCAGGCAGCAGCCTCTTTCTGAACCAGTTTAAATCTAAATTGCTGGATGTTCCTTTGCACAAAGACAATCATTTTGGTAATAAGGCGGAGGAGGTTCTAAAGAAGTTGGAGGATAAGGCAAAATCTATACAAGCTGTAAAAAATTTCCTTCAGGTTCAGCCTCCTCGGTTTAGTAGGCATTATCCTTCCAAGAATTGGTCTTTGCCTGATCCTGGCAAGCAGGGTCGCTCTGGGTATAGGGGTTTCAGATCTTCCAGAGGACAGGCTTTTGCCCCTCAAAGGGCTAAACAATGGCATTCTTCTTCTGCTAAGTTGGGGAGTTCTAAGCCAGCTTCCCAAAGCAAGTATTCTCAATGATTCTGGCCTTCTTGTGCCTACCTCTGCGGACCCAGGATTTCCTTTGGGGGGAAGTTTAGTCAGGTTCACAGATGAATGGTCTGCCATCACAGACGACAAATGGGTGCTCAGTATAGTAAACCAAGGTTACAAGTTTTACTTTCACACATTCCCTGTTTTACAAAGATACCCAGACATACCCAGAACTCTCAGGGCAGAGGTAGAAACTCAAATTTCTTTTCTGCTTACTATGGGGGCTATAGAGCCAGTTCCTGCAAATCAAGCAGGCTTAGGTTTTTATTCAAGGCTTTTCCTGGTACCCAAGAAAGGGGGCACCTGGCGCCCTATTCTGTATCTGTCTATTCTAAACATTTTTCTTGTGATTCCCAAATTCAAGATGCTCACCCTTCAACAGTTACTACCAATGCTGGGCAAGAATTCATGGCTGGTAACTTTGGATCTCAAGGAGGCTTATCTGCACATCCCAATAAGTGAAAGTTGCAGGCACTTCCTTCACTTCAGGGCTGGAAAGCAACACTTTCAAGTCTCTGCATTGCCCTTTGGCTTATCTACTGCTCCCAGAGTTTTTACGAAGTGCCTGGCTCCAGCTATTGCTTTTTGCAGGCAGAGAAAAAATCAAATTTATCCTTACCTGGATGACTGTCTCATTCAAGCAAACTCTCCAGAACAACTGGAAAAAGATTTGGATTTCGTGAAGAACATTCTCACCTCTTTGGGTTACACTCTCAACGAAAAGAAGTAAAAATTGGTTCCTTCAAGGGAGATTGTTTTCCTGGGAGCGAGTCTGAATACAGCCACCCAGATGGTATTCGTCTCTCAACAGAAGCAAGAAGATCTTTCCGCTTACTTCATGAACATGGCAAGCATGACCCAGCTCTCTGCAGGGCAATTCCTGCAAGCACTTGGGTTCATGGCTTCATGTATTCTGATGATCCCATATGCAAAGCTGTATATGAGAAAACTGCAATGGTACCTCAAGAATCTTTGGTATCATCACACACAGGGCTTAGACTTGATTCTTTTCTTGATTCCCTGTCTACAAATGGAGTTCCACTGGTGGGCGACAGCCTGTTTTCAGAACAAGGGTCTGCCTTTCTGCCCACTGCCTGCCAGTCAAACTCTCACCACAGACGCCTCAGATGTTGCATGGAGGGCTCATCTCGAGGGCAGGGGCATGCAGGGGACTTGGAGCACCCAGCAGATTCATCTACAAATAAACTTAAAAGAATTGATGGCAGAGCAACAGGCCTTGCTGGCTTTCAAGGACCTACTCTACCCTGGGACTCTGCTGATCAGGACAGACAATACCACAGTCATGTGGTATATCAACAAGCAAGGAGGGACTCGCTCTTACCCCTTGTGCAGACAAAAAGCATAAGACTATGGTCCATAGCAGCATCCATGTGCTTACATCTAATAGCCCAATATCTTCCAGGGAGGCTAAACCCCTTGGCGGATCATTGGAGCAGACATGGATCTTCACGAGTGACAACTGAACAGGGACATTTTCTGTCCCATCACTCATCATTGGGGCACCCCACAAGTGGATCTTTTCTCCTCTCACACCAATCATCTCCTTCCAACCTTCTGCACCAGGGAGTTTCACAACAAAGCTTGGAGGGTGGATGCGTTGTCCTTCCTATGGACACATCTCTCAGTTTATGCATTCCCTCCTCTGCCTCTTCTTCCAGAGTGCTACTAAAGATAAGGGACGAAAAACCAAAGGCCATTCTAATAGCACCAGATTGGCCCAGGCAGCATTGGTATCCCCTCCTTCGCAGCCTTTCCCAGGCTCAGCCTTGGCATCTTCCCCTGGTACCAGATCTTTTGGTTCAGGGAGGGGGAAAGTTCCTTCATCCTCATCTTCAAACTCTGCATTTAACTGCCTGGCTAATACTTTAAATCTTTCCCAACAGGTGGTTGAAGTACTTCATGAGGCCAGGAGGCCTAGCACAAGAAAATCCTATGCAGATAAATGGAAAAGATTTTGCTCCTGGATGCTAGCTAAAGGAGAAGACTCGTGTCATTCTTCTCTTTCACTCATTCTTGACTACCTAGCAGGATTGCTTAATGGTGGACTTTCCTTTTCTTCAATCATGATTCACGCTTCAGCAATTTCTGCTCATTGTTCTTTTGAACAACCCATTTTTTTCACCCCTTGATGAAGCAATTCATGAGGGGAGCTAGTAATCTTAGACCTCCCAGAAGAGCTCCTACTCCTGCTTGGGATCTTAATTTTGTCCTGGAAAAACTTACTCTGCCTCCCTTTGAACCAGCTCCCTCTGCAGATTTGAAGTTTCTATCCTGGAAGACTGCTTTCCTTTTAGCTATTACTTCAGCTAGAGGGGTATCTGAGCTGCAAGCCTTAATGGCAGTAGAATCTTTCATTATTTTTCACTCAGATCGGGTTTCTGTGAGCACCAATCTTTCCTTTATGCCTAAGGTGGTTTCCAGTCTAACCTTTAACCTGTCTATTCACCTGCCTACCTTTTTCAGTAATCCCCAAAATAAAGGGGAAAGGATTCTGCACACTCTTGATGTACATAGACAGCTGAGATTTTACTTGGACAGGACTAAATCCTTTCAAAAATCTGAACAGTTGTTGGTTAGTTTTGCTCCTGGGGCTCAGAGTAAAGCTATTTCAAAACAAACCATCTCTAAATGGATTGCACATTGTATTCACTTTTGTTACCTGCAGCATGGGAAGGTTCCCCCTCAGGGTATTAGGGCCCATTCTACTAGAGCAGCCTCTACCTCTGCAGCCTTTCTGAGAGGTGTGCCTACTAAGGACAGTCTAGAAGCAGCTACTTGGTCTTCTGTCCTTACTTTCACAAAGCATTACAATCTACATTTGCTTTCTAAATCCAGGGCTGGTTTTGCCTCTGCAGTTTTGCAGGTCCTCCTTACCATCCCTAATCTGTGATCCTTTGTCTTCTTACTGGGCTTTGGGAATCAACCCATATGTGAGGACTTCAACAGTGAAACACGAAAACCATAGTACAGTTGTGTACACTTACATAAATGTAGATGTTCGAATGTATTCACTGTTGCAGTCCTGGTTTCCCACCCTCCATTCCCCATTTTTTCCTATGGCACTGACTATAAATTTTTATTTTCTGTATGACATGTATCCAGGGTACTACCATTCCTGTGTTAGCCTTCTTTTGGGGCCTCCTGACAGTTAAGGCAAAAAAAACTGAGGAAATGGTGTCGGCTGCCTCCCTTTATATCTGACGTACTGACATCAGTTTTACAACCAGCGGCAGCCGACGTCATATACCAAGGACTCTGGTATTCGGGCCGACTGAGGGTTAACAGGAGCCGGATAACCCATATGTGAGGACTGCAAAGGTGAATACACTCGAACATCTACATTTATGGTAAGTGTACACAACTGTACTTTGCTTCTCGGGGCATCGGCTCAGGTGAGCTGTGCTCCTACCTCAGCCTCAGAGCCATCATCCTTGATTCTGGGGGTTCCCTTGACTTCTTTGGACCCAGGGATTTCCTTGGATCAGGGGGCCCAAAAAGCACCAGTGTCTGCCTCTATACCCTTCCATCCACAGGAGCGCAGAGATCCTAGGCCTCAGGATGCCCCACAGGGTTCCCCCCACTCTTCTGAAACCTCTCCAGAAGTACTCCTCTGAAGTCCTTTGGAAGAGGTTATGTAAGAGGAGGCATTTAGACTCTCCAGAGTAGCCCATCACTTCTGACCTGGACCTCGATGAAGCTGAGGGGTCCCCACGGTCACCTCTTGATGAGGTCTCCTTTGGAGACATCTTAGCAATACTTAAGCAGAGAAGCAGCTGGAAGTCCACCAACCATTCAGCAGAGGAGTCCGTGTACCTGAAGGTCTTTGGATCTCACACTTCCTCCACTTGGGTGTCTCCATCTTTCGACGAACAACTGGATCTAGTTTCTCAGAAGGTATGGGTGTCTCCAGATTCAGTGGATCCTGTTCCTCAGAGGCCAAATAAGTTCATCACATCCCCTTCAGACAAAACCTTTTTAGCTAAGGGAGTCTCAGTAGATGCTATGGTGGTGGCAGCAGCCTACCAAGAAGGAACTCTCAGAGACATCATCTGTCCATCCACTGCACAAGGATTCTTGTATGATGGACAGATACAGAAAGCGCATTTTTTCTGAACTGATGATGTTAAGTTGTCAATCTCGCCTTCATTCTTGCTGGATGGGTTTGGAGTCAATCCTCTGCTCCGACTCGGCTTATGCCAAAGCTCGAGAGCTATTTTTACCGGCTCGAGGTAACCCTGTATCCCACAATGCTAGGCGCTAACTACCCATATCTCGTTTGATAGCTAACACTATAGCAGTTCTGCCCCCAGAACAAAGGAGAGAATGACATACCCATATAGATAGCCATCCCAAGAAAGGGATAACCACCGGAGACCATGGTGGGAGAAAGGCAAGGCTCCTTAGGATCCTAACGGTCTGTCCAGGCTAGGGGGTTGGAGGGCGGGACGCAAGAAAGAAGGCGAGAAGAAGACAACTAACATGGAACGTTATGGTAGGTACATAACTTCTCAATGTTAAGTTGTCAATCTCGCTTTCATTCTTGCTGGATGGGACCGCATCCCTAGCATCTTAACCCTGGGTGGCTCATTGGAACAGACTCTTGAGGACGGTGGAACCAAAGTTAGCTCGGCTTCTGGAGGCCATGTCCAATTTGTAATGAGAAATAAAGGTATGGGGAGAGGCCCATGTGGCTGCTGCACAAATTGAATCTAAGGGCAACCTGTCCTGAAAGGCTATAGACATAGCTAAGGCTCTAGTTGAATGGGCTCTAGGTCTTGAAGGAAACTTTTGGCGCCTCAGTTCATAGATGAAAGTGATGACAGAGGCCAACCATCTAGAAAGGGTTACTTTGGAAACTGGAAGGCCTTTCTTCCCTTCAGCATAAGATAGGAAGAGCTGGTCAGATTTCCTAATTTGCTTGGTTCTATCCAAGTAGTAACTGAGTTGGCGATGAACATCCAAGAAATGGAACTTTTGTTCTGCTCTGTCAGAGTAATTAGGGAAGAAAACTGGGAGATCGATAGTCTGGTTTAGATTTGCCTCAGAAGATATCTTGGGTAAAAAGGAGGGGTTTGTTCTGAGGGACACTCTATCTTTATGGAAAATGAGATAAGGAGGACGAACGCAAAGGACGTGAAGTTCTGAGACTCTCCTCGCAGAGGTTATGGCTACTAGAAACAAAGTTTTCCATGAGAGTAACTTCATGGAACAGGAAGCCGCAGGTTTAAAGGGAGGGAGAATCAAGGAGGTTAAAACTAGATTCAAATCCCACTGCAGTGGGGGATGTCTAACCGGGGGCTTGAGTAAAAAGATACCTTTGAGGAATGCTTTACAAAGTTTATGAGACATAATGGAGGAGTCTGCCAAGCCAACATGAAAATTTGAAATGGCCGCTAACTGGACTCTGATAGTGGAGGAAGAAGAACCCGAATGAAAGAGTTCGGCCAAAAAATCTAAGACTGATTGGATAGGAGCCACAAATGGGTCTATGTTCCTAGATTTTGCCCAGAAGGAAAAACGTTTCCATTTGCTGGCATAAATCCTCCTGGTAGAAGATTTGTGAGAAGCTAAAATGATATCACATACCAAATGGGAGATAAAGGGAAGCCTGGCTAAGGTTGGAAGTGGAGCAACCAAGCTGTGAGGTTGAGAGAGGGGAGAGATTGGTGCAGCTTGCCCGACTGATGGGTCAAGAGATCTGGTACTTGGTCCAGATGCCAAGGCTGCTCCAAGAGGTAACGGTGCAGGAACGGAAACCATATTTGTCGAGGCCAGTACGGAGCAATGAGGATCATCGTGCATCTCAAGGCGGTAGCTTTCTGAATCAGCTGAGTGATTAATGGAAAGGGGGAAAAGGCGTACAGGAGACCCCGGGGCCAATCGTGGACAAGAGCGTCTCTGGGAGGGTGGCCAGGAAGAGGGAAGAGAGTGAAAAATTCATGGCATTTGCTGTTCTGGGGTGTAGCGAAAAGATCGCAGCAAGGCTGACCCCATTTTTTGAAAATTTCTTCCACTACTGACTGCTTGAGAGACCACTCGTGCGGCATGGGAATGGCTCTGCTCACCCTGTCCGCTATGACGTTGGACTTCCGGGGATATGCATTGCTATCAGAAACCGTTGAGAGGAGATCGCCCACTGCCAGAGTCTGAGTGCTTCTCGACATAAGGGATAGGACTTGGTTCCGCCCTGCTTGTTGATGTACCACACTATGGACATATTGTCCATCTGAACTGCAGTCGTCCCGATGGGAAGAGAGTCCTGAAGGGCTTGCAACGCTAAAAGAACTGCTCTCATCTCTAGGACATTGATGTGCAGGTGGCACTCGAAAGGTTGCCAAGTGCCCTGGACCGTCCTGCCCTGAAAATGCCCCCCACCCCACCCGATCAGGGAGGCATCCGTTGTCACTGTGGCAACCGGGGGGGGAGCGAGGACGAAGGGTCTGCCCTGAGAAGCTTGAAGGGAGACCATCCACCAAGACAGGTGTTTCTTGCATGATTGGGTTATCAAAATGTAGTGTGACATCGGGAGCTGCTGGAAGGACCACTGAGAGAAGAGCATCCATTGCAGGAGTCGCATGTAGAATCGAGCTAAGGGAAGTAACGTAATGGCAGCCGCAATGAGACCTAGAGTCTTCAGTACAAACTTGGCCTGAATTTTGTTGTTCTGAAGCAGGATATGAACATGTTCGCGAATATCTGAGATTCTTTGAGCCGTCAGATTTGCAGAGAGTTCGACTGTGTCTAATATGGCGCCTATGAAGGTAATAGACTGACAAGGTGACAAGGCAAACTTTTCAAAGTTTATGGAGATACCTAGCTCTTCGCAAATCTGAATGGTGTAATCTCTGGATTGAGTAAGTTGACGCCTGGTGGTGGCGGTAAGGAGCCAGTCATCTAGATATGGAAACACCTGGAATCCTTGACGCCTCAGATGAGCCGTAACCACTACTATGCATTTGGTGAACACTCGGGGGGGGGGGGCTGTAGTGAGACCAAAGGGCAGGGCCCTGAACTGGTAGTGACTGGCTCCCAGCCGGAAGCGGAGAAACCTTCTGGAGCGTCTGTGCATTTTGGTGTGGTAGTACGCATCCTGAAGGTCTATAGAGCACATCCAATGGTCCTGACCCAAAAAGAGTAGAATGGACTGTAGTGTGACCATCCGGAACTTCGTTCTTTGAACAGACTTGTTCAGTCTGCTGAGATCCAAAATTGGTCTCCAGTCCCCTGTCTTTTTTGGTACTAAAAAGAACTTGGAGTAGATTCCGGATCCTTGCTGGTCTGCTGGGACTGGCTGGATGGCCCTTTTTCTTAGCAGTTTTAAGATTTCTAATGCTGCTTGTTCCCTTAGACCGGGTGGACCACCTGGAAGGGGCCTGTTTGGCTGTTTTGGGGTGTGGACAAAGGGAATTTTGTAACCCTCGGATATGATCGACCGTACCCATGTGTCTTCGGTAAGGGAAAGCCAGGCTTTTGGGTACAGAGATAATCTTCCCCCGACTGCCTCCGAAGGTGGACAGTCAGGCAGCTTCTCAGGGATGCTGGAAGGGTTGGCCAGAGATAGCTTCTCTGCTACCCTGATTCTGCGGACCCCCTCTGCCCCTGGGGCGGCATCTATTGTTGTCCCCCCCGCCTCTAGGGGAGAACTCGCCCCGTCTCCCTGTGGTTTGCGGAACCACATTTTTCCACCCTTCTGAACAATTGGAGCAGCAAAGCTGTCAATTTAAGGGTCTGAAGGGAAGAATGGAGCGTTCCTAACACATGAGCCAAAAGGTTTGGAACTGGGTCCAGAATCCAAGGTTCCTCCCGAAGATGATGCCACAAGAAAGAGAACCAGATTTGACGAGGCCAGTATGGGATGATAAGTATCAAGTCCCTTCCCAAGTAATTGGCTTTATGAAGAACTTTGGGTATTAATGGAAAGGGAGGAAAAGCGTAAAGGAGACCAGAAGGCCAATCGTGTACAACTGCATCCCTCGGTGACTCCCCGGAGGGGGGATAAGGGCAAAGTAGTTGCTGCATTTGCAGGAGCGGCCTTAGGTCAACTGGTGCCTAGGCAAAAGGGCTCCATGGCGCCCCCCACCACACCATCTGGTGCCCCCATCCTAGTCTACCTACACCAAATAAATACTGGAAAAGTGCCCCTACTAGAGCGGCGCCCTAGGCGGCCGCCTAGTTGGCCTATGCCTAAGGCCGGCCATGTGCATTTGACATTCATGGATGTCGTAAAAAAGTCGCAGTAAGGCTGGCCCCATTTGTGGAAAATTCTTTCCACTACTTCCTGTTTTAGGGACCACTCGTGAGGCATCAGAATTGCTCTGCTGAGTCTGTCTGCTATCATGCTAGATTTCGCCAGAATGTGCATTGCTATCAGAAAGCGTTGGGAGGTCACCCACTCCCATACTCTCAGGGCCTCCCGACAAAGGGGGTAAGATCTGGTTCCTCCTTGTTTATGTACCATACAACTGACATGTCTGTCTGTATTGCAATAGTGCCCAGCGGAAGACAGTTCCGGACTCTCATCTCTAGGACACTGATGTGCAAATGGGCCTCGTGATCCTGCCAGGTGCCTTGGACCATCTTTCCCAGATAGTGCCCCCCCAAGCTATCTGACAGGCGTCCGTGGTCACTGTGGCCAATGTTTGGGGAAGTACAAATGGTTGGCCTAGCATCACATAAGTGGAGTAGAGCCACCAACGAAGGTCTTTTTTGCAAGATTCTATTATTTTGTGGGGCATCAGCAATTCCTGCATTGACCACTGAGTGGACAGTAGCCACTGGAGAATTCTCATGTGTAAGAGTACTAATGGGATCAGGGCTATTGCTGCTTCCATGGTCCCAAACCTTTTAGGACGATCATCTCTTGTGCTTTCTTCTTTGTGAGAAGATTCTGAATCTGATGTTGTAGAACTTGAACCCTTTCTGGAGGAAGTTTGGCCATCATACTTGTGTCCAATTCTGTTCCTATAAATACTACATGCTGAGAAGCCAAGGCAGATTTCTCGTAGTTTACTGTGATTCCTAGGTGACAGTAGAGCTTCAAGGTAGTGTCTCTCGCTTTTATTAGTAGATGCTTGGTGGTGGCTGTTAGCAGCCAGATATCTAAGTGCAGAAACACCCAGAATCCTAGGCGCCGCAAGTGTGCCGCTACTACTGACCTACATTTGGTGAACACTCTGGGGGCTGTAGTGAGGCCAAAGGGCAGAGCTCAAAACTGGTAGTGGCTGGCTCACAGCCAAAAGCACAGGTGTCTCCTGGATCGACTGTCCATTCTTATGCGGCAGTACACACCCTGCAGGTCTATAGAGCACATCCAATCATCTTGTCCCAGAAAAGGGAGTACTGACTGCATCATCATTCAGAACCTGGACTTTCTTACGGATTTGTTTTGATTGCTGAGATCCAGAATTGGTCTTCAGTCCTGTTTTTTTTGGAACTAAAAAGAATCTTGAGTAAGTTCTGGATCCTATTTGGTTTGCGGGGACTGTCTGGATGACTCTTGTCTAGTAATTTTTGAATTTCTAAAGTTGCCTGTTCCCTTTGACTGGGTGGAACGTCTGGGATCTTTTTTATGTTTGGAAGGGGAAGGAAAAGGGTATGGAGTAACCTCTGGATATGATGCTTTGTACCCACTTGTGTTTTATTTGTAGCCAGGCTTGTGAGTACAAAGATAAGTGGCCCCCGACTGCCTCCAGAGATGGACAGACGGGCCTCCCTAGAGGAGCACTAAAAGGGATTCTCTGTCACCCTGATTCTGTGGACCCCTCTGCCACATGGTCAGCATCTTCCATTACTACTTCCCCCTCTGCCTCTGGGGGATGATTTACCACGTGTGTCCTGGAAAAGTCTCTGGGATTTTTGGAACCACATTTTGCCACTACCTTTCTGACTTTTAGGACAAGGTCTGGTAGGCATGGAAAAACGGACTCCTACGACAGATAGAGTCTTTCCTTCTTGCTCACACCTGGTTAGTGTGTCCTTGACTTTGGGCCTGAACAGAGAAGAGCCATCAATCAAGGCATTCACAAAGGAAGGTTTAAAGGGCTCTGCAAAGTCACACAAGCGCATCCAAAAATGCCTCCTTAGGGAAATTCCTGAACCTGCTGCTCTACTCGCTCCATCTGCTGCATAAGAAATTAGTCTCATGGAGGAGTTGACAACTGAATTAAGGCACAGAGCGGAGAGGAAACTTGCTACGAAACTCCTCCAAGCTACTGAACCTTGGACAGTATCTCATAACTTCTACAGATCTCTCAATCTAATAAAATGGGTCAGGTAACTCAGCAATCTGAGAGCAAATGAGAAGTTATGTACCTCCATGTTAGTTGTCTACCTTGGATTCTGGACCCAGTTCCAAACCTTTTGGCTCGTGTTAGGAACGCTCCATTCTTCTCTTCAGACCCTTAAATTGACAGCTTCGCTGCTCCGATTGTTCTATTGGAAGAATCAGCTTATCCCACTTGAGTCTTCCCTTTCCAGATAAAATCATTCAGCTGTTTATTAAAGGAAAACTCCACCATCTCCTACAGTTTAACTCGACTCTGAGGTTGTTTTTCTCCCTACAGTATGATTCCAGTCTGTGTGGGTACCTGAAACCTGCTTGTGCTTTATAAAACATTCATTTCCTCACTTTGGTGTCAAAGTAAGGGAAAGACCACCCTTTTTTTTTTTTTTTTTTTTAACCTTAACTTCTCACATGAGTTGCAGAGGAATTTGTCTACACTTGCATGACATAACACAGACAAAGATAAATCTGTAGTCAGGAGCTCAGACTATTGTAAACAAGACAGAGAGGTGTGAAACTGTTTTCCATTGTTTTATTGCAGAGAGAAAGAGAACTTGCACTGATTCACAACTGCTTCTAATGTGGCTGTGCCTTTCAAAGCAAAACAATTAAAACAGTAAATGGTTCAAACACAGTTGTCACCTCTTTTGACAAATTTACATAAGCAGCATCACAGTATTGAAATGCTAAGCGTTAAACTTTAAATAGCTTGTTGTTTATACAATTTGGAATTTTAAGATGATTTGATTTGAATGTGGTATCAAAGATGTCTGTGACATTTAGAGAAAAGTCAGAAAATATTTTTCTTGTAAATCTTGCAGAGTATCAGCTCATTTACCAAAATGTAGAGGGGAGGGGTTGTCAGTTCATCTTGGACTACAAAAAAGATACTTTCAACAAAGGTCTGCAATTTAGGTAACTGTTTTGGTTGCAGCTGTATAATTCCTAAGGATGCTGTAAAACAAGCCCTGAGACACACACATATGAGGTTCATTCAAGAAATAAAAACAGTCTTGTTACAGACAGTATGTAAGATGACAGTGACCAATACTAATCCCATTATATGTCAATGGAATGAGAATACACCACTACTTCCTTATGTCTAGCATGCCTCGTATAAAGCAGACTTGAAATGGATTATGGGAAAGAGAAAGGCCTGAAGAAAAATAAGATCATGTTGATATGTCAAGCCCCATTGACAGCCATTTTGCAGAACACTATTAAAATTCTATAAGAAGCAATTAGAGTGATTTTGAGATGTTAAAATAACTCAGAAAATAGAGATTGAGCGAAAAAAATTGATTTTTTTACTTCTAGGGTGGAGTTTTCCTTTAATTGCTATCCACAACTTCTTCTCTGGTTGATAAAAAAATATGCCTGACCTGTGTACAAAACTAAAGGTACTAAAATTATTTTAACTGTTTGCATCTTGCTATCCATATCCATAGTTTCCAGTTTCTCAGTTTTTGTATTATCTTTTGTTTAGCCTCTTCCCAGCTATCCTTAGCTACCCAGACAGAATCCTTTTTAATCTATACTCCTAAATAGTCCATTTTAGTGTGTCCCCATAAATGTGAATATTGCTGAACAAATTTCGGTGTGGGTACATAATTTACAGCTATTGTCTTTGTTTTAGCTTCATTAATTTTGTGTCACAAAAAGATAAGAAACTGTCTCAAAATGTTCCACAACAGACTGAAATGGCATTTTCTGGTTTTATCAGGTATAAAATAGTATCATTTGCAAGCAGAGCCAGCTTTTCTTGAATACCATACCAGTTATATCCTTGAATTTCTGAGTCCCTTACTTTCTTTACTTTTGTTTTTACGTATGATGCAAATAACAAATGGGAAAGAGGACACCTCGAGTTCCTCTGCTTAAACAGAAGTTATCAGAGAGGAGCTCACCCACTTTAATTGTTGCCTCCAATACCTCATATATTCTCCTAATCAACCTTATAGTTTTATTAAGGAATGCAAATGCTTCCATTGCCCTGCTCATAGACTGCCAGCTTACTCTGTCAAATGCTTTACATTTCGCTTCCTTCTGGATCATCAGTGTTCTATTGCCTCCCCTCCACAAAACCACATTGATACATATCTATCAAATTTTACATCACCTTTGCCATTCTTTTAGCCATTTTAGACATAAGCACTTCATAATCATACTTTAGGATTGAAATGGGCCTATATGAAACGAGATCTGATGGGTTTTTACCCTCTCTAGTTATTACAACCACCACCATTTAGGATGTTGGTGGTCCTCCTCCTGTTAAAATACTGTTAAACAAAGCCTTCCAGATCTCTTATCACTTTTTTCCCTCCTAGCTTTCAAACTTCCACAGGAATACCTTCTATTCCCAGGGACTTTCCTGTGGATTAGCTATACATCACCATTTTTATCTAATTTCCTCCTATCCTGTTAGCAATTGAGCCTCCTCTACCTCTAACCTTGGCATACTTAATTCTTCCATAAACATTTCCATTTGTACCTTTTCTTGATTTCAATATTTCTATGTGTTATACAGGCTTTCATAAAATTTCCAAAATATTTCTAGTATCTCTACAGGATTTCTTGTAATCTTTCTTGGTACAGGCTTCTTAAACTTGGTGGCAGCCCTTTCTACTTTCTGTTGCCCGATTCATTGTGCTAAAAGTTTTTGTGCTTTTGAGTTATTATCAAAACATAGTTGCTTAACTGCAGTCTTTCAAAATTCACACATTATCAAGGTAATCCCTTATTTTCTGTTTAGCGTTATGCAGTTGCTTCTCCCTTATTCTGCAATACTTTTTTAGAGGGATTGACAAAGGTTAATTCGTGTTACTACTTAACCATATCTCTCTCTTATTTCCACCCTATTTTTAAACTCCACTTTAATGTTATCCCATTCCCTAGCTATATTTTCAGAAGAAATTTATATTTTCTCTAGTAACTCCTGAATAATTTCCACTACCCATTCCTTAAATTTCTCTTTTTTCAACAGATAGGCAGGAAACTGCAAGTGTCTCATTTGTATTTCATTACCCTGCATTTTTTATTTTGATTATTATTGGTGTGTGATCCGGAATAGTTACTGGATGCATATCAAAATTTTCAATTAAATGGACGTGTTCCTGTGAACTAGAAGTTTTGTCTAGTCTAGCCCAGTTTTTCTATCTTGTGGAATATGTAAATTCACTCCAAACTTCTACTACTGAATTCACATCTTCCATGCCAAATACTTTAATAAATATCTTAAAAAATCTACCTTCTTTTGTTATATTTTCCCTTCTTGGCCCATTGACTCATCATCTTCACTGCTGTAAATCAAATTCATGTTCCCACTTATAAGTAATGTTAACCGCTGAAAGCTGATTATTTCTTTCAGAATTTCCTTAAGCTCCATTATAGCAGTTTTAGGTGGAATATAAAGGCATTTTAGTGTAATCGTCCTCCCTTGCCAGTAGCCCCTTAGTACCAAATTTACCATTATTATCTTTATCCTTTTCTATCACTGTTGGTGCTCCTCTTGCAATTAATATAAGAACTCCTTTTTTCCTTTGTCCCATGTATTCACTGAATAACTGTCCTAAAAAACATTCTTTATCAGATTCACATGTTCAGTTCTTTCCAAATGTGTCTCCTGTAGCTTAGCCATTTGCACTCTACATTTTTTGTATAATTCACTACTCTTTGTGTGTGTGTGTGTGTGTGTGTGTGTGTGTGTGTGTGTGTGTGTGTGTGTGTGTGTGTGTGTGTGTATATATATATATATATACATATATATATCTGTGAAACCATTGACATTTAAAGATCATATAGAAAGTGTCATTGTGTTAAAAAGTTATTATTCTCACCTTTTATGTAACAGCTTTTTTGCTAAGTGTGTTTTCAGTTTTTGTGTTACATGCATAGACTAATGTTTGGCAGGTTAATCTTTTATACAGTTTCTTGTTTTAACCTGTATCACATCTTACAAAACTTTCTGTTTTATTGAAAGCCCTCAAAATATATATATATATATATATATATATATATATATATATATAAATAAATAAAAAAAAGCAAACACTCTGCCAATATATTTTAAAACCTCTTAGCTTTGTGTGGTAGTATTACGTTATGTACATCTCTGAAGCCAAGATGGGTGCACATTGAGTAATTTCTTAATTCTGGCTCTCCCGTTCTGAAAACAGAAACTGAGCAGAGAGAAAGCCAGTGGACCTAGATTTATCTGTAAATTTCAGTAACTGACTAGTAAGTACAGTGCCTAGATGCCAGTAAGAAAGAAATATAAAGGACCTGGAGGAAAATCGGGCACAAAATATTGTACGTCATATTATGGAGCTTGTAATATGTATTATTGGAGCTTTTCTCCCCAAGTCTCCACTGAAAATGGGCTCTTTGAGCCCAGTGGACCTCCCCGGTCATCAAACTGGAAATAAATAAATAAAAGTTGAGGAAAAAACACAGACTGGGAAAAGTACTGCAGTTCAGAAAGAAGCAGTAAAAGTTCCAGACATGACTTCCAGTAGTCTAGAGGAAAGTGTAAAGCAGCTGCACACAGACCTGGTTAAAATAAACAAAACACTAATAGAGTATATCAGCACACAAAAAAGCTGGACAATTTGAAGAAGCTATTCAAATAAGGTGCGAGAACATCAAAACTCAGAGAAATGAAGAAAAGGCTGTCTGAATACGAGACTGCACAAGAAGAGATGTTTCAATAAATAATAGAATGACACAACTGTGGCAGAAGGACAAAGTACTAAAAGTGGGAGACAGCAGAATGACTACTCATTGCACACCAGACAGAAGAGGAATAAATGTGTTCCATTATATAGGGAATCCCAAGACGCAGGCATGAGATTCAAACTGTTATACCCAGCTATCCTCAAAATATCTTTCTCTGGAGGAACAAAAACATTTTTTTGATGAAGTACATGCTAAGGAAGCAATGCTATTTTGTCCAACGAAATGCAAGTTGTGAAACAGGAGGATACTCTGCTTCTTATTCTTCTCGTAATAAAGACCACAGAGAGACTGTGCCAGTGAAACCTTTCCCAGTGTTTCAGTGGAAAATGATTGAGAGAGGGGGAAAAAAAAGCACAGAAGTTGACTAGAAGAATCAAGAGTGCACAGAGAAGTTGACTAGAAGACTCAAGAGTGCACTGGAGATGAAGTAGAGACTGTATTTGGGAGATGGAGATGAACAGGGATAGAACAAAAGAATCTGGAAATATTGGACTTTCTTGGACTATATTAAACTTGTAGGGGACTCTAAATCTCCAATACTCCAAGAAGAGGAAAAAAAGGACAATAATGACAGATTTGTAGTGCTAAGGGGCTACTGGCAAGGGAGGAGGTATTTATTTTCCCCAGAATTTTCTTTAGCTCTGTCATAGCAGTTTTCGGTGGAATATAATCAGCTTTCAGCAAGGAATATTACTTATAGGTGGGGAATTTGATTTGCAACTGTGAAGATGTCTCTGGGGGACCAGAAAGGAAACATAACAAAGGAGAGTAGATTTTTAAAGAAATTTATGAAAATATCTGGCACTGAAGATGTGAATTCAGCACTAGGAATTTTTAGTGACTTTACATTTTATTCCCCCAGATACAAAAAGCTAGGCTAGGAAGAATTTACATTTCACAGGAACATGTGCATTTGATATGGTTAAAAAAGTAACAAAGAAGTAACAATTCTATTATTTATTGCAACATCTCTTCTTGTGCAGTCTCGTATTCAGACAGCCTTTTCTTCATATTTGTCAGTCCCTCTAAATAATTCTTGGAGAATAATTATTGGAGAATTATTTAGAGGGGCTGACAAATATTAAAGTATTGCAAAATAGGGGGAATCTCCCAGAACAAAAAGAGGATCAACTACAGAATGTATAACAGAAGATAAGGGACTATGTTGATAATATGCATGAGTTTAGAAACATTTCTGTTAGGCAACTGTTTTTGATCACTTGAGCACAAAAACTTTTAGCACAATGACTCACACAACAGAAAGTAGAAGGGGCTATCACTAAGCTTAGGGAGGCTATTACAAGGAAGATAACTAGGGATCTTGTAGAAGTATTAGAAATATTTTGGAAATTCTATGAAAGTCTGTATAAAGCATAGAAATATGGATGTCAAGAAAAGGTGCACATGTAAGTGTTTATGGAAGAATTAAATATGCCAAGGCTGGAGGGAGAGGAGGCTCAATTACTAACAGTTAGGACAAGAGGAGATGAGATAAAAAAGGTGCTGTATAACCAATTTACAGGAAAGTCTCCAGGATTAGATGGTATTCCTGTGGAAGTTTGGAAACTAGGAGGGAAAAACTGATGAAGATCTGAAAGGTTTTGTTTAACAGTATTTTAAGAGGAGAAGTACCAACATCTTGGAAGAAAGCGATAGAAGCTGTACTACCTAAAATGGGTAAAGAGCCATCTGATCCAGCTTCATACAGACCCATTTCAATACTAAATCATGATTATGAAGTGCGTATGTCTATAATGGCTAAAGGAATGCAAATGTGATGCCAAAATTGATAGATATGGATCAGTGTGGTTTTCTGAAGTGGAGGCAAACATTTGACAACATAAACAGAACAGTGATGATTAAGAGGGGAGCAGAATGTAAGAAAATACCTCTATTGCTGGTTTGTCTTGATGCATAGAAAGCATTTGACCGAGTAAGCTGGGATTTTATGAGCAGAGCAATATGGAGGATTGGAGGTGCAAATTTAAGTGGGTGGGAATCCTTTCTGATAATCTGTGTTTGAGCAGAAGAACCAGGCCAGGGTACTCTCTCTCTCCTTTGTGATTTGCATTATATTTAGAACCATTGGTAAAGAAAATAAGGGACTCAGAAATTAAAAGATGATATTGTTATGGTAGTCAAGAAAAGCTGGCTCTTTTTGCAGATGATATTATTTTATACCTGACAAATCCAGAAAGGGACATTACAATGCTATGTAACATATTGAGACAGTTTCAAACCTTCTTGAGATACAAAATTAATGAAACAAAAGCGGTAGCGGTAAATTATGTACCCACATACAAATTGGTTCATCAATATCCATATTTATGGGGACATGATAAAATGAAGTATTTAGGACTATGGATTAAAATGATACTGGTGGGGTAGCCAAGGATATGTAGGAAGAGAGTAAACAAAAGATAATACAAAAACTGAGAAAATGAAAGGTCTGTTATACGGATACTGATGGTAAGATATAAGCAATTAAAATGTTTTAGTCCCTTTAGTCTTATTCACTGGTCAGGCATATTTTTATCAACCAGAGGAGAAGTTGTGGATAGCAATTAATACAGAGCTGAAGGATTTTAGCTGGGAGGGGAAGACCGCAAGAGTGAAGTGGGAAAACCTGATACTTTAATAGAAAGAGGCGGATTAGGATTACTTGAGTTGATGGGGTATTTCAGAGCAACACAGTTATGGCTCCTTTACATAGCACAAGCAGAAAACTGTAATTCAAAGTAGAAAGAGATGATAATACAGGGAGAAGCTCAGGTAACAGGGAGAGAATGGGATATTGGATGCAGACCTTTAAGGAGAGCAACAGAAATCATACAGAATATTATATACATAAAGTAGCAGAAGGTCTTCTAAGAAGGTAGCCAACATGAAAATGGAGAAAGGAGATTCTGCCAATAGGGATGATTGCAATTAGGTATACAGACAATAGGCAAGAGGAGGCAGGAATATATTGGAGAAAACTGGCAAAGGAACCAAGGTACTTGGAGCAAATAACTCGAGAGGGAAAGGTTGTAAAATGGGAAGATGTCAAGAACTTATTTGGCCTGCAGGCTAAAGATTGTCTTTTATATCAATGATTGATATCAGAGTATAGGCAAAGAGAAAGAAATAGGGGCGGGGGGTTCTAAATGAAAGACCAGCACTGGCAGCATTTTTAGTAGAATCTAGAACAGAAGTTGCCATTAAGAAATGAATAATTAGGACAGCATCTAAAAATATTGCATGATGACTATAAGAATCGATCAGAAGAGGTTAGGAATGACTGGGAAGAGAGATTAGATAAGCAATTCACAGATAAACAATTGTGGGATATATGTATGTCTCCCAAATATGCAAAAAAAAATCTAGAAGATTTTGGATCTTTGCCTGGATGTGCTTACATAGGTAATTTTATACCCCAAGCAAACTTCAAATAATTTATCTCGGATAGACAGCAAATGTTGAAAGTGTGATGGAGCATAAAGAGGCAACTGGGAACATATTTTCTGGGAATGTATAGACTTTGAAGATTTCCTGTAGACTACTCTGTCAGAGATGCTGGCTAAGCGGGTTAAAATTATTTTTTGAGCTATGATACAAACTCTGAGTTGCCTAGACATAGTAAGGTCTTGCTGAGTCTAATTATGATGGCTGCCAAAAAAGCAGTTACTAGAAAATGGAAATTGAAGTCGAAACCAACTTTACTAGAATTATTGAAGATAGTGTTAAAACAACCAGAACTGGGATTTTTAGAAAAAGGTAGGAGCAAATTACATAGGATAAATGGGAACTGTGAGATCAATATATGCAGAGGAGGAATGGGGTTTAAAAGAAGGCATGATTTGAACAAGCTATGTAATTGCTGAGTAACAATGACTGGATATGTTAAAAGTGATATATAATGTTTGCAGCTGTAGTTGTGTTGGCATGGTTTGGAATGTATAATGCTTACGACTGACATTGTGTCGATATGGTTTATTGTCATTTATATAAGTGTAACATGGCCTATGTCATACATGATAATTGAATAAAGATGTTTTTTGCTTAAAAATGAGTAAAAGAAAACTAAGTGCATTTTCAGATATTGAAGTTTTAGCCTCCTAATAGGAACAGTTATCTCAGTGACAACCACTCATAGACTTGGATTAACCTAAAAGGAAGGTTATCCATGCTAAGACGCATGGTACAGCTGTGCTTCTAAGTGCTGCCTGTTTTTGTCTTATCTTTATTATTCTACCAGATTGAGAAACACTTGAATGCTTGTAGAAAACATCATGTCATAGCCATTGAAAGAAAAGTATTTTGTTGCTCTTTATCAGATTGTCTCCTTGGAGACATGAGAGCTAGATACAGAGTTGCTTCTACAAGCAGTCATGGGGACATGAGAGCTAGATACAGAGTTGGTTCTACAAGCACTTATGTATTTGCTAGAGGAAAACCCTTTTTTCAGTATTCTTTTGGATTTGTTTGCTTTCTCTTAAAACTTGTCACTAGATCAGGCCAGGGGCCTGAATCCACTCATTCCTCATTGCAAGAGTGAGAAAATGTACATACATTTTTCTTGTATCATGTTCATTTGACCAGACGTTTTTAAGTTGCAGTGCCTACAGTTCTTAAAAATGAACAAAGAGAAAGAAAAAAGAAGGGAAAAAAACAGGGACACCGGTTTACTTTAGTATCCCCTTTACATTTAAAAATAACTGAGAAAGTTTTACTTTATAGCGTGCAGATTATATCATGCATTATAAAAATGCTACTATTAAGCACAACATTTTGTTTTATTTACAGTTAGCGCTTTCCTTCCTCTTCTCCTGTCTTAATGTTCTTCCAAACATTAATGGCATGAAGTAGGGTCATATGTGTTGAGTCATCTACAAGTTTAACAATGTCAAAAAGTCCAATATTTCCCAGTTTTCTTGTCATGTTTCACAAGTACAATTAATGCTTTATAATCCCACATTTTTGTCTGTTTCTGAGTTCCTTGTTTTTATTCCTGTTGATCTCCATCTACCAAATCCAGTCTCTGCTTCATTTTCAATGTAGTCTAGGTTCTTCTAGTCAACTCTTGTGCTTTTTTTTAATCTCTCGAGCATTTTCCGTTGAAACCTTGGAAAAAGGTTTCACTGGCACAGTCTGTCTGCGGTCTTTATTACCAGAGAAAATAGAAGCAGAATCTCATTCTGTTTCATAGCACACCTTTTGTTGGATCACCTTTTCTGTTTCCTCCTTAGCATGCTGTGCATCAAAAATTGATTTTGTTCCTCCAGGAAAGAATATTCCGAAAATAGCTGAGTACAGCAACTTGAATCTCACACCTGCTTCTCAACATTCCTTGATTAGTGGAATAAATGTACTCCTCTTCTGCCTGGTGTACAATGAGTAATCATTTCCCACAAACATATTGTCTCCCACTTGTAATACTTTGTCCTTCTGCCACAGTTTTGTCAGAATCGACTCCTTCTGCTGGTAGGATTGCATATTTACTATTAAAGATCTAGGTTGCTTTTCTTATGGCCAGGTTTGGAGCATACACATAAAGTGCCCTTAATTAACAACTGCTGTAGAATACTAGTCCAGTTGCTTGTTTGTACTTTCATAAAATGTTTATAGTCTGTTCCTTCCAGTTTCTCTGGTACAGCAGAAACGTTCAGGATTTCCTTACGTGCTCTGTCCTCTAATTCTGTTATTTTTTTAAACCTCTCTGGGGTAATTCAGTAAACCTTACATGGAGCAAATTTTCATGTAGGAATAGTGGTAAGGCTCGAACACTGAAGATGTCCGTTGTGACCCAAGAAACAAGGCTCTGGACATGCACGAGCATCCTGACACTGTGCTGACACGGAGGTGTCTGCGGAATGCAAATCATCTCATCTGTTTGTAAAAAACATGCAAATGAGGTGATTTTGCAATCCAGGAAGCATAAAGGCACCCATGTAGGTGTCATGCAAGGCTGAAAATGTACACGGTTACAAACCATGTACCGAAGGCTAAAAATTTAACAGGAGCTGTAACAGCCCAAATAAAAGGTTGTATGATGGTGCAGTAGGCATTCACATGGCCAGAACTATGGCCAGTGATGTAAAAAAGTAATGCAATATATTAAAAATTTAACTTTTTTTAAACAGATATGCCATGTTTAAATGGTGCGCAGCGACTCGCAAAAATGCTATTTTGCAAATAAATAAATAAATAAAAATTGAAAAGTATGACATTTACAGCTATTTAGATTTCTTCCATTTATAGTGGCCAACATGCAAAGTCATACAATGGCAGGTTATAGTGGTTGCTAAAGACATAGGCTGTGGTGTAGTGCAGTATCCAGTGTATACGCAGTTAGGTGTATATAAATGAGGCAAGTTTATTGAATGGCAAAATGGGCTACCGTGTCCGCAGGTACTATGTAAGGGCTTGAACCGTGGTAGTATAGGCAGAAGAGACACCTGACATGAAAAGGGGGTGTGTCACAGTTTGTCTAAGCAGATTGGAGCTCAGAGGCTCCTGTTTGCACTCAGCTAAGTGGGGGTCTCAGGCTTCTAATCTGTGCTTAGCTGGTTAAAGAAAGGCTAAGCTTGACCATGTACAGGGAAGGGCTGTTTCTGCTCAGCGGGTTTGCACGGAGTGCCGCAGGGCTTAGCAATGGAACAGATTAAAAAAGGGGGGGGGGAATAACACTGGAAAGCCAGTCGAGCATAAATGACTGATGAGCCCTGTTCCGCTGACACTGGCCCATTCAAAACCCTCAGTAATATAGCTGGCAGGTGGAATGTATCATAGTCAGCCAATCACACAGGCTGCATCTGCAGCACACCAGTATAAAGTATGCATACACCCTTGAATCTGATTTTTCCCACATACTCTGCACCATTGGCATACACACTTGGGGAATTTTAACTGACAAGATTATAGGGGCTGCTGCTCTGCTACATCTGTATGCACTACAAGCGGAGGTCAGTGATGATGATGCTGACAGTAGGCCCAGACTGAGGAAGAGAAGAGTGTTCAGGCCCAGGGTAACCTTTCAGGGGCTACATGAAATGGAAATAGAGTGCTAGAAAGTGGACAGGGACATACTACAACAACTAACCAAGCTCTGCCGCCTCACCTCAGATGCAGAGCCAACAGAGGGGAACCCATCCCAGTGGAAACAAAGGTATGTGTAGCCTTAAGAATACTAGCTACAAGTACTTTCCTAAGACTTACTGTGGACATCATGGGAATCTCACAGGCATCCACATCCAGGGTACTCCACCAGTTCCTGGATGCCATGCTAAAACATGCCAGTGAGCACATTTATTTCCCCAACATCCCCGAAGAGAGGACCAGCAATATGCATCTCTTCCACTGTGTAGCGCACTACGCAGAGGTATTGGGTGCCATAAACTGCACTCCTATACACATCAAAGCACCACCCGGTGAGGACGGTAGAGTCTATGCCAACTGCAAGGGGTATCACTCCAACTGCCAGGTCATGCGCAATGCCCAGGGCATTATCATCGGTGTGTGTGCTGGCAGCCCTGGCAGTTATCACTACTCACACATCACAGCTGTCCCAGGCATTTGCCAGGGGGGACATCCCTTATGGCCATCTAGTGGAGGATGCTGGTTATACACTAGAACCGTGGATAATGACACCCATCAGAAATGCACACACACCAACTGAAGAACGCCATAATGAGGCACACGCACAAACTAGGAACATTGTAGAGCACGTGTTTGGGCTGCTCAATTCACGGTGCCACTGCCGTGACATATCTGGTGGAGCCCTGCAGTATTCTCCAGCCACATGTGCACACATTTTCATAGTATCTGCCATGCTACACCGTGTGATCCTGCAGAAACAGCTGCAGCAAGAACATCACAGAGAAGGTACTTAGCCCCCCACCATTGTCAAGGTCCCCACTGGCACAGGGGGACTCTGCCCCTGAAACTGTCCCTGTAGGCAGACATAGGTGTGCCCAGTATGCCCTGGCCTTGGCAAAGAGGCATTGCATAGCACATACACTGCCACTGTAGGGACCCAGGGACTGACATCTCACTCCGACTCGCATACACACAGTAAAATGGATGCCAGCCACATATACTACCTATACCTTACCATGTAAAGGGTGTGTACTGCATACATCCGACAGAGTCGGCCGTGAATCACTGTCCCCTCAGCTGCTGTTGGCACAAGGTAAGCCACTCTTCTTAACAATAAATGAATGGGGTAGTAGGCCTAGGCTCTGCCATACAGTTGACATTGTGTGTGCACGTCTGGAGGGGTGCTGGTCAGCAGGGCCATGGAGAGGAGCTGTGTGCGTCTGTCAGTGACCTGCATGTGACAGTGATGTGTGAGTGTGTGCATGCACACAGTCAAACCATGTGCTAACCCTACACGGGGGTATGACGGACAGCCGTGGACTGTACATGGCATGAATGTACATATTTCACCATCTCCAGCCACGAACACAGAAACTGGTTCTGACAGGAATGTCACTGGTACCACCATGCCCAAGGCCAGATGCGGTACTACTACCTGATGGTGCCGGTGTCTGCTAGGTCTGACCCTCATGGGGCTGCCCAGGACCACGTACCCATGGCCTGCCACATTGTGGTGTGGACAGCACCCTGCCTTTGTTAGTGCTGGTGGTACTGGCACTACAGGAGTGTGACTTGCACGTCCACATGGGCTCTCAGCTGATGTTGCTGTCCTATGTCCACGTGTCAGATGACCTACTCCCACCACATGTTCAAGCACAGATATTGCACGGTTAAGGACTGACAATGGCTTACCCCACTGTCTGTCCACTACATCAGCAAAATGACATTAAGGTATCACCAATGCCATAGAGAGTGTCATGCATGTCAGGCAGTGTTACATCCATGACCTTGAGCATCCAGCTAGTGTACCATTCACAACGTGACAGACTGAAACATGCATTGGGTGACATGCTGTGACACCTCTGATGGGGGCTGGATGGGCAACAGTCCTCCTTCGAGCATCCCTGTCAATCTGCCTGCCTATATGGGACCTCACCAGCTTTCTGGCTATGACTAGTGTCTACAGTTACTGATGCCATAGTCGCCACACTACCCTGTTTGATGCCACCACCCTCCGACTGCCCAATATCTGTGGCTGCTGGGTACTGGGTATATGTGGGCATACTAACCATGTGCAGGGACATTAGGGGTGGAAGTGGGATGTCAACCCATGGGACAAATTCAGCCCCCAACAACCCCACCTGTGCCTCACAATGGCCACCATCGTCAGAGTCCAGTGAGACACTGACAGGTTGTAAGGGGGATACACTCCAACCCCCATGGTCACCTGTGACGGGAAGACAACATGACTACATTAATTCCTGCACTATAATGTTTGTTGATCCTGACACACACACACACACACACACACACACACACACACACACACACACACACACACGGTGCCACAAAGGCATTGTACAGACCTCACCATCTGTTGCCATGCACAACACACAGTCAGACCACAACAGACACACACTGGACAGGCCCTCAGCAACATGCAGTGCAGCTATGTCCAGTTAATGTAGCTAGTTATGTACACCTGTTAGGTACATGACAAGTCAGAGTATGTGATGGACCTTCACCTAACGCGCAGTGCACCCCTGTACACAATAGTAATACACCCCTGTATAGCATAGTGGCTTCACCTATACAAAACTACATGCTAATATGCTACAGCTCCTGCAAATATGCTACTGTGATTACCAGTGTGATGCACTGCAGTGAACCCCACCACAAGTGAACATGCACATATTGCAATATGGCTACACTTAACAGTTGTGTGCATAGCAAAATGGCAGTCCTTAACATACCTAGGGTATAAGTGAGCCATAACATGACAGTTCCACACTCATTGGCTAAAGGCTGATGTTCCCCAGCCACACCAACGGTACCTGTGGAGTTGTGGGGGAGTGATGTTGTCAGCACACGCACAAATGGCAGTGGTACAGGATAATATGTGCATTTATCAACATGTACAGTACAAGCTGTGATACTACTCAAATTCCTGACATTCACAATATGTGTGCACATGTGTGCATTACAAAACCCCAACTACAAATTGACCTGCCATACATACTCCTCAGCTGTGGACTCTGTGCCACCCACCTCCACGACATATGTACTGATGGTTTCCTGTGAGCTGGTGGCTGATGCCAGGTTTGCCAGGAACTCCTCTGTGGCTGAAAGTGGTGGTTGTGTAGCAGGCCCTCCCCCTATGCCAGCATGGTCCCTGGCCACAGTTGCAGCCTTTGCCGTACATGGTGTATGAGATCAGTAACATGGTGTTGGACCTGTTCTTAGCTCCTGTCCTGGTAGCCCACATTATTCATTGTTTTTACCAGGTTTGCCCACAGGGCAGCGTGTTGTTGCTGATTATAGGGGCTCCTTGACAACAGCACCCAGTGATGCAATTGCAGAGATCTCAGCTTCTGAAAAGGCTGGGTTACGTCGTCTGTACATCCGACCTGAAAGACATGAACAGGGGAACACATCACAGGACTGCATACATTGCTCACCATTATGCACAGACCCTGCCCATCCACTTTCGCCAGCACTATCCACCACTAACCCCCACATCATACCTCCACCATCTATGAGCACATTATGTCTGTGGGTATCGGCAACATGCTGGCAATACAGAATGCATTGCCCCCTGATCCTGATATTTCATGCTACTTGCTGCTGCATGTGCAATGAGGTGTTGCACTACATGTAGCTGTTGCACCTATTACTGCTTGTTCATTGGCTATCTAGATGAATTGCTGTGGTGTCAGCCTCCTACTGTAGTAGTAGTCACCTGGTCTTTATGTCCAACTCTCAGGTCTCCTTGGCCTTCCTCCCATAGAATCTGGGCTATATGGCTGGACAATGTCCTATAGTTTCCCCAGCCAGTGTGGTTGATATTGGTGTTCTGGCACTATGTAACACCTACCTCATGTACATGGATGGACAGCCATCTACAAACACCACCAACGAGCACACTGTGTGAGAGATGCAATGACTGTAAGAACCTGCAGTTTATGCTCCCTGCCTGTCAAGGCTGCATATCTGTCCCCAAACAGGTTGTCAACACAGTCAGTACACCTCACAAACCACCCACACTTGCAAACATCTGCAGTGGTCCTCCACATACACATCCAAAGACAAAGGGGATCTGTGAGGTAAAGCCACACATGAACACCACAGCCGTACACAGCACATACCACACATGGCCACACACCTGTGTCCCACAGCCAGTCAGGCGTGAGCCCATGTCAAACATGTTACACATAGGGGACCCCAGTGGAGATGCACTGATGTGCCTGTGACTTGGCTGGGTATGTGGATGGTCACAGTTACTTTTGTGTCAGTTGACAGACTCTGCCATATTGCATCACCAACAGGTGCTGTCATGGGTCTGTCACTGTACATGTTGGGTGTGCCTGACCTGACATTTACGTTTCTGGACTGTATGCAGTGAGACATGAGTGAATACACTGTGTCCCAGGCAGGTATGTCCCTAGTCTTATATGCTGTCACCCAGACGGATGCCGCAATACAATCAGGAAATGATTGCGCTTAACATGTGCACATTTATTCTTTGATATTCCAGGGATTCCAGTACCTGTGAGTTTGGGATGATATAGTACACATACCACGATGCTGTGCGAGAGATGGCCTGCATCTGTCTTCACTGGTCATCATGCATCTGGCAGTGGATCCCGCCAGCCCCATAGTGACTCCATTAGTAACATTGGTGACGTTATTACCAACATACAAGTGTCAGTACAGCACACATTGAAGGTCATGCTAATAAATGCTAGAGGTGTCCACATGACTTTGCTCTCATTGCAAGCAGTCCTACCCTGGGAACAGCAGACATCTGTGCACTCATACAAACCATGGTTCATGCAGAGAGTACCCCAGCCTTACATGGTCAACCATCCTGTCATGCATGCAGAAGGCAAAGTGTAGCTGGTAATGCCATGGGACATGGGGTTTCTGTATATATGAGACACATGCACACCTTCACACTGTATAGGCCTGTAAGATACATGGGGACACTGCAGGGGCAGTTCACCATTGCCAACACAAACCTATGCAAATCGCAGCTAGGTACCGGCCACCACATGTGACCAGGAAACCCATTATGCCTACATGGACCACATCAACTGTATTAGGAGTTGGGTCTGTGCCCTGATCCTGGGTCAGTTGAACGACCCTAACATACATTGTAAGACGTACCCATGCCAGCACACAAATGGCCAGGAAGCCGTCAACAGTGGATGTACAAAGACCTTGGTGCAGCCAGGGCTACACCCACAGGAGGTGAAGGCATATTGCAGTTGATATCACACAACGCTGGCTACCACTGCAGCATCCCTGTAGTGTCATCCTCAATGGCAAAGCAACAATCATGCAGTCATGTTTGCAGTCACCATCTCCCACAGTATCCAACTAGCTAGGCTCAGCCATACATATACCTATGTGGAATACATCCTTCGGGGAGAGTTTACACAGCCTCATAGCCGTGAACTCCTCATTAAGGACTGGCACCAATATCCACACATACACTATATGTGCATTTGTATAGATGCATGTGGTCATGTGTACCCGACAAACCTACATCATCCTCTGCTAGGATATGCACACCTGTCTGGTGGACATGTGCAATGCATACCGTCCATAACAGGGATGACCTACCACTGTCCGAGACAAAGTAGGGGCAGGTGCCCTTTCTGGGGCAATGTCTCGTTAGCATGTACATGAGAATGGGATCGATCCTGCACAGCAGACACAGTGCTTACATTGTCTACATCCACTACAGACACTCATCTCCTCTTACTACACATATGTCTGCATCAGCACAGGTAGCGGCTGCTCACTTGTAATGCGCAAGGGCACCAGCTGTACCAGTGCTGTTGGTATAGCATACTGGATGCCCGACAGAGTTGGTGTAGGCTTCACCCAATGTGTTCCACATCAGTATATCACAATATGCACAGTATCTCCTCTGTCTCCTATATGTGGGGAACAGGTCACCACTGCCATGTGACAGTTATGGTATACATCTGCTATGGGAGCCTATCACATCACAGGATGCATCTTACTTGACACCAGGCATAACCTACAACACCATAAGGAACCATATTGAAAGGAGGACCGAGTACTGCCTTTGTCCCATCCATTTGGACGACCACTGTCACCCCTTTAAACTAAGGTGGGGCGTCACCCACTGAGTCACATGATAGACCCAGCAACCTAACTAGGCTATTCTGTAAGGCCATAACACAGTTTCAAGTGAACCCCATTAATAAGGATATGTGCGACCTGGCCACACTCCATTATGCACACTTAGGCTTTGTCAAGTAAGGGTTCAAGTCTGATACAGTCAGGTGAACTCTATGACACAGTCACCAAAGTCGTGGACAGGTGGTGACAGTGCGAAGTGCCCACCTTGACCTGGACAAACTGCGTGACATTATAACCTATGTGGCCATTATGGATTATAACACTCCCAAGTATGCATCACACCATACATTACCATACGGGTAGCACAACTGTGTGCTTACACGACCCAACTATTCCACATAGGGAAATGCACCACAAGCAGTTTACCCATAAGTAGGTGTGTAACCTGTGGTTCTGTGTTTGGGCTTCTGTTATGTGTGGTGCATGTAACATTAACTTATGTCTGACCATGTCTGTAGATGACTGCATGCTGTGTGCTGTCACCGGATTCCCTAGTGATGTGGACATCTTTCTAGGGGGGTCTCACACAGATGTGTTACCAGACAAATGGGCTCAGGCTGCAAACCAGGATATGCAGTGTGAACCCCTATGGGGAGAGTGATGTCCCCACATATTATCCGCGTACGAACAACATTCTAGGCATGCAATCTATTGTGAAGGTGCTGTGGACACAAGTCTTTGCCAACATTGCATGTCAACACAGTGTTGCTTCCATTGCAATATAAACCTTCTACATGGCCCATGTCATACATAAGGGTATGTCATCACAGGACATGGGGTATAAACATCTCTGCATTCCCACTAATGAGGACCATTAATGTGTATAATTGTGTGTTCATTATTGACATCACATAGCACATGCAGCAGCTGGGGACATCACAGAGGTACCCCACAAGGGAATACCAGGGCAGCAAACATCTACCACACACAGGTAGGCTATAAGGCCAACCCTCTACCCGGTTTCATACATAATCATCATGGGTGATTTCAGTGTGGCATGCAAGGCACTCACGGACTCCACATTGCTGGGACTGCTGCATGAGTACAAGTCATGTTCCACTCTGTTAACCCACACACACACACACACACACACACACACACACACACACACACACACACACACTCAACCTGGTTTGTGGCATGAAGTGGGCTTGTTGGCAGCTCAAATGTGTGTCCCACACAATCAGGCTGTGGTGGAATGGGAACCCTGTCCACATCAGGCAGGGTAGCTATGTACACCTTTGCAGGCGTAGCCTGGATAACTGGATGGTTAACTGCACATACACCCTTGGGATACCACCTGTATCCCTGTTGGACGGGTGCATCAGGTGCTGCCTTGCATTCACATGGGCTAACATCTGGCCTAGGCATATGGCTGCTCGGGGCACATAGCCTATTAACCTCATATGGTACCAGGACTACCAAATGTGGCCTGAGTACTGTGACAGACTGTGTTGTGTGTCCACACCCATCACTGTCGACTACTGGGTGTCCCGTATGGGCATCGTTACTGTACCTTGTCATCCAGCCTACATTCGACAAATAGGCGAGTCGTACTACAAGTGCATGTGAACATTCCAGCAACATCTGTGCTACACATTAACTGAGAGCTGCCCATATGTGGTGCAGGGTGTCCTCCTCGTAGCTGTCTGACATCTGCAGTACCCAGATGTTTGTGGAATGTGTACATGTGCCTGATAGATTTAGACCACCTGCCAGACAAATGTGTATTTCCGGATACCAGTTGGAGAATACATGGTGGTTGTCCCCAGAGTTTGGAGAATGTGTGTGTGACATGCCACACCCCTGGGAACACAGTAATGGTACATGAATATCTGGTACTGTATGCATTCCCTTATATTGTATGCTCAGTATGTATGCACTGCTACTGAGCCAGAGCCAATGTCACCCCACTACTAGTATCTATAATCTGCTGTTCTGCTGCAGGGGGTCACCAGGTATGATAGCCATAGATGTCAGGCAATCAGAAACAAGTGTGGAGTACATGGTGACCTATCCAGAGTATGTTATGAATGGTCAGGGACACATGCACAGTCTTTGAACTAAGCCTGTATGACATTTGCAGACTAAGAAGGGCTCACTGACAGTACATGATGTTATATGCCGGCTGTATCCACCAGTACTTACTGTCAGTATTGTACAGCAGACAATAAAAGTAGCAGTCATATGTGAGCTGACCATTGATGGGTGATTCAGGGGCCAGAGCTGTGACCTATGTCACTGCAGACAGAGCCGTAAGGGATGGCCGTAGGTGCTGGACAGCAGACTAACAGCAGCATGTCCAGGCAATGTTGTTTAGACCCACTCTAACTTTTTATTTCCCATGACTGCACCCCCCCATCTGCATTCTATTACATGCTTTATTCAATGACATACCTGGTTTAGTGCTGTACTCCTTTGAGAGAAGAAATCCAGTTGTTGTATTTAAGAGAATCGCAGTCTATCTTCATGAATAAAGTGCTAGACCTGTTTACCATAGGCAGCAGCTTGCCTTTTGTAGGTAATGCTCATGAACAGGTGATTGCCTGTGCACCAGTCTGTGACTCTTACTTGCTAATCGCATGCAGAACAGCTGGGTTGCCTTTCCATTAGCCAGTGGCGTGGCAACACAGTGCTATAATTAAGGCCTTAATGTATTCATGTCCATTTGACCCTAGTGGACAGGGTCCTGGGTTCGAGACTTGCCAGGGCTGGTTATTTTGTTGCTTGGCAAAACACTGTCTGAATCGGATAGAGTGATGAAAGCAGTTTTAAGCGGGTTTGCACGGTTTTGCGCAATGCAGTACCAAGCGGCACTTAGGTCCACTTAGCTTTGCTTAACGTTACTTTTCCCCACTTAAACCTGCGCTATTTCCAAAAAAGAAAAAAGGGGTGATATGAAAGTGATGAAATGGGGGCAAGCAGGGGGAAAACATTATGAAAGGCACTTAAGAATGTGCAGGACGGTGTAGGAAAGGACCATAGGGTAAGTTGGGTAGGAGAGGTTGCATTTGCAGACAGACAAGACAGCTGACAGGGGCGGTGTATGACACATGAGGGGGGTAAACAACTTGGATGGGGAGGGTGGTTGAGAATTAGAGGACCAAGTGCCCCCAGATGGAAACAGTGGGACTGAGGTCACCACCCTTGGGCAGTCACCACTGCCCCTTCATGGCCCCAAAGGTGGCTGTGCTGGGGGCTGGGCACCAGGGCCAGCCTGCCCCTCGAGGTTCACCATTCTGCTCTCTGTCTAGCACAGGCAGTCATCCAAATCTCACTGGATGACCCTCCGAACCATACCTCTGAACTGGTGGTGGGTGACAGGGTCTCCTCTGCGCCCGCGCCCAGGAGGGGGGATGGGCCCCGTCCCCTGAGTCAGTTCCACCCAAGGGTGGTGCAGGACCAGCAGAGGAAGCAGCTCGAGGTTGGGTCCCAGACATGCTGGGACCTGGTGCTGCGGCCAGATGAGATGGGACTTGCGGATCTGCTGAGATCGGCCTACCTAAACGTGCTTTGGTGTTGAGGTTTGTCAAAGTGTATTGGTTAGTCATGAACAAAACATTTCAACGTTAGTTGTAACAGCATGCATGGATGTTCCAATTAACCCAGAACAATAGAATTGAATAGAATTACATAGCAAACAGAACACATGCATAAATGGAATAACAGTCATTATTGTAACAGCATGCCAGTAACGGTTAAAGCAACAAGCCAGCAGCAGTGGAATTTCAACAACGTATGTTAGTATGCAACCACTGAAATATATGAACAATAATACAACACACATCCCAACATTAGGTTTTGAGAACAACATACCCGTAGTCTACGAATAGTAATTGATAATGCAGATAAGGGATAGGGAGAGAGAAAGTCATTCAATTAACAACTGTATAGGCTATATTTTTACAATAGTACTGCTCAGTACTCTGCAGGTCTGACCTTACTGTACATTTACCTTTGCCCTATAGCTTCTGTAGCATGTACATACCTGTTAAGCTGTCGACTTGGAATGATATGGGCCAGTCTGTGAGAACTATAGGTACATAACTACAGGGGACTCATACATGTCAGGGTTACATATATGACTAACAAGACCCTTCACTGATGTTTGTGTGTGCTACTGGCATACTTCGTGACACTTGAGAGACATATATTGGGAAAAGTGCATGGTATATATACCTATTCTGCTGTCATTTGTAGGCATGGGGTTGGACTATCGGCACACATTCACAGACAGACCAGACATACACTAGTGCATCTGTACGCAGTTTATTAGTATACCCTTCATACAGCTAATACAAACATTTATTTACCTGTAAGCCCTGTGGCAAAAATATCTGTTAATACTACATAACTGTTTATAGAGTCAGGACTACTTGTCTGTCACTGTAAATATATCTTAGTACCAGTCCCTGAATTCAAACTGTGGTCTCTGAATGCAAAAATGAACAACATAACATATAAAAGTCACTTGGTTACAAAGTCTGACCTGGTAATATAAGTAGAGTGTCACAGAAGAGTGCAGTGACAGTTGAACAAAACATGCATGAGATTCATGCATGACCGAGATATTTGGTGAACTGTGTATTAATACTTTGAATGCAAGTGCACACATTTAACTCCTAGTGGATGTGAATATGTGTGATCTGTACAGACCATAGTTGAGTGCTGCATTGCTTACCCAACCCATATACATTTGCACATTGTATATTTGCAGTCTCTACCTATTACAGTCTCATACTTGCCTGCATCAGCATACCTACTTTCAGGAATACGTATAGCTGAATTGCAAAGGTTAACACAAGGCAATCCTGAAGGGAACACACTATAATACATTACACATTACTATTCAAGGTTCAGATCTTAGTGCATAATATATATTACATTTGCATTGTATCTTTTTTTACAGCTCCACATCTACACTTTAGCATAACAGTTCTTTATCAGCCAAACTTTACTCAGTTTATGGTGTCATAGCCATATTTGCTGTGGAGCACCTGTACAATTGTATTTCTTCAACAACAGACCAGAGTAAATGTAACAGTTGGTGGAAATAACTTTATTGAGGGAGACATGACACAGTGGTTTATTACATTAAAAATTCTGTCTTTAGTTGTACTGCATGTCCTGTAGATGATGAATGAATGTTATTTATTATTTTCACAGTTTCAATCACAGTGTACTTTTACACGGTCCCTATTATTAATATACTATATACTTATGTCATTCCTATACATGATTAGCTTTGTTTAATCAATAGTAGCTTGTTTATTAGCTTTGTTTAATCAATAGTAGCTTGTTTGAAGCATTCATCTGTATTTCACAGTACTTGGCATTACTCACTTATATCAGTGTGGGTCTAAGAACACATTTATTGCAGTACACTCAGAACACACTATCTACTGGCAGTAAATGTACTCTTTCTTATTTATTGTACTGTATATTGATTGCATGATAGAGCTGTACTCACCAAACTGTTTGCTCATCCTCGCTAGGTGCCCGGCGTGGACCTCTAAGTTGCGAGTCCTCTCCTCTGCAGCTGTAGGAGGAAAACATACCAATGTGTATACCTGTCTATCACATATTCATGCTAGAATTTGGTAAAGCAATAATTTGTATACTTACAAACTGCTGGAGATTTCCTCTCCCAAGCATCTTGGATCCATTGGACCAAGAGTGCCCCCTTCCTCCTCTTCAGGTCATCATAATGATGACGCACCTGCTCACCAGTGTGGGGGATTCCAGTGGCATTGGTGAGGTCGCGTGCCAGACGTTCTCAGGCCTCGGACTTGTATTCAGAGTCCTGTTACTGGCCCTGCAGCAGTCTCTTGTCATGGTGTTGAACAAGGAGCCCAGCCATGACCCTGGATTCCAACATGTCCCTGCGTTGCGCCCAAAAGTTCACTTCCTCTCTAGCCCCTGCCATAACTCCTGCACGGGTCAAACTCCAACAGGTCCTGGCTGTATTCCCACCTATGCAGCTTAAATAAGGATATTTTCCCATCCTTTGCCACCATTGGACCATTTTTAAAAATGCTAAGCACAGCTCAGCAGTATGCAAACCTGCTAAGCTTAGTTGAGCAGTGCTTAAAGTGGCAACTGCTTAGCAGTGCACAAGTCTGCTTAGCTCAGCTGAGGGCTGCTTAGAATGGGACTGCTTAGCAATGCTCAAACCAGCTAAGCAGAGTTAAGTGTTGCTAGGTATTGCTCAGACAGGTCCTGTTTAGCCATTGTTTAGCTTGGCTTAGTAGTGCTTAGCAAGATTTAGCCAAGGGCAAACGAGTTCTAAGTGATAACATAAATGTATATATTGACATTCATTACTCATTATTTATACTTTATTATGTGTTTGCATTTTACTTTAATTATAGTACCTTGATTTGTGACTGAACTGTATTGGACACTTGTGTTTAACTGGTGCTTTTCACCTCATATCTCCACTGACACTAGGATTCTGGAACAGCTGCACTTACCTAGTTGACAAATATCAATAACTATGGCGAAAAAAAAATAGAAATATAAATAGAAATGCTTTCTGATGTAAAAGCTGAATGGCTTGTCTTGGTATTCGAACCATGCACCTACTGTACACGAAGTGAAGCCGTGAGTATAACCATTCGGCTAACTCGGCTGTGAAGATTTCAGCTATATATTATAGCTTTTCATTATGTTTAAGCATTGCCGAGCAACACACTGTGCAAACATGCTCAGCTATGCTAAAACTTGAAAAAAAAATTAAGCATAAAAGGTAAAATCTCATTGGGACATTTAATTTCCGTGTTGTACGGTACTCTGATAGTACAGGGGGTGTTATGGATGTTGTAACACACCCCCTTTGTGACATAAAGATTAAAGAAAGTGTCCTCGGACACTTATGATTTTTATTATTATTTGTCATACGGCACTTTCACAGTGCAGGGGGTGTGTTACATATCTGCAAGCACTTTAACACATCCACTAGCACTGATTCAGTAACTGTGTACATGGCTGTCCCTCAGTGCTCCTTCATATGCAAGGTGCAGTGCTGAGGGGGAGCTACGACACGGCCACCATACTCTCCATGTAGGAATTACACTATTTTACATAGAGTTTATTAAATCTGGGGGCTCTTCTTGAACAGCTTCGTATTCAGACAGCCTTTTCTTCATTTCAACGTCTGGTATTTGCAGTTTTATCACATCATCTGAATATCTGTTTAAAGGTTCTTCCATTTTTTCCAACCTTTTGTTATTTAAGTTTATATACTACTTCAGTGTTTCATTTATTTTAATCCGTTCTGAGTACATCTAATTTATTTTTTCTGTAGGTTACTGGAAGTCATGTCTTGTACCAAAGGTGGAGCTCGCACTGCTTTTTACTCAACAGCTGCAGAATTTTTCCCAGTCAGTGTTTTTTTTCCCCTCACCTTTTGTGATTTTTTTTCAGGTTCTCTGAATTTCTTTTTTGTGGGTCTATATTAGAAGATTGAAAGTTTAAAATCACGAACATTCTAAAGCGCAAAAATGCCGGACCTCGAAGTGCTTGTTTTGAGATTGCAGTAAAGTGAAGATCTAAATATTTGCCCTTTCCTCACTGTAGTGCGATCTCGGATTTGGAATATTTATTTAGTGTTGGGGGGGGGGGGGACTCTCCACAATAATGATTTTGAGGTCTGGCATTTTCGCGATTTTTAAACTTTCAGTCTTCTAATATAGACCCCTTTTTTGCTTGTATCTAGGCAGTGTACTAGCCAGTTACTTAAATTTACCGAAACATATGTGTTTACTGGCTCTCTTCTGAGTTTCTGTTTTCAGATTGGGAGAGCTGAAATTAAGCTGTTACTCAACGTGCAGCCACCTTGGAAGCCCATGCACTGATCAGTATTAACAAATTTCAGGCTCAGCCTGGATTTTTTTCCTCTTGTGTCTCCAGGTGTCCTGGGTTAGAGATATTCTGAGGATCTTAGGCCCATTTATCTTCTTATGTATCCTTACAAGCTTAGATGGGATGCTTGATATATGATCATATGGAAGGTTTTTTGGCTTTGGTACCCTTGCCAAATGGTAGGTTATCTCCATGAGATAACCCAATAGTATAGGAATACTGCAGTAGTGATCAGTAGGGCATCTACTGTTTAATAGTAAGTTTTTACACAACTGTACTGTGCTTGAGACATATGTAGTTATCCACCTCATCATCTGGAGACCAGGATTTCACTGCTGCCATACATAAGGAATGAGATCTCGTTGTGGACACAGCAATGTGCCTAGAACAGGAGGATGCCCTTCCAGCCCCTGCAACCAGCAGTGACTATTACTCTGCCAGAGGCTCCTCTGGCATAATATGAAGAGCTCCTACAGGTAATCTCCAAATGCCACAGGCATTGCATGGAGAACTCATACGGGGAATCTCTAGATGCAAGGGACTTGAGGAGACCGGACGAGGAAGAAACTTGCAAATACCAAGGAGATGATAGTTCCATCTTGGCCCTGTAATCCTTTCTTCCTACCATGTTGGAAGGAGTTTTACAAATGAAGAATGACACACAAGTACCTAAAGTTTGTATGTGGTACATAAACTGTCAGGGACTGACTCTGTCTTACTCTACAGAGTGGCCATGCAGGCCAGAGAGGGTAGTTTCTATGAAGGCTCTGTAAGTACAGAATGAGGTAGCATACAGATTGAGCATATCCCAATTAGAACATAATGAATAAATGTTGCACTGTAACTCATTCATAGAGTTGACCAGGAGATTTGGTGTGTTTTACGTGGACCCGTTTGCTTCCTATCTGAACAGGCAGCTGAGACTGTTCTGGTTCAGGGTAGCAATTTAAGTAGCCTGGATGAAACATACCTTCTGCCTGAGTTGGACATGTCTTGTTTTCCTTGCCATATTTTCGATCACCAGAGTACTGACCAAAGTAAAGGAAGGGAAGCCAGATGTTATTCTCCTACTTCCCTTTTGGACAAGATAGCATTGGTTGTCTCTCCTGTGTAGTCTGGCAAGAGAAAAAATATGAAGTGCTGCCTTAATGAGTGGACTTACTGACTCAACACACACAGTCAACGCTGCATCCAAACATTGGCCAAACTTGAGGCTGACTGCCTGGAGGATTTCACCCTAATTCCAGGGAAGCACAGATTGTTTCACGATGGGATCTTACCTGTGTACTGGAGAAGTTGACCTTGCACCTCATTTGAAACAGCCTTGTACAATATTCATTTTCTTTCTTGACAGGTGGTGTTCTTGATAAAAATTACTGACCTAGATGAGTCTCATAACTACAAACTATGATGTGCCAAAAGTCTTTCCTAATATACCACTAGGACAGAATGGCACTGTGCAGTAATCCCTACTTTATGCCTACAGATGTTTCTGAATTGACACTTATCCAAACCGCAGAACTTGCAGTCTGTTATCCCAAGTCACAATACTCCGATGAGAGAACTATGCATTCTGTTGATTGCACTGACACCTGAGATTTGTTTTGCATAGCACCAGAGACTTTCAAAAAACTTGTCAACTGTTTGTCTCATCTGGAAGAAGAAAGAAGGTACACAATAAGATCTTTTCCAAGAGGTTAGCACATTGCATTGATTTTTGTAAACAGTATTATGGAAAATTAATTCCTAGACCATATTAAAGCCCATACCACTAAAGCCACAGCTGCCACCACAGTCTTCCTCGGAGAAGTCACCACAGAGAACATTCTTAAAGCAACTACATGTCCCTCTTTGTACACCTTTTCCAAACATTGAAATTTTGGAGGGGGGCACAGTGCCAGGTTAGGATTTGTAGACATGAATGGACTTATTTGCAAATGACTAGTGTTCCTTCCATAAACCTGTTTTTTTAAGAGTGTTCTCAAGGAGTGAGAACTGCAGCAGTGAATACTAGGATGAACATAGTCCACTTAGGTTAGGAATTTGTTGTACATGTAGATGTTTAGATGTTTGAGTAGTTTTGTTGTTGCAGTCTGAGCACCCTCCCTTCAGGCCCCCTTCCTTTGCTCACCCTTTTGTCCAGGCCAGCCTTGGGGTCCTTATCCCTAGGTCATACTTCCCCCCTCTGTATCCTGCCAGGCCTTCATATCTCTTTTGTTGTCTGTCTTCACGGATTATCTTGATTAAGCTACCTTCGGCTGGACTTAAGACAGTGTAGATGTTCCACCCACCATACCTCATTGAAAAGGGAGTATTCTGTGAGAGGTGGACATTTCTGACATAGTATATGTAAGTCTGTTTTTGGCCATTCAGTCTCAGCATTACGGAACTCACTGAAGTGGGTCCACACACTTCAAATGGTTGTCCTATGCACTGTAATTTGTGTGTAGTTATATTGTGGTTTTTTTTTTGTTTGTTTTTCTACTCCCAGAAAAGATATACCAAGGCTCCAGGAAGTCTTTGTCCTTAGTTCCATCTTCACTTTCGTTGTGTTTTTTTTTTTTAATGTTCATTTACATGTTAATAAAATCAGTGGCTATAAGACACATACCAGTCCTGAATCGGATTCCAACCTACTGTGTCTTGTACACAGATTGACATGCATAAAGCACGCACACACACACTGCAGTAATTTGATGTATTGTCAGCTCACTTTACACCCACATCAAAAAGTCAGCGAGAGGTGAAGACCCTGGCAGACAACCCATACAGACATAAAGATTATGTACAGAATTCATAAGCAAGGTTAATAATTCCGTTTAGAATCTTTGGATTTTTGTATTATTGGGTTATGTCTCAAAGTATGCACTTAGTAATGAAATGAATAAATACCTGAAATTCTGTCGTGCAGCAGATACTGATTATTTTCCTTATTTCTTGTTTTTAAAGCAGTAAATAAGTAAAGTAAGCAAGTAGATTTCCTGTTCCAACTAAGACCCCACTGTTGCTTTTGATAAGTCTGATCAGTTTTTGGGCTTTGTCAGACACAGTTGGTAAGGATGAAGAGAATAGTGTTGTCTCCCTTGCTAACAGCAGAGTACAGCACATGGTATGCTACTGAACTGTCTTGGTGTTTAAGTGATAGTGAATCAAAGCATTCACTTATAATATGCATGCATTTTCTGATACACTTGTTATACACATATTTACTGTCCTGATCCTCTTACACTTCATTTTGCAGCCTTTCAGATGCCCTCATTTTTGCAGTCATTTTTCACTGTTTATGCATTTCTGATTTGAAACTAATATTTTTTTGTATAACATACATGGTTTATTGCTTTGCTTACAATTACTATTTTTATTTTTAGGTTTTGTAAAAGACATCAGATGAAATCGCAGTCAGATATTCCGTGTGTTCCTAAAGAACTATTAATGATGTCTGAACTAGTTCTTCCTAGATTTATCTTATGCCTTATTCAGTACTTAAGAGATGGCTATAATGAAACTGGTAAGTCAAATACAATGGAAACAAAAAAGTTATTATTCTGAATGCATTATTTTTCAGTCACTGTATTTATATGATGACAATAAAGATATAATTTTGAGCGCATTTGTTTTCAGACATTCACTGTGTTTATGTGATGTCATAATTATTTAAATTTCTTAGGGCCGCTTTGGTGCAGCAGTTAGCATTGTCGCCTCACAGCAAGAGGTTCTCTGGTTCGATTCTCGGCTGGAGCTCCTTCTGTGCAGAGTCTGCGTGTCCTCCTCGCGGTCGAGTGAATTGAAAGGCATGCATGTAGGTGTGAGCTTGTGTGGGTGTGCCTTCTTTGAAGGTTGGGCGCCTGGCTGGCAACTCAACACTGTAAAAATTCACTGCCAATCATTATCAGACTGGAGTTCTGCTGTGGCGACCCCTAACCGGGAAAAGCCGAAAGACTTTTTAGACATTGCTTGAACTTGTATTTCAAAGGGAATGTATTAAATGCAGTGCCATCGGGTTGTTATACCAGCCAGTAGGTTGCTGTTCTAACATTGCCTGAATTATATAAACCTTGTGTGAATTGACCAAAGCTTTGCACATGTATCCCCTTACTTTGGATTTTTCTAGCTACTATTGCAAGCATAGTGTACAACCAGGTTCCACTTATTTTTTGAGGTGGTATTGCAGCATGTAATGTAGAAAATGTAGAAAAAGGAGCACCAGTACCTGCTTAGGGACATTTAAGCAGAATTATTGGTAATCACCCCGGAATACAAGATTGCTTCCTCCCAGATGTTCATCGTGTTTCACTGTTGCAGTCATTACACTTGGGTTATCCTGCTGGGAGGCTACCTGCAGTCGGCCTGAATTCCAAAGTCCTGGTCCAACGTCGGTTGCTATCGCCTCTTCCCTGATGCCAGTGTGCCAGGGGTATATAAGATGCAGCTGATGCCATTTTCTTCAGTCTTTCTTGCCGCGTGGTGCCCGAAGCAAAAGCAGTTTGCAAGTGCTGGTTGGCCGACTCCTGAGATTTTCGAAATTGAATTTCAGAACCGAAGTCTTCAATAAAGCTAAGTACCCCGTTGGGGAAACGTTTTCTTGCTCCAGACAGATGTCAGTAAAAGTTAACAATTGTATTTCTTGTGGGAAGCAAATACCTCATAAGGATTTTCACTCTTACTGTATTCCTTGCCTAGGCCCTGACCATGACGTTGCTAGTTGTCGGTTTTGTGCTAGATTCAACGAATGCACTATGAAGCATCGGTTTGATTTTGCTTTACGTTACTTTGGCCGAAGGTTTAACTACATAATGCCATCGGAACAACCAACAACCGGAATTCATAAAAAACGCAAGGACAAAGAAAGGGACAGGCATCCGAGGTCCAAAACCGATGACGAAGCCTCTTCTAGGCCAGTCGCCGGTTCTCAGTGAGGCGCTTTCGCAGCCCTCGATACCCACTACCTCAGAGCCACAGGCCTCCTCCGACTCCCACGTAGAGACAACTAGGCTTCTGGAAACTCAAGGTATTGGGCCTACGGAAACTATTCCCTCAGATGGGTCTGGAGCCGCTGAGCAGGCATCGGCTTCTGAGGGTGTTTTCAGACCTACACAGCTTACTATCAAGTCCACTTCAGCAGCCAAGTCAAAGTATAAAACACCATTAAAGACAAAGAAACAAGTACAGCATTCTCCTGGACAGTCATCCATGCCAAAGAAACAGATGCTTAAAATGGCCGAGGACCTAAATTACTCTGATCAGGGGTTCCCGTCCCCCTCATGATAAAAGGCCTAGGCAAGACACTGACTATGACTCCCCTGACCAGGTTTCAATTTCTTCTGATTCCTCTTCAGATCAGGGATATTCTCTTCCTCCCTATGAGGACTCTGACACTGAAGAATCCATCCCTTCAGCCTCTCCTCCTGAGGATTACTCTGTTGGGGAAACCTTGCACACCATGAGGGAACATTTCCATTGGGAGAGCCAGGATTATTCAGAATCAAAGAAAAGGCTCAGAGACTTTCTTTTACTGCCTCAGCACAGGCCCCTTGCTATCCCCCCTGTACTAGATATTGTTGATGTTTTTTATGAATCCAGTTTATCTCCTGATTCTTTACCCCCTGCACCAGTCAAACCAGATAGGTACTACAGGGTCCCAGACTCTCATAAATTTCTTTATAAAAACCCTGCTGCTGACCCAGAAACAATTTCTCAGGGTCCCAAAGGGGTCAAGGCTTCCACTGCAAAAAACCCTGTTCCCTCTGATAGGGATTCTAGAGCACTGGATAGATGGGGAAAAAGTTTACACTTCTGCTACTTTAGCTGTAAGGGCTTTAAACTGCCAGTTTCACATGCTTAAATATCAACAATACCTAATGTCTTTGCTAAAACAAAAAATGCTTACAGGCACAGAAGGTCCTGACAATAAGGAAATGCAGGATTTATTGCATGCATCTGAACAAGTGGGAAGGCATACTTTGCAATGTTGTTTTGATTCATTAGAGGCTTATTGCAGAGCCGGAGTTACAGGTTCTGTCATTCGAAGGCATGCTTGGTTAAAAGAAGAAAGTTTACCTGATCATGTTAAAGCAAAATTATTGGATGCTGCATTACAGCATGATATTTTGTTTGGTGTTAAGGCAGAAGAGGTGTTAAATAAAATGGAGGATAAAGCAAAATCAATGCAGACAGTAAAGGATTTCTTACAGGTTCAGCCACCTAGATTTAGCAGGAACTGGCCTTCTAAAAATTGGTCCTTTCCAGTGTCAGACAGGCCACAAAGAGGCAGATACAGATGCCCAAGATGCAGATCTCAGCCCCAAGGCTCATACAGACCTAAACAATGGAGTCCATCAGCCCCCAAAGGCGGAGAAGACAAATCACAACCTTATAGGAAACAGTCCCAATGACTTCCCTCTACAAATGCCAAGCACTTACCTTTTCACAGCACCCTTAGGGGGAAAACTAGCACTTTTCTCACAAAATTGGCACATGATCACCCAGGACAAATGGGTACTGAATGTTGTTTCTCAGGGTTACAGGTTCCACTTTCACACCCTACCAAGGTCAAAAGGTGTATGCCAGACCTGCCACAAAATCAATGGGCAGAGGCACAAAAACAAATTTCTGCCCTCATGGACATGAGAGCTATTCAAGAAGTACCACAGCAAGAACAGGGACAAGGATTTTACTCAAGACTCTTCTTGGTACCCAGAAAGGACAAAGCCTGGAGACCAATACTGGACCTGTCAATTCTAAACACTTTCCTGGATGTTCCAAAATTCAAAATGTTGACACTGCAGCAACTTCTACCCATGATGGGCAAGAAGGCTTGGCTAGTTACTCTGGACCTCAAAGAGGCATACTTGCATGTCCCAATCAGACAATCTTGCAGAAGATACCTCAGATTCATAGCTGGCTCAATGCATTACCAGTTCTCTGCACTGCCCTTTGGCTTATCTACTGTGCCTAGGGTCTTTACAAAATGCCTGGCACCGGTAATTGCTTTTTGCAGACAAAAAGGGATTTAAGTATACCTCTATTTGGATGACTGCCTTATTCAAGCAGAGAGCAAGGACATTCTACTAAAGCATCTAGTGTTTGTAAAAAGATTACTAATTTGCCTAGGGTACACAGTAAACGAAAATAAATCAAAACTAGTGCCCTCTCAAGAGATAATATTCCTGGGTGCAAGCTTAAATACAACTGCCCAGATGTCTTATCTCAAGCCAGACAAGCAAAGGCAACTGACTCATTACTTTCAGATGATGGCAACAAAGACCCAGCTACCTGCAAGAAAAATTCTGCAGGCTTTGGGCTTCATGGCATCCTGCATCCTGCTAATTCCATATGCAAGACTGCATATGAGGAAGCTACAATGGTATCTAAAAAGTGTTTGGACTCAACATTGCCACAGCCTGGAAACAATAATAACTCTTATTCCCTGCCTGCAACAGGAGTTTCGATGGTGGGCACTGGCCTGTCACCACAACAAGGGACAGCCTTTCACTTTACCCACAGCCAGGCAAACACTAACAACAGATGCATTGGATTATGCCTAGGGGGCACACATGGCAGGAAAATGTATTCAGGGCACATGGCCCGCGGATCAAATGCATCTCCACATCAATCAAAAAGAGATGCTAGCTGTACAGAATGCCCCGACAGCCTTCAAGGATTTACTACATCCAGGACAACTATTACTAAAGACGGACAATACTACAGTTATGTGGTATATAAGCAAGGGGGCACACATTCCTACCCCCCTCTGCAGGCAAGCCATGACTTTGTGGAACACAGCACTGACCTATCAAGTACATCTGCAGGCACAACTCCTGCCAGGAAAGAAAAATACTCTGGAAGACAAACTAAGCAGAAACCTCATGGACCCTCATGAGTGGAAACTAAATCCACAGGTCTTCAGCATGATAACAAGAAAATGGGGATGCCCAGACATAGGTCTTTTTGCCTCCCCTCACAACTGCCAACTACAGAGATTCTGCACAAGGACTTATCACTCACAAGCATGGAAAGTGGATGCTCTATCATTCAGCTGGAAAACCCTACCAGTTTACGCCTTTCCACCACTGCCTCTCCTTCCGAAGGTGCTCCTAAAAGTCAGACGAGAAGCTAAAAATGATTCTGATTGCCCCAGACTGGCCACTCCAGCACTGGTACCCAATCATAAAGAGCTTGTCTCAACGCCCAGCCTGGACTTTACCTCAAATTCCTCATCTTCTGACTAAACAAAACAATCAGATCCTGCACAGCCAACTCAGAACCTTAAATCTGGCTGCATGGCAGATAATATAGCCACTCAGAACACACCTCTCTCTAAAGCTGTTGTGGATGTCATTTTGGAAGCCAGGAGGCCCAGCACCAGGAAATCTTATGCAGAGAAATGGAAGAGATTCTGTGCTTAGAACCAGGCACAAGGACTTGAACCACTTGTTCCAAATATTCCTCAGATTTTACAATACCTAACTGAGATGCTGGACAAAGGCCTATCCTTCTCATCAATTAAGATCCATGCCTCTGCCATTTCAGCTCACTACAATACGGAACCTCCTATTTTTTTCATCCACTGCTTAGACAGTACCTCAGAGGGGCAAAAAACATAAGTCCCCCAAGGAGAGCACCGATACCTACATGGGACCTCAACTTTGTCTTAGAAAAGCTCACACTGCCTCCTTTTGAGCCAGCCAATACAGCTGATATAAAATTCTTATCATGGAAAACTGCTCTGCTCCTAGCAATAACTTCAGCAAGAAGAGTCTCAGAGTTACAGGCATTAATGGCAGTGGAACCTTTTATCATTTTTCATCCGGACAGGGTTTCTCTAAGGACTAACCCAACATTTATGCCAAAGGTAGTATCCAGTGTGGCTCTTAACCAAACCATTTATTTGCCAACATTTTACCCAAATCCCCAGAATAAAGGGGAGAGACTTCTGCACTCTTTGGACATACACAGGCGGCTACGCTTCTACTTGGACAAAACAAAAGCTTTCAGAAAAACTGAGCAGCTGTTTGTAGCATATGCTGCAGGATCACAAGGAAAGGCTATCTCAAAGCAGACTATTTCAAAATGGATAGGACACTGTATTCGTTTCTGCTATGCACAGCATGGCAAGTCAGTGCCTAAGAATATTAGGCCACATTCTACCAGGGCAGCAGCCACTTCAGCAGCCTTTCTCAGAGGAGTACCAACCAAGGAAATTATGGAGGCTGCAACTTGGAGTTCAGTGCACACTTTTACCAAACATTATCACTTACCTCTTAACTCTAAATCCAGAGCAGGCTTTGCCACTGTAGTTCTGCAGGGCCTCATAGCCACTCCTAGTCTTATTTAGACCCAGCCGCCCAAACCTCAGCTTTGGGATTCACCCCAAGTGTAATGACTGCAACAGTGAAACACGATGAACATAGTACAGTTGTGTACCTACCATAAATGTAGATGTTTGAGTGTATTCACTGTTGCAGTCCAGGTTACCCTCCCTCCATCCCCCTTTCTTTGCTGGGACTTATCTATACTTCTCTATCCTATACAACCTATGTGGTGTATTTGCTTGTAGATGAAGGTATTGTTTTTATTTTACTGTATATTTTTATAAGCAATATGTATTGCCTACCTTCTTGGGGGCACCTGACATCTGGGGCATGAAAAACTGAAGAAAATGGCGTCGGCTACATCTTATATACCCCTGGTGCACTGACGTCCGGGAAGAGGCGACAGCAACCGACGCCGGACCAGGACTTTGGAATTCAGGCCGACTGCGGGTAGCCTGCCAGCAGGATAACCCAAGTGTAATGACTGCAACAGTGAATGCAGTCTAACATCTACATTTATGGTAGATACACAACTGTACTTTCTTTCTCATCACTTGCAAAAGTAGATATCAGGTTTACTTTTCTTTCTTAGTAAAACATGTTTAACATTGGGTGATTTTAACTCTGTTGCGTATAGGACTAACACTGGCAGGTACTTGGCTCACCCCATCAAACTTTTCCTGGCTTCCAGACTTCTTTCCCATAATTCCTCGTGCCCAAGGCACTCTTCTTCAGATATTCTGTTTGCATCTGATGTTTGTTTCTCTGTAAAAGGACCCAGCCTACTTTAATTTTTTTCCCTCAAAATGTTTGTTCAGTATTTTTCAAAGTTATTCAGGACTATGGTTGGACTGTTCCTTTCTTTCCTGATTTTCAGTTTTAGATGTTCACCTACTGTTTCCCTGTCAGACAGGTTCCCCTCTCCAGCTTTGTGTAGTCATGTGGTTCCAGTAGACCAAAAAGGGCATTTCTTTTGTTCAGGGTTCATTTTAGTGGTCAAGAAAATTCAAGACATTGGGCTATTCTTGATTTGGCTGGCCTAAATATGCATGTTTTAAGAACTCCCTTATTGGGTGCTCACAGTACTGTCTATACTTGTCTTTCCAAAGGGGACTGGATGTGCTGTCTCCACCTCCCAAGATGCTTATCTGCATATTAAAAATGTGCAGGAGTCCAGGAGGTTTTGTTGCTTCCATGTTAGAGCTAGTGGTTTTCCGTTCAGGACTGCATTTAACACAACCCCTAGGTGTTAAGCAGTTACATGTTCATAGTTGCAGCAACTCACTGACTTCAGGGATCCAAGGTCATTAACTGCCTGGGCAGCTGGTTCCTGAGAGCAGCATCAATACAGAGCCTGCATCCAGAAATTTACATCTCTTGTCAGTTTTAGTCCTTGAGCATAATGGTCAAACTTGCAAAGTCACAAATGGTATGCCCATATGTCTTAACTTTTATATGATAAACTGTACACCTGTACTTGCTGTGAACCCCCCCCCCCCCGGAAAAGCTTCGTCTTCTAAACGTGATGGTTCTTAGTTCAATATGCAGCAGTTCTTTGCAGGCATGTATTTGTCTGAATGCATAAGTCTAGTAGTCTTGACAGTATTCATGATGCCCAGTTCAGAGCTACAGAAGAGTGTTCTACAGTGGATTCTCAGGACTCAGTGGAAAAAACAGTTAACTGACCAGTAGGGTGATGCCATAAGAACATCAAGGAAATGCAAGAACCATCTTATTAGGTGGACACTGAACTGCAGTCTATTTTTGGACAATCCCTTTCTGACCCATTCTCACATAGATGACTCTGACAATTTACTTCTTTGCTCTGATGTGGAGGGGGTGCTTTATGAGGAGCAGACCATCCTAGGCTAATGGCTGCCTTGAGTATCCTTGCTGCCCATCTATGTACTGAATATGCGCATCATCCTTCCGACCTTGCAGCCTTTCAACGACTGCCTCCCTTCCAGTTTAAATGTTGTCCACTGTGACAGTATGATGGTGGAAGTGTATTTGAACAAGCCAGAAGTATTGAACACATTTCTGACCTCCCCTTACTTGAGAGGTCATAAGAATTTGTGACTGGCGTTTTCCCCCTAGTCGCCTTCTTGTTGCTTCCCACATTCTGAGCCATAGTAATTCTGTCACATATAGGTACAGCTATTCTCATCTAATGTCTCACAAGCAGTCCCTCAGTCTTGCTAGTGTGAGCTTTATACCATTATTTGGGGAATGGACCCTGATGTGACCTGTTTGCATCTCTGACCAACTACAATTGCAGCAGCTAATGTTTTCTTTCCTTGTGAAGGTTCCCAGGAATGTGCTTGTCCAGAAGTGACCCACCAGACTTTTTGCATCATTCCCTGATTTTGAAATTCATAGAGAAGTCCAAGAAGAAGAAAAACAAAATCAAAACCACTGCTTTGGTCACCTTTTGGATAGGCTTCTCTGTCTTAAGTCCACCAAGATTTTTCTACCCCATCCATCTAGTTAGCCTCCTCCAGATCTCCACTCTGAAGTTAACCACATAGTTCTTCACTTTTCTGTGATGACCAGGGTGCCTTCTTTCCCAGCCAGGTTGGTCCAGAACTTACCTTCTGTCCAGAGACCAGGTACTAGAAAAATATCTAGTATTCAGAATGGGCTTGTTCCCAAATTGGGCATGACCAGAGGCACAGGTCCAGTTACAGACCTTGTCCCTTTAGTGTTGGGTTACCATTGTCAAGTATTTAACTTTGGATATTTGTTACTGTTCTATTAAATTTTATTTGGCTATTTTTAATTTTCACCAATGAGCAAATTCTTCTTTGACTTCCTTCAAGCTCTGCAAGACCTACAGGACTTTCCTGAAATAAAGCTTCTTTAGTCACCCCCCCCCCGTTTACTTTCCCCTTATCATGTGGGACTTTTTTTTTGCTAGAAAAGGCTTCCACATCCCATTTTGATGCAGCTTCGTCAGCAGACATAAGGTGGCTCTCTTGTAAAACCTTTTTATTAGCCAGTACCGCAACATGAAGAATTTCTGAGTTGCAGGCCTTGTCAGCTCACCCACCGTATCTTATTTTTTCACTTGTTTGCTTAACCTGTTCATAGCTGCTCAGAAACTGGCCCTCTGCCTTTTCCCCTGCTGTGATATTGGAAAAAGATAAGTGTTTATTTTCAATTGTTTTCTGTACTTCTGTTTCACTACATATCTCTGTAATCTATACAACTGTTTTTGTCCAACCCACTCGGCCAGTTGTGGTGATGTTAAATCTTGGTGGCTTTGAGTTACCCGCCTCTGGTATAAAGTTGATACTGGACACTCCCCAGTCACATTACATCAGCTTTTTCTGCTGTTTATAGATGAGAACTTAGTTTATCTCATTATCTTCTGTCTTTTCACTTTCTACTAGAAAAAAAAAACCTGTACCTCTTTCAACTTCATTTTGCTGATTGCCATATTTATTACTGCTTGTTGGTAGCCTCACTAAACTGATGACAGTATTCTACTGAATCACTGTTTTATTAGTGCTGTCTGTTACTGTTGTGATTTGTGAGTTATTGTTTCAAAGCAATCTACTGATTAACTATATTTCATTGATATCTACTGCAATTTGTTCCAGTTTAACTGCATTTTACTGTATTTAATTGCTGTTTAACTGTTTTTTTTCATACTGCAAGTGTTATTCTTTTGACTATAAATGATTAATCTGTGCCTCATATTGAGTTTTTTCTTACTGAGTTCTTAACCTTAAAATTGAGTAGCATAGTTAAAATACAGGTCTGCAGCATCTAGAGCTTCAGTAGTAACAGAACCAGTACTTACTAGTTATGACCACCCCTCCTGGTGTGATTGTAGGGCAATTTCCTGTGCTTTCTCCTGCTAACCTGGTGCACTTGGGCATGCTGAGACAGTGTGGCAACTGTCTAAAGTACACAGACAACCCTCTCCCCTAACCTCCCAACACTCATACATGTGAGATGCACGGTTCCCTATCCGAAGCCTGAAACACTATAAGCTTGAAAATCAAAATCCTGAAACCAAAAAAAAATCAAAAAACAAAAACCCAAAAAAAAAATGAAACTAAAAAATCTAAAAAACAAAATAATGCTAATATGTCACTATAAAGACACTAATATCTACCAACTGACCCTGAACCTCCCTAACCCTAAAAATATCGTGACACTCACCTGACCCGCTACTCTAACCCTAACCTAACTCCTAAAACGCTCCTAACCCCAATATTTGTCACTATTGCATACATGCTACTAACCGCCCTCTAACCTAACACACACGCCCCCTAACCCTAACATAAAACCAATCATGACTCACCTGAACCCAACGCATGACCTAACACCACAGGGCTAACAATAGCAAAGCCACAATGACGTCAGTATGTCCATTTTGTGTTTTCAGGATTTTGAGTTTCAGGATTTTGAATTTTCAGGCTTTTGGTTTCAGGATTTTGATTTTCAAGCTTATAGTGTTTCAGGCTTCTGATAGTGAACCGAGATGCACTTATATCACCAAACTGGAAGTAGTGTACACTCCAACCAAGACCAGACTAGCTGTTCAAGAGGAGAAAATCAGCACCTGCAACTCGCTATGTAGAACACACAACACCCCAAAACACCAAGCATCACAACCCACATGTAGAAACACAAACCATACACCCACCTTTACGTAGGCTCTTGAGCCCTTAAAGCAAAACACTTTGCCCAATGTACTAATCATAGGAGACTCAGTTGTGAGCCACACTGATGTCCCAATCGCTAGGTTGAACATGGAGAAGGTGACAGTCAGTTGTCTGTCAGGTGCCAGGATCTGCCACATAACACATGCACTCAGGTCACTCCACAACAAGTACAAATATGACTCATCATTGTCCATGTGGGTGTGAATGACCTGTGACGTACCTCCCTGGACTACATGAAAAGAGATGTGATGGAACTCTCGGATCATGTGGCTCAGGCAGGTATGACTTTAGCCCTGAGCAGTATTCTACTGTCACCCAGAATGATACTACAGTACGAGTAGAAAATGATTGACTTCAACAATTGGGCTAAGTCTCTGGTGTCATTCTAAGGGGATCCAGTATCTGTCTGCCTAGGCCGACATGCTCGACAGACCTCAATGCTTTGCCAGAGACGGCCTGCATCTGTCACCCCAGGGATTCCGGGTACTGGCTAAGGCTCTTGCCACCCTATAGTGCCTTTTTTAGGTAGTGTTCCAAAGATCAGAATTACACCATAACAGCTACAAACAAATGCAATCTGAGGGTCATGCTGCTCAGTGCTAGAAGTCTAAATCTCAAGATGCACTCGCTCGATGCTCTCCTCAAAATGGAGAATGTCGCCATCTGTGCTGTAACTGAGACCTGGTTTAAAGAGGCAGAAAGCACCCCTGCGCTCCCAGGCTACAACTCATTCCATACCTTTCGGCCCTAGAATATGATCGGAAGCTCCAAAGGCTGTGGTGTCTCCATATTCTTAAGGATACGCACACCTCTAGACTGGTAGCCCAGAATAATGCATCCAAGATACTTCAGGTACAACTAACACTGGGTAAGATGGCGATACAAGTCATAGCCTGCTACAGAACCCCAAACATATCCCTAGACTCTCACTCCAAGTTCCTAAGCACCCTGGAGTCTATCGAGGTCCAACCCAGTACTCTCATACTGGGTGATTTCAACTACCCTTCCATCAACTGGGAAAACTATTAAAGTACCAATGTACAGGCCCAACGCTTTCCGGGATTTATCAATTCCAATGCCCTGGACCAGCTCATTCTGACACCCACTAGAGGAAACAACATCCTCGACCTGGTTATCACCAACATGGGAGACAGTTGCTCCTCACCTATAGTCAGTTCCTCCATGTTTAAATCCGACCACAAACTGATGACCATGGAAATCTCCATCTCAGCTACAACCCCTGCTAAGGTGACCACCCTGAAAAACTTCTCTAAAACCGACTTTGGGCTCCTAAAAACAGAGGTGGCTAACTTCTCGGCACCCATGCCAATGGGAAATAGCTGCACAACTGCAGAATCATACACCAATGCACTGTACAAGCACGTACACAAATGCATGGACCTTGCCATACCACATAGAACTAAGACGTTCTCCTCCAAAACAAGGAAGCCAATCTGGTGGTTCCCACTCATCAATAAACTGTACAACAGGAGGAAGAAACTGTTGCAGAAAAAAATAGTCACAAGACTGGAAAACCTCCTTTATCAGTCTCAACAAAAAACTGAGATCTCTTAACAAATCCTCTAAAGCCAGCTATGAAGGCAGAATTGCGGCTGACACCAAAAACCACCACAAAGCAAAGCCTTCTATAGCTATATCAGAAACCTCCAAGGCAATACCCAGATTTGCTCTGAGTTATTGCACAATGGCACCTCCTATACTTAGCCAGTAGATATAGCCAACATACTGGCCAACAGATTCAGTGCCAGCTTTACCCCTCTTTCCCCCCAAGGGCCCTATCACAGTACCAGAAGAAAGCCTGGTACCCACCATTTCTGCGGCACAGGTAAAAGCTGCATTGTCCAAAGCTAAGAAATCAGCATCCATGGGACATAATATCCCTGGCTGTATCCTGCATGAGCTACAAAACAAACTAGCACCACATCTCTGTGCCCTGTTCAGTCACAGCCTTACCTCAGGCTATGTCCCTAACGAATGGCGCACTGCCACAGTCATCCTGCTCCATAAAGGGGGGAGAACTACAGACCCTGGTAACTATCGCCCCATTAGCCTAACAAGTCTGGTATGCAAAACTGTGGAGTGCATCATCATGGACCTGCTTAACAGAGATATAGGCAATCTCCAAACTCTTGAACCCACACAGTTTGGCTTTGTCAAAGGGAGATCCTGCTTGCTGAACCTGATTGACTTCTTCGAGGCAGTCACCCAAGCTGTGGATGAGAGTAAAGCAGTGCTTACAGCTTACTTCGACCTGGCCAAGGCCTTTGATGTCATTCCCCACTCAGGTATCATTGATAAACTCAGCAAACTAGGCATCAACCCTTGTATCCCAAGGTGGGTTGCAGGCGGACAGGACCCACAGAGTGAAAGTTGCGGATTCCAAGTCAGATTGTTGACTAGTCATGAGTGGAGTCCCACGGGTCTTGGTCCTGGGCCCTCTCCTGTTTGGCATCTACTTCTCAGAAGTCCAGGCCAACACAGAAGTACTTTTGTCTGACCAAGTTCGCTGATGACTGCAAGCTAGGAGTCATTATCAACTCCCCAAGTGATGCAGACATCCTAGAAAAGGGCCTCTCTGAGTCCAATGACGGGTGATGGACCTTATGGCCTGAAGCTTAACTCCAAAAAATGCATTATTATCCCCTTTGGAAAAAAAACAGTTCCCATGTATTAACACATTGATGGGAGCCCACTGAACACTGAAGGGGTCATAAGAGATCTGGGCAGCCAGGTCGATGGCCACCTCACTTTTGACCACCACATTGCCACTGTGGTCAGAAAGTCCTTCTGCAAGGATGAACACAGGATAGCAGCAGATTTCTTCAGCTCCACCAATTTCATTACATTGACAGGAATTAATTACTTAAAAAATTAATTCTTGAAGTAATTTTCTTTCTAAATATGTTTGTTTTATATAGTTCTTGAACTATATCTAAAAAAGAAAGGAAATCTTAATAATATTCCTGTCAGAAATTACTTTGGAAATTTTCCTGTCAGTTTATCAGTCTGAAATGAGTTCCAGTAAGACAAATTCTCAAGACTCCAGCATCAAGAAAGAACTTCAGTCTCTGATAATTATAGTCCAGCAACTTACTGCTAAGATGGATAAAATGGATACTAAAATAGACACTTTCATAGAAAAACTACAAAACAAATAGACTTGTTACATATGGACCTGCAACAACAGAAGATCCAGATGACAGGCATAGAAGAAGCTGTGAATGACATGGAAAATAAAATACAAGAAGAGGAAATCAACATTGAGTTTCTGCTGAAACAAAATACACATTTACAAACAAAGCTGGATGACCTGGAAAATAGATCTATAATAACATTAGGATTTTTGGACTGCCAGAAAATATTGAAGGTAACAATATTACTTCTTTTTAACAACATGGCTCCCTAAAACTTTAGATTTACCAGAAGCATTCTCTTTTGGTATCGAAGAGCACATAGATCTATAGCTAATACTAACTCTAACAAAACTATCCTAGATCAGTTATAGTTAGATTTCTATCATCTTTTGATAAAGAGACGGTTCTTAAATCTGCTTGGGCTAAACCTTCTGTTAAAATTAATGAGACAACTGTGCATTTTGACAATGACTATTCTTCCATGGTAATTGCTAAAAGAAAAGTTTTTCTGCCACTAATAAGGGAGCTTAAAAGCACAGTTTAAAACATACCTTCTGTTTCCTGCCAAGCTTAAAATCTTCCTTCCTGATGGTCCATTCCTCGATGATTTAGACTCTGCTTTACTGTTTGTCAAAGAAAAAGGATTTTGGATAAAATAGAAGAAATGGAATGGGCTAGTTCTTCATTAAAGAGATTGGCAACTGAAGCTTCCTGGAAGACTTCAGAGAAGAAGAAGAGACTAAAAACAAATGATTTGTTATATGTTTTTTCTCTCTCATCATTTTAGTTCATTATTAATCTTTTTGAATATAGTTCCTGCATTTCCAGAAAGCCACAAATATTTTGGAAAAGATTTAATCAAAGTTATTCTCTATGTGCAAAGAAATGTTTTGTTTCATAACCAGTCAAAATGCCTGAGGATTTAATGGCAGGCTGTGACTTTGTTTTCTTTCTGAAAAAGTAAGGTTAGTAATTTGATACATTTTATCTTTATCTTTTTTTTCCTTCTTCTTTTATTTTCTTTGTTTAAACAATGACATTCTATTTAGATTATGTAGTGGGTAAAGGGTGGGGAGGGCAGGGAGAACAGTAATGAAAATATCATTAATAGAATAATAACATATTTATTTCTTGTAAAAGTTTATAAGTTCTTCAAATGCTATTTCTAATTATACTTTCTTGATTATACTGCTTATGCTTGTTTGTAAATAATCTGTCATGCTTTAACTAATAATAATCAGAACTAAGTAAGAGTAAATAATATGTTTTATTTTTAACTCTATTAATATAAACAGTAAGTAACATTCCATTGTATATACTTCTTACAGCTTTCTCTTACATTTTTTATTTCTGCCTCACTCCCTTTTATTTTCTACTCTCTTTTTCTTTTCCTTATTAATATATAGAAAATGCTTTTGACTGTGTGGGCACAGTGAATAATAGGATTTGTATGAAAATTGAGTTGGGAGAAGAATGCTGAGTTTTATTGCTTGTTGGTAATTTTGAGTTTAATTTCACTTGCATAGAGGCTGTGATGATCTGTGGAATACATTGTGGAGGTTCTGTCATGTTTAGATGCATTTACACTGCTAAATGAATGTTTGTCACTAGTTTTAATAAGTTTCCGCCAAAATGTTAAGAGAGACAATCTGGGATGTGGGCTGTCTTATGCACAATGTCCTTGAGTTACCTCAGAATCTTCAAATCACAGAATTCTCACAGAGAAACTGAAAGCAGTTAGTATAAACATTGACAAGGTTATCACACTGACACACCACAGATTCAGGAAAAATACTCTGTTCATAAAATATGTCAGTTATAATGAGTTTAAATGATGTAGTTTCTTGTAGTAAGTAAATGTCTTATTTTAGAAGGCATAAAAAATGAAACATTTATTTAAATGTTTTTGAAAATCTACTTAACAGTAGCATAATAATCTGTGTTAAAAGCTTGTGTCCCAAACATATACTTTACTATAACTCATTTAATTCATCTGATTGACAAGCATAAATAATCTTATAACTCTATTCTGGAAGAAATGTCATGTGATATATTTTAAAGCAGTAGGTTAGCATGATTGTAAAATCTGGTTGCTAGTGTGTGTTTGCTGTGCATTATTTTGTGTGAAGCGGACAGATTTGTTCTGGGGACGGCAAGTGGGATGGTGCTTGAGATCAGATATATGTGTATATATGTGTGTGTGTGTGTGTGTGTGTGTGTGTGTGTATGTATATATGTGTATGTGTATATGTATGTGTGTGTGTGTGTGTGTGTGTATATGTGTGTGTGTATGTATGTGTGTGTGTCTGTGTTTATGTGTGTGATGGCTTTTTTTTAGGTAATAACGCAGGTGTTTCTGAGAATCTGCATAACTATGCAATATGATTTATAATAATTTTTATGAATACAATATTTTACTCTATTGACAATAATGAGTTTAAGTAAATGCTCATATACAAACAATTCAAGATTTTTTTGGAAGCTGTTGATAGAATTCACATGACAGAAAATAGATGCATCTTAATGCATGTAATGTCTGAATCATATTAACCAAAGTTTTTGATTTAAATGAATGTTAGAACATAAATTTTCTCTCCTCTTGATTTATAACATTAAGATTATTTGAATGCTATTAGAATACAAGTGATATATATTACATAGATCTATATAATAGTATGAACAGTTTTAAAAAAAAAAAAAAAAAAAAGTTTAGTTTATATGATGCTGTTTTACCAAATGTGTAGTTTTGTCTTGATAGATAATTGAATTGAAAACTGTTAACCTCAGTTAAATATAACTAGTATTAAATTGATAAGGTGGTAGCTGAGGTACTGCTGCTTAGGGTAGGGGGTTAACTTGAGTAGTAAATACTGCTCTAAGTTGGAGTTTTCAACTCCAGGCGGGATGCAAGGTTTAATCCTTACATTATTTTCACTTGTTCATTGTTATATGTATATAGTTTTGACATCCACAATATATTTTGTACACTCATTGTCACTACAAACAAAATTGAATCCTATACAAAATCCCATAAGAGATTTAATAAATACAGCTATGTTTAAAGGTACACCTAAAGAGGAGATGTAACATTATTTATCTTGTTATTTGTTATTTCGATCATAAGATTCTTGAGTTTTAAAATGCCAAATGACATCTTTAAAAGGAATTTCTTTAAACATTAATGGATTGAATAATCCGTGTAAAAGGGCAAGCCTAATAAGATACATTAATCTACACAAGGCCAATCTAGTCTTCCTGCAAGAAACCCATCTCTTGAAAAAGATATTGATAAACTAGCCACTAATAAGTATACAGTATTGGTTAGTTCACACCACTCTCCGAATTAAAGAGGAGTGGCTATTTTATGGAATAAAAGTATGCCCATTCCTAAAACCATTAAGTCTTATCAGGATGACAAAGGAATGTTTTGTATGGTTACAATACAAATTAATGGGAAGACTTACACTTTAATTAATGTATATTGGATACCTGGAATTGGTATTAATACAGTGGAACATCATATTGATAAGATCATATCATTCTCTGTAGGGGATATTATTTTAGCTGGTGATTTTAATTGTATACTACATGAAAGTGATACTACCACTATAAAAAAGCAGAATTACATCTAATGCAAAACATTTAAATGATTTTGCTAATTCTTATCATTTGAATGATATTAATAATCAGATAGAGTCAAAATCATTACCATACACCTTTTTTTAACAGATACAAAACTTATTCAAAAGTAGATAGGGTCTTTATTTCTAACCAGATGGTAACAGATTTAATTAATTCCAAAATCATTTCATGTCCTATATCTGATCATAATTCAATTGTTTTAATTCATGATAAAAATACTCATAATGTTCAGATCAAAAGGATACCAGCATACTTAACTCAGCTAAAAGACTATAAAGAATATATACTTTCAGAAGTACAACATTTTCTAGACATAAATAATACTCCTGAAGTCTCCATTGTCTATGTTTGGGATGCCTTAAAATCATATCTATATGGACAAAGTATCAGATGGTATATTAACAAAAGGAAATCTTGGGATAAGGAATTGTTAGATATTCAAAGTAAACTAGACTCTTATAAACATAATAATAAAGAAAATATTATGGACAAGAAAGTTATTGAAGAAATAAACAAACTAAATGAGAAATACAAAGAAATTTTAACTCATAAAGTTAAAATAACTTTAGAGAATACACGTTTTGTCTTATTCAATAAGCCCCAAATACTTACATAGACTTAAAAATAAAACAAAAAGATTGAATAAACAAAACCATATCAAAGAAATCTTTTCTCTAAGGAAAAGAAGAATGTTTCTAGTATACCAGAAATACTGGATGAATTTAGAAATCACTTTCACAAGATTAACCATAACAACATTAACATGGAACCTAAAGATAAAATAAAGGAGTTTATAACCACAAACATGAATAAAAAGCTTAATAAACAACAGATTAAACTATTGGACAAGAGTATTTCATATACAGAGTTATTACACAAATAAATAAGCTTAAATCAAACAAAGCACCGGTAATGATGGTATTATACCAGAGATATATAAAATCCTTTCTAAAACTACATATTCATTAATACATAAGGTTTTTATTCTGGCCCAAACTGAGTTAATAACCCCCATCTTGGCAATATACATTTATTTCACCAATTTTAAAACCTAATAAAGATCCAACTAGATGTTCTTCATATCGACCCATCTCATTACTTAATGTTGATTATAAAATGTTTATGAGTATTTTGCTGATAGATTGAAGACAATTATCCCGCATTATAGACATAGATCAGACGGGCTTCATTGTAAATAGAAATACTTTTGATAATATAAGAAGAACTTTAACATTAATTGATTTTGCAAATAGGAAAAAGAAAGATTTAACACTTATTAGTCTTGATATAGGTTCAGCATTTGATTCAGTAAGTTGGGACTATCTGTTTACCTTACTGAAATGCACAAATTTCTGATGCATTTGTAAATTTAATTGAGCATTTATACAAAGGAGCTGGCTTATATTAAGGTAGGAACATATGTTTCACAAAAATACCCATTCTTAAAGGTACAAAGCAAGGATGTCCACTTTCTCCACTATTATTCACTTTAGTAATGGAGCCTTGGGCTAATTTGATTAGAAACAGTACTGACATAGAGGGTTTTGAAATAGAAGAAAATACAACATCAAAAATTCAACTTTTGCAGATGATGTTCTAATTACATCAGCAGGATCTAATTCTTCTATGCAGTCTTTATTTGATAAAATGATGAATTTTAAAAGTATTTCTGGTTTAATATTCAAAGAAGAAAAAACTAAAATACTACCTATATATACAAAAAATACTCTCATTAGTGATTTTACTAAATATGTACCCAACTCAGGTCAGATAACTTATTTAGGTATAATACTATCTAAAGATATTAAATCTATTATATATAATAACTATAATACCTGTTTTCTTAATATACAAAATCTTTTAATACCTGAATAATATGTTTTTACTATGGAGGAGAGACTTACAATTATTAAAATGATAATATTCCCCAAGATTTTATACTTAATACAATCAATAATACTTTCACCTACAAAAATAACTATCAAGAAACTGAATACACTAATGTTAAATTTCTTATGGGCACCTAATAGACCTAGGATTGCATTAAAGAAACATACTAATAGCTGGTCTCAAGGGGTATTTCTTTTCCAGACTTTAATTTATATATTATCTCTTCTATTATAAAAGTTATTACTTTATTAATAGATCGGTCATATGTCATAAAATGGAAAGATTATTGGGAGCTAATTAGTATGCACTTCATGAAAATCTCCTTAACACATAAAAATATGATTATAAATAACTCCATGTTGTGGTTGCTAAAGGAATTTTGTACTTCACCTATTACACCTAAACATATGGTCTGTTACCCATTAAATATTATTATTAGTTATCGTAACTTTATATTCATGCACCCTAAGTATAGAGAATGGAATTTTATTGTATTCCCTATAATTTATACTCAGGGTATGCTTATGTCATCTACTTCTGAAGGAGCTCATTTAGCTATAGATTATAATCTAAAGTACTGGTATCAGCTGATATATAATAAAGTTAAAAATCTAGATTTCTTAAAACAAGAATTTGATCTAAGAGAAACTTGCTGGTTAGAGGTTCAGATCTTTAGACAACATCTCATTGATAGAATAGATCTAATGTCTATAACAGTTAAAGAATCTATTCCAAAACTGATTGATTACTTGATAATAAATTTACAGCATAAAGTTTCTGATAAAGGTAAACTTTCATATATACATAAAATTATCAGACAAGAAACTTTTTACAATGTAGATTCATACTGGAATTATTTCACCTCTATTAATGGGGACCCACCAACTCAACAAGATAAACAATATATATTGGAATCTGCTTATAGAACTACATCTTCCATTGTCTGGAGACTTTATACATGGAAATTTTTACATAGATCTTTTATACACCTTTGATGATGAATAAAATTAATAATAAAGATAATCTATGTAAGAGATGTAATGTAGAAATTAATGCTGACTGGGCTCATATGTTTTATGACTGTATGAAGTTGAAAGAATACTGGAAGTCAATTAATGAATTTTTGCAGGCTCTTTTTACAGATAATTTCATTATTTCTAAGTCTCTTATATTATTCAACACACCTGTACCTCAATGTGTTAAAAAGATTAAGCTTCCCTTGTTATGGTCTATCCTAGCAGTGGCTAGGAAAATAATAACTAGAAATTGATTTCAGATACACCTCCTTCGCTCAGTGAATTTAAAATGTTATGAATATAATGTGTCATATGGAAATAAGCACAATTAGAATGAGAACAACTAGAAAAACATCACATTTTATTGTATGGGATAATTTACAAAATTTGTTAAAAAATTCTAATTTCAATAGCACAGTATTTTAGTTTAATTAATTGATCTGATTGTAGTGGATGTCTTTGTAAATACTTTAGTTGTTTTGTTGAATATTATAATAATACCTATTTTTAATTATTTGTATAAAATTGTTATGATATTTCTCTTATATGTTAAAACAATAAACTTGTTTTGAAAAAAAAAAGAAAGTCCTTCTGTGTGACACGTCTTGTAACCAAAGGTTTTGCATCCAGAAAGAGATCATCATCCCTCTGTACTCATCCCTCATTAGACCAATCATCGAATACAGTGACCATTTGGCATCTACCTGACCAGACACCTAGAACAGCTGGAGAGGCCACAGAAGTACCTCCCAAAAAAGATCCTAGGCCTTAAACACATGTCCTATATGGACAGACCCAAGAAACTGCAGCTGTTCTCAGTCTCTTACAGTCTACTTAGAGGTGATCTCGGCTTGACTTAGTCATGTCCAACCCAGTCCTACTTGAAATGCTACACCTAAAGAAATCCCAATCCCCCCGTGCCACATACTCCAGAGATCACAACCTCATTAGCACAGTTAACAGAACATGCTGGAGTGACAGGTTAATTTCCCAAAGACTGCCCATACTCTGGAATAAGCTTCCCCATTCATGTCAAACCGAGCACCTTGCTGGCCCTCTTCAGGTGAAGTCTTGAGTGGATGGGTAACAGATAGTTCACCCCAGGGATCACTCCAGTTGCCCTACTGGATAGGGGCACTGTGAACTAACATCAGGTGGCACAGTGCCTGGGCAATTTTTTTGGGCTAGGCTTGTAAATGCTCCAAGGCCATTAGTCTAGTACACACCTATGCACCTATAAGTTTAGTGTTTCCCTACATATCAGCCCGTTCTTCCTTGTCTTTTGTTGCTGTGGAGTATTAACTTAATCAGTATGTGTTGACTGCCCTTTTTTCCCCTTGTTTTTCCAACAAAACTGTTCTGACATATCAGTTTTATACATAGATACAGGTCTGTTATTGAGGAAGGATTCACAATTGTTTGTCTCATTTTCTTCCAAAAAGAAGGGCCAGAAAGTTTCCAAAATGACAAACTCCTCTTGTCTCAATGCGTTAGTGTTTGTTATAAAAACTATGGCAGACCTTCTTCCAAGATGGTTGCACACTTACCAACAGTTTGATTTCAGCTTTGTGTGAATAAGAAACTGAAATGTAAGGGCCAGTAATTCTGCAGGTGTTAGTACAGTGCCTGAATGCCAGCAAAGAAGAAACTTAGCCTGAAAGAAAGTAAGCTAAAAAAGGTGAAGAGAAAACACTGGGAGGAATCCTGTGGCTGTTAAGCAAAAAGCAGTTCGTTTCAGCTTTTGTGCAAGACATTGCCCTCTTGTAATCTAGAGAAAAATAAATCAGATGTGCTCAGATTTGATTAAATAAAACATTGAAGGAGTCCATCAGTTCAAATAACAAAAGGCTGGAAAAAAGTGGACAAATCTTTTTAAACTGCTATTCAGATGAACTGATAAAACTGCAAAAATCAAAGGTCAAAATGGAGAAAAGGCTGGCTAAGTATGAGACAGCTCAAGGAGAGCTGTTTCCAAAAAAAATGGTAGAGTTAGATGGCAAAACACACAGGGAAAGTGGAAGGAACAGACTCTTAATTTTATAAAAGTACAAATAAGCAACTGGACTCGTATTTCATAGCAGGATTTGGTTAATTAAAAGGGCATGTATGTATGCTGCAAACCTGACCATGAGATAGCAGCCAAGACCTGTATTAGTAAAGATGCATTCATACCAACAGAAGGAATTGATCTTGAAGAAAACTGAGACAGAATGGGAAAGTAATAAAAACTGGAGATGGTAGAGTCTTTCTGGAAAATGATTGTTCACTGTACACCAGGCAGAAAAGAGGCAAATTTATCCCAGCAATTAGAAAATGGCAGATTTGAAGTTCAAGCTGCTGCACCAAACTGTCTTCAGAATATTTTTTTTCCTGGTGGATCAGTCATTTTTTTTATGTTGAACAGGCTAAGGAGGGTATGGAAAGATTTGTCCAACAAAAAGTGAGCCGTCAAACAGAAAGAGTCTCTGCTTCATATTTTTCTGATAATAAAGGTCAGAGAAAGACGGTCAGTGAACACTTTCAGTGTTTCAAAGGAAAATGCTTGAGAGACGGTACCTTGAGCATGAACCACAGTCTGTGGTTGATAGATGAACAAGAAGATTACCAGCAACATTGAAATTGGTGAATACATGTGGGGTTACAAATCATCAGTCACATTTGTGAAGTATGGCTTTAAAAAAAAATTAAAAAGTGGAAGGTTTGTACTTTTTTGACTCTTAAATGTGTGAGGGACTAAAATGCATATACCCCACTTCATGTTATTAATGTTTGGAAGGAAACTGATGGGAAGGGGAGAAGAAAAGAAAAGTAAATGTAAGTAAAACAATTTTTGTTCTTAACAGTATTGGTATAAAATATTTCATGATACAAATTGCACGTTATATAGTAAAGCATTTTCAGTTTTTTTTTTGTGTTCATAGGTGTGTACAATGGTCCTGGAGCCTTTATAAGCCTAGCCATAGGTTTACCCTGGCATAGTGCCACCTGACCTAAGTTCCCAGTGCCTCTGTTGAGTAGAGCCACTGAAGTTATCCCCGGGGTAAATTATCCGTTTCCCATCCACTCATCAAGATTTCTCTGGGAGGGTCATCAAGGTGCTCTGCTTGACATGTATGGGAAGTCTGTTCCATAGCACGAGCAGTCTCTGGGTTATGAACCTGTCCCTCCAGTATGTTCTGTTAATTGTGGTAATGAGGTCGAGGTCTCTGGAGCATGTGGTGCGGAGGGATTGGGATTTCTTTCGATGTAGGATTTGTAACAGAGCTGGTCAGACATGGCTTTGTAGGTCAAGCAGAGATCGCCTCTAAGTAGGCGATAAGAGACAGAGAATAGTTGGAGTTTTTTGAGTCTGTCCATGTAGGACACATGTTTAAGGCCTAGGATGCTCTTTGTGAGGTACTTTTGTGGCCTCACCAGTTGTTGCAGGTGTCTAGTGAGGTACATGGCAAATGGGGCATTGCTCTCGATGATTGGCCTAATGAGGGAAGAGTAGAGGGAGATAATGACCTCTTTCTTCCTGGATGCAAACCCCCTTAGTAATGAGATGTGCCACATAGAAGGACTTTCTGACCACAGTGACAATGTGTTGATCAAAAGAGAGGTTGTTGTCAACCTGTGTTCCCAGATCTCTTATAACACTTTCTTGTTTTCAGTGGACTACCATCGATGTGGTAATTCATGGAAAATGTTTTTTTCCCAAAGGGGATGATGACACATTTTTTGGCATTGAGCTTAAGGCCATGGTTCTGTCACCAGTCGTTGGTCTCAGTGAGGCTATTCTGTAGGATGTCAACATTACTTGGGGAGTTAATAATAGCTCCCAACTTGCAATCGTCTGCAAACTTTGTCAGTCAGAGTCCCTTCGTGTTGGTCTGGACTTCAGAGAAGTAGATACCAAACAGGAGAGGATCCAGGACCAAACTCTGTGGGACTCGAGGCATGACTAGTCAGGAGTCTGACTTGGAGTCGGTGCTTTCACACTGTGGTTCTATCTGTGAGCCAGTTTGTAACCCACCTAGTGATATAGGGGTTGATGCCTAGCTTAGTTAGTTTTTCTATGATTTCTGAGTGGGGAATGGTATCAAAGGCCTTGGCCAGATCAAGGTAGGCTGTATGAACCACCTTGCCTTCATCCACCGCTCTGGTGACTGACTCAAAGAAGTCGATCAAGTTTAGCAGGCATGATTTACCCTTCACAAAACCAAACTGTGTGGGATCCAGAGTTTGGAGAGTCCCTATATCCTTATTTATTAGGTCCATGATGTTGCGTTACATAGCTTTGCATATCAGGCTAATGGGGTGATAGTTCCAAGGGTCTGTAGTCACTCCTCCTTAATGGAGAGGGATGACTGTAGCAGTGTGCCATTCAGTAGGGACAAAGCCTGAGGTTAGGCTGTGATTGAGCAGGGCACACAGGTGAGGTGCCAGTTCACTCTGTAGTTCATGTAGAACGCAACCAGGGCTATTGTCAGGTCCCAAAGAAGCTATATTCTTGGCCTTGGACAGTGCTGTTTTAACCTGTGCAGCAGTAATTCTGGGTGCCTGGCAATCTACTGGTATTGTGATTGGTCCTTTGGGGGGAGAGGAGTAAAGTTGTCACTGAATCTGTCTGCCAGTGTACTGGTAATAATTGTTGGCTCGTTATATGAGGTACCATTGTGCAGTAGCTCAGAGGAAATCTGGGTATTGCCATGGAGATTCTTTACATAACTATAGAAGGCCTTGTGGTTGTCTTTACTATCTGCTGCGATTCTGTTTTCATAGCTAACTTTAGAGGATTTGATGAGGTATCTCAATTTTTTGTTGAGGCTGATAAGGGAGTTTTTCCATTCGTGGGACTTCACCTTATTCTGCATCAGTTTCCTCCTTCTGTTGTAGAGTTTGTTTATGGAAGGAGACCACCATATTGACTTCCTATTTTTGGAGGAGAACATGTTGGTTCTATTGGGTATGGCGAGATCCATGCATTTGTGTACATTTTCGTACAGTGCATTGGTGTATGATTCTGCGGTCACACAGCTATTCTCCATTTGGATGGGTGCCGTGAAGTTAGCCACCTCTGTTTTTAGGAGGCCAAAGTTAGCTTTGGAGAAGCTTTTCATGGTGGTTACCTTTGCGGGGGTGTCAGGGATGTGGTAATTAGTTTGTGGTCCGATCGGATGTGATAAAGATAAAGTTAATAAGTGTCTTTTTTGTTTTAAGAAATGTAAGCATTACAGTGTAAAAAAAAAGAGGTCTGGACTAAAGCATGTTTAAGTTAATATGCTGTAATCTTAAGTTGTTGAGGTGGGGGATTGGGTATAAAAGTGCGCAGATATGTGTAGAGCTGATACATTTTCTCTTACGTTTGCTTAGGTGAATGTCTGGATTAAGGCCCTTGGCTTCAACTAATAACACATTTTTGTGTAAGCAAGTAAAATCGAAGACACTGAATTTAATTAAACGCCTTCCTTTAGTAAATAAACATTTGGTGTAAGTTGAACGGCTTGCTGATGAGAGTAGTGGTACATTTTGTACTTGTGTTTTCATGTAGACAGGCTGACTATAGGGGCAAGCAATAAAAGCCAGACCACTTTTTTAGGGCTAAAGATTAATGTTTTCTGAAAGCATATAAGCTGTTTTTCCCATCTGGAAAAGGAATGATTAAAATTAATTGTTGTCTGTTCTTGTCTTAAATATGAGCATAAGCTGTAACATGCATCTTAGCATGGATAACCTTAATGTTAGTTTAAGTAATGCCTGTGTGTGCAGCTGTCATTTTGGGATGGTTGCTCATACCCAAAGGGTTAAACTTTATTATTTGAAGATGTACATAGTTTTGTGTGTTTTAAAAGTTCAACCTACCAAATATTAGTGGGTGCATGTAGCACAAAAGCTGGAAAGGGACATTTAAAAAAACAATCGTATAGAGTAGGTAGGAATAATAACTTATATGATGGCTGCATTAAATATATTTTGAAACAAGAATGGCCTTGCACGTATAGACAAAAAGATAGGAGTTTTGAATTATGTTAAGAAATGTAGAAGTGTAAATAGCAGTTGTACAGGAGACAAATTTGGAAAGAAGTGAGCATGTGAATTTGATAAACATAGGATTTCAGGATGGATATTCAGCAGAATATCAGGGACAAAGGTAATGGGAGAACTTGTACTAATTGCTAAAGGAGCTCCAGTAGTGATAGAAGAAGGAAAAAAGATGGTAATGGTAGATTTCTTTTTTTTTTTTTTGGCTTTCCAAACACCTTTATTGAATTATCACTTGTGACATAGATAAATTTACATTCATATAAAAGTAGTCAAACTATATTAACATAACATTATACTTCAATATAAAACACAACAATTCAAAAATTCCATCAGCAGATAAACCACACTAGCAGCAGCTAGAAACTAAAAATAAGTGCAGAAAAAAGCACCAGTGTAGAAACACAGCAGTCACAATTCAAAATATTCAAGGGTAAAGTAGGCAGCAAATAGCAGGCAACAAATAAAATAAATCCAAGTTTAGTGCATGTACAAACTGCTAAGCACTTTCGTTATGGAGTCATAGCTTTTTCAGACCTTAATAAAACAGCATCTTCATTGGACATTTATATAACAATGTTATAATACACAAACCAATCAGAAGCTAATAACTAATAAAATAATTAAATAGTTAAAGCTGAACTCCCTGAAGAAATGAATCTAGCAAAAGAAGATAAACATTACTTTTTCCTTCTCCTTCTGGCTTTTAAAACAGGTTTCAAGGGTACAAATTCATTTAAGCCTAACCCCATGTGAGGACGTAGTTTGAGTGTCCATCTTGCGTCATATCTCTGTTTGATGTTGCCTAACCTAGCATTCTCATATATATATATATATATATATATATATATATATATAGATATAGATATATATATATATATATATATATATATATATATATATATATAAAACCTTTGACACAATAAAAAAAAAATCTATGCGCATTACCTTGCATCTGAAATGTTTAGCTGAGGCATTCACAGTGTTAACTTTATTTATACAATATATATGGTCCCTAATGCATTCACGAAACCAACAGTTGGTTTTGCCACCATAAAATGAACTGCATTGCTCACAGTTGGCTAAATAAACAATGTTCATGGTGTCACAGTTAGCCATGACATTTAAACAAAACATTTCCTCCCTGTCTGTGGATGAACAAACCCATTACCCTCCCTGACATACTGACAAAAATTACAAGTGCCACATTTTTTGGTACCCTCTCCCCGTTGTCCATAGCCCAGCTTATCTGGATAACACAACAACCTCTTTAAATTCACTATATTTCTGTAGTAAAACTTAGGAGATGTGCCAACTAATACTTCATTAGGTGAATCAGAAGTTAAAATATGCCAATTCCTTTTAATTGCATCAGTGACCTTATTTATGTCATTGGAAAAGGTCATAGGGACTCTTAAGATGTTGTCCCTTCCTACTTGGCTGTGTGCGGTCATAAAATAAGGTCTCCCAACACCCTTCCTAAGCTGGCGGTCACCACACATACCTTTAGCTATCTGAGTCCTTTTATTCCCCCCTATCCTCAAAATCATCTTTCAGGGTCACAATAAATTCCTCAAAGTCCTGGTCTTTAACATGTGGCCTAGAGGCCCTTAACATTTGTCTCTTTACCACATTCTTAAACACATGGTTAGGATGCATACTGTTATGATAGACAAAACTCTGCAACAATCCTTCCTATAAAGGTTTGTGATAAGTCTATTACTACTAGGTTACCTCTTCTCCATAACATCCAAATTAGGATATCTCAGTATGGGACTTAGTAGCAGTGAACAGCAAAAAGTCCATAGTGGAATGAAGGTAGCAGATAAAGTCATCTAATTCCACTATGATGCCAGTCTAAACCATAAATAGGTTATCCATAAAGCATCAGCAAAATTTTATTTGACCTCACCATCTCAAACTCACCAGAAACCAGCATTCCCATACTGCCATAACTGCATTGGCATAGCTATGGGCACAAGGTGTGCCCATAGCTACACCATGCCTCTGGTGGTAATATTTATTGTCAAATGTAAAAATGTTATTTTACAAAACTATCTCAAGGAGAAATGTAATAAGATCAATCTGCCTAGCGTCCAAATCACTTCTCATTTCAATAAAATACTTGACCATTAATATACCTTGCTGATTAGGTATCACTGTAAACAGTGATGCAACATCAAGTGTTACCAAAAGGTAAGTAGATGGAAACACATCATCCTTGGAAAACTCATACAAATCAAAAAGAATTTTCTGTGCATCTTTTAACACAAAAACATGTGTCCAACATTGGTCTCAACAACTTCTCTAAATAAATGGACATTGGTTCAGTGACCCATCCCCCCCAGCACCTATAGGTGTAAACAGAGGATGGCTCTTGTTCTTGTGAATCTTAGGTAGACCCTGAAATAACGGAACAAGAGTTAAGTCAGCTTTTAGGTACCTGTACAAATCATCAGAAATAGCTTCTTCTAACTTGGCATTATAGACCAAACAATGAACACTGCTAATAAAACCATATAACTCAACCTTAGAAATACATTTGTAAGTTTCACTATCAGACAACATAGCATTTATAATAAAATTCACAGTTCATATCAACCACCATGCTCCCCTTGTCAGTAGATTTTATCACAATACTTTGCTCATTCATGAGGGTGCTTAAAACATGCTACTCCTCTGGTGACAAATTAATAAACCTGTGGCCAGTTCTACCTTTCTGTAACACATTATAAATGTCAGATTCGCACATTCTCAAAAACACTTCTAATGTAGAATTATTGACAGGAACAGATGTACTAGGTTCATGAAATAAAACAACATCCTTGTCAGAAACAGTCTCCCCAAACTGCAACTTCAACATAATGTTTTGTGTAAACAGTTTCAAATCAAAAATAACATCAGTCACATCGCAACCTTGCGATGGGATGAAAAATAAACCCTTATTCAAAATGGACACTTCTGCCTCAGACAGTACTTTTGCAGGTATATTGTGCATCAGCGTTAGTCTCTCATGAGTCACATTCTCTTTAAACTGTTCTCCTTTCCTTCATGGCTTTTCTTCCACTTCCACCTCCCTTGACTGTGTGAACGAGTGGTCGCCTGATCCACGTGGTTTGATAGGCTGTGGCAGACTCAGAAAAACCTGCCCTACACTAGCAACAGCAGTTTGCCTTCTAACTGCCAGTTGTTCAACAGTACTGGTTGTAGCTGAAGTCATCCCTCTTTGGTTAATATTCGCCTGGTTTGCGGTCTCACTGGGAGGAGTGGTACAAACAGAATTATCACTCAAAATAGTGGTTAATTTAAGAGAGCTACTTGATGCTGTTTTAGCCAAGGCCATTGTACTTCACTTATATTGCTATATGTCCTATAACCTAAGCAATATTACATAAATTATTCAATTTCTGATTTTTTATTTTTAAACAAGAAACATCTTTATTAAACCATCACTTTCTACATAGACGATCATAAATTTATATAAATGAAAACAAACCACACTGACACAATCCTAGTTGCAAGCATTTTACATCACAAACCATACTGACACACTCCCAGTTGCAAACATTATACATCACTTATAATCTACCCAATCTTTCCCACTTAGACATTGCATAACTCATTTAAGTCCTGCTGCCTTTTAGGCCTCATTCCTCCCTTGTCTGTATTGTTCCCACAGTTTCCATTTTTTCCTGTGTAGTTTGCGACCACCCTTTTCTAAAGATCTCAATTCCAGTTGTTTTATCTGTTACTATATTCACTTCTTCCAGTGTAGTCAGTTTAGATTCTGATTTCCATTTTCTAGTAATTGCTTTTTTGGCAGCCACCATTATTAGACACTGCAAGGCCTTACCAAGTCTAGGCAGTTCCGATTCTGTATCGTAGCTCAGAAAAATCATCTCCCTCATCAGACCATTGTGCCAACCCAGCATCTGACAGTGCATCCCACAGGGAATCCTTGAAGTCCGCCAACTCACCACTCCCAGAAAATATGTTCTCAGTTAACTCTCTCTTTCTTTTCACACCTCCAACATTTGCTGTCTACCTTAGGAAAAATGATTTGGAGTCTACTTGGGGGTATAAAAATATCTATGTAAACATTTCCAGGTAAAAATCCTAAATCTTTTAGATCTGAGAGACATACATATATCCTCCCATTGTTTCTTTGTGAATTGTTTATTCAACCTCTCTTACCAATCCGTTCTAACCTCCTCAGATTCTTACAGTTTCATGTAATATTTTATATGCTCTACTAATTATTCCTTTTTTAATGGCAGCTTCTGTTCTAGATTCTATTAAAAACTCTACCAGTGCTGGTCTTTTGTTTACGACCCTCCTATTTCTTTCTCTTTGCCTATACTTTGATGTTAATTCCTGATGGGGAAGGCAGTCTCTAACCTGCAGTCCAAATAAATTCTTGGTGTCTTCCCATTCTATCATCTTTCCTCTCCAGTTATTTGTGCCTAATACTTTGGTTACTTTGCCAGTTTTCTCCAATAAATTACGGCCCCCACTTTTCTATTGTCTGTATCCCTAATTGCAGTCATCCATGTCGGCAGAATCTCCTCTCTCAATTCCTGTGTTGGTTTAGTTCTCAGAATGCAATCTGCTACTTTATGGATATAATATTTTGCATGATTATTGTTATTCTCCTTAAAGACCTGGATCCAAAATCATAGTCTTTCGTTGTTTCTTGAGCTTCCCTGGTGTTTCATCATCATCACTTTGAATTAGAATTTTCTGCTTGTACTATGTATAGGAGTCTTAACTGTGTAGCTCTGAAATACCTCTTCAGATTGGTTAATCCCAATCCCCCTGTTCTACTGGAAGAATCATCTTTTCCCACTTGACTCTTGCTGTCTCCCCTCCCAGATAAAATCCTTTAGCTCTTTATTAATTGTTACCCACAACTTCTCCTCTCGTTGATAAAAATATGCCTGACCTGTGTATAAGACTAAAGGGACTAAAACATCTTACGTCCATCTCCATATAACAAAGCTTTCATTTTTTGTCAGTTTTTGTATTACTTTTTAGTCTCTTCCCACATATCTTTAGCTGCCACACTAGAATAATTTTTAATCCATTCTTCTAAATGTTTGATTTTATCATGTCCCCATAAATATGGGTATTCCCGAACTAGTTCCATGTGTGGGTACATCATTTTACCGTCACTGCCTTTGTTTTAGCTTCATTAATTTTGTATCCCAAAAAGATCTGAAATGTCTCAAAATGTTCCACAACACTGTAATGTCTTTTTCTGGTTTTATCAGGTACAAAATATCATCTGCAAATAAAGCCAGCTTTTCTTGACTACCATAGCAATTATATAATTGAATTTCTGAATCTCTTATTTTTTTGTCAATGGTTGTAAGTAAAATGCAAATAATAAAGGGGAAAGAGGACACCCCTGCCTTGTTCCTCTGCTCAAGCAGAAATTGTCAGAGGACCACACCCACTTTTTCACCTCTGATCCCTCATATATTCTCCTAGTCAACCTTATAATTTTTCCAGAAAATGCAAATGCTTCCATTATCAAGCTCATGAATTCTCAGCTTGCTCTGTCAAATGCTTTCTCTGCATCAAAACGCACCAACAGCAGTGGTATTTTATTACATTCTGCTTCCCTGTGGATCATCAGTGTTCTGTTAATGTTGTCAAATGTGTGCCTTCCTTCCACAAAATGACATTGATCCATATCTATCAGTTTTGGCATTACGTTTGCCATTCTTTCAGCCATTATAGACATGAACACTTTATAGTTATGGTTTAGTATTGAATTATGCCTGTATGAAGTTGGATCTGATGGATCCTTACCCTATTTAGATATTATAGCTACTACTGCTTTCTTCCAGGACGGTGGTACTTCTCCTCCTCTTAAGATATTGTTAAACAAAACCTTCCAGATCTTTATTAGTTTTTTCCTCCTAGCTTCCAAACTTCCACATGAATATCATCTGTTCCTGGGAACCTTCTTGTAGATTGGTTATACATCACAATTTGTATCTCATCTAGTCGTATCGTAACCGTTGTATTTGAGCCTCATCTACCTCTAATCTTGGCATATTTAATTCTTCCAGAAGCATTTCCATTTGCATCTTTTCTTGATTTTCATAATTCTCTGCTTTATTGAGAGACTCATAGAATTTCCGAACTATTTCTAATATCTCTGTGAAGATAGGTGAAGGCTGCCAGCCTAGCCAGATAGAATTTTGTAGATAATTCTGTTATTTGAAAATATTAATGTAAGCCACAGACTTGTTCTCTTAAATGTGAAAAGACTATATTGGATGTTGACCTAAACAAAATGTAACAGTAGTGCACTCTGCTGCAAGAAAGCTGATAAGTCCAGCATTGTGGAATTCTTTGATCTAAAACTCGGAGCCAAGATGTCTAGAGGGAGAAATATTGCCTATTGTTTTGAGGCCATAGTCAATGGCTAGAATTTACGTGTGTAATTTCTTTTATTGCTTTGCCTTCCTGACCAGCTGCAAGATCAGAAATAACCTCTGAGTTTCTGTTAGCATGGGAACCAGAAAGAAATGATGTAATCTGAAATGAATCAGTGGTACTGTGTTATCACTTTTAGGGACAGAAAGAATGAGAGCATTTTATCATTTGTCTTGAGAACATCCAACTCACCAGCACTCTGCTTGTGTTCTATATGTAAGTTTATTTTAGAACTGTGTTTTTTCTTAGATATAGCTAGGAACTAGGAAGATTAGATCAGCCTTTTTTCTGTATTGATATCAGAACTTTGCTGCTGTATTATTTTAAGTATTTCTCTGTGACCTCTGAACTCTTGGCTAGCACTGTGTAGTGAGAAGTATTGTCTTGTGTTTTTATTATTTATTATTACATTTTTTAAACCTTTCAACTGTGGCTGTTTTATGTAAAGTTAATTTAAGCTCTAGAGTACATTGCATATATATATATATATATATCAGCCTTGACTGTTCAGTTGCACTTACCATTTGGATAATAATATTGCACGATAATACTTGGACACCCTTGGTTAAGGGCCTTTGTAGTAACTGATAAATATTAGGGGTGGTGGCAAGTGGTACTACTATATAGTCTGGGTAAAAGGGGCACAGCTGGAGAACCTTTGCCAGCCTTCCCCAGGAGTGTCTGTGTGGTTGTATATAACTCTTATCTCAAAGTGTGTGTGTGTCAGCTACTTGGGCAGGGACATGAAGCACTGGTTGGACAGAGAGAGAGAGAGTGCTGGAGGTTTTAGCTTGCATACTAGGGTGAGGTCTGGACCCTGTAGCTGTGCCAGTGGGGAGTCTTATTGGGGACCTGGAGAGAAAGGGAGAAACTAGCCCCAGACTGACTGTGATCTGTGTGTGCTCTTAAGGGAAGTTGTACTTTACTGTGTGTGTATTTATTATCCTTTCCCTATGTGGACGCCCCTCACTGTTGTTGGTGGTGAGGATTGAGGCTCCTTGATTGCTGGGCCAGTGCACGAGCATCACAACCTCTAAAGGATCTCTTGTTACCTTCTTTGTTATAGGTTCCTAAGCTTGCTGATGACCCTTTGTACTTTTTGTTGCTTGAGTTGTTGTGCTAGAGGTTTTTTTGCTCTAGTGTATCACAAAACAGTTACTTAACTCATTGACTACAGTGGAGCTTAGGAAGTTTGCACTGTTACTTCCAGTAGGCCATTTGACATAATCAAGTTATGTCCTCACATTGCAAACAAATGTTCTTAACTTTGGAGCCATAGGGGTTTTGAAAGAAGTATAAATGGCAAATCTTCAGCACAAACTATTTTTATAGTGGTAGTTTTTTTAGGTTCTAGGTCTTAAATGGAATTTTATAAGTCACAGTAAACACTTTTAACTATTAATTTGTAATATTTTGTAAACAACTTACAATATTTTAGCAACCACTCAAGATACACACAGTCAATTGCATTTTATTCATCTAGCTGGGGGCTTTCATATTAGGCTAAGGAGTTCAGTCTGTGCTACGTGGTTGTTGAGATATCTAGAAAAATGTGAAATTATATCTATATAAATTAATATCATAAAAACAACAGTTAATATCTCTTTATCTGCACTAGACAAAGGTCAAATATTAATGCAGTTGAGTTTACACTTGTGTAAGCTTCAAGATTAAATCTTTTAAAACCTAGTACATAGCATGATTTTGGAATTATTGATGCAAATATGCACAAGCAATATTTGACTCTCTAAAGTGTCAGTTGGAGTTAACCATTTAGATTCACCTGGAGGCATCACTCGGATGTAATGAGTTAACAGCAATCTTTCTAAGCTTGTGGATATTATCAAGGCACTCCCTTATTTTCTGCCTAAAATTCTGCAGTTGATCCTCTTCTTGTTCTGTGAGATTCCCTCTGTGCTGCAGTACCTTCACGTGTCAGTCCCTCTAAATAATTCTTGATACTTCTTAACCATAGCTTCCTTTCTTTTATTTCCATCTTAGTGTTATCCAACTCCCTAGCTACATTTTCAGAAGAAATTTCTATCATCTCTTAACAGCTCCTGAATAATCTCCACTACCCATTCCTCTCTTTCCAACAGATAGGTGGGAAAGTGCCAATGTCTTGTTTTTATTTCATTACCCTGTGTTTTTATTTTAGCTGTTATTGGCGCATGATCTAAAATACAGTGAATATAAAAAGTGTGCACACCTCTGTTAAAATGCCAGGTTTTTGTGATCTAAAAAATGAGACCACAATCAATAATAACTTTTTTCCTACCTTTAATGTGACCTATAACCTGTACAATTCAATTGAAAAACAAACAGATCTGTTGGGGGGATATAAAAAATAAAAAACGTACAATACACTGGTTGGATAAGTGTGCACATCCTTAAACTAATACTTTGTTGTGTGTGAACACCCTTAAACTAATACTTTCTTGAAGCACCTTTTAATTTAATTACAACATTCAGTCTTCTTGGGTACACACCTGCCATCAATTAGAGACTCTGATTAACAGGTTATAGGTCACATTAAAGAAGGGAAAAGTTTTGAAATGATGATTTATTGTGGTGTCATTTTTTTATATCACAAAAACATGGCATTTTAACTGGGGTGTGTATTCTTTTTATGTCCACTGTAGCTATTGGGTGGGTGTCAAGACCTTCAATTAAATGCACATGTTCCTGTGAAATGTAAATTCTGTCTAGCCTAGCCCAGTTTTTATATCTAGGGGAATAATATGTAAATTCACCCTGAACTCCAATTACTGAATTAACATCTTCTGTGCCAAATATTTTCATAAATTTCTTCAGAAATCTACCCACCTTTGTTATATTTTCCCTTCTGGACCCCCCCAGACATATCTTCATTGCTGCAAATCAAATTCCAGTTCCCATGTATAAGTAATATTCCTTGCTGAAAACTGATCATTTCTCCTAGAAGTTTTTTGAGCTCCATTACAGCAGTTTTAGGTGGAATGTAAATATTTGCCGGTGTAGTCCTCCTCTCTTGCCAGTAGCCCTGTAGCACTGCAAATCTGCCATTATTATCTTTGTATTTTCTTCTGTCACTATTGGAGTTCCTCTTGCAATTAATATATGTACTCCTGTTTTTCCTTTGTCCCAGGTATTCCACTGTATAACCATCCTGAAAACCTTTCTTTATCAAATTCACATGTTTATTTCTTTCCAAGTGTGTCTCTTGTAACATAGCTGTTTGCCCTCTGCATTGTTTAATATAGTTCACTACTCTTTCTTGTTTGTATTGATCTGTGAGGCCATTTACATTTAAAGACATTAAAGGAAGCACCATTGTATTAAAAAGTTATTATTCCTACCTTTTTATGTATAGCACCTTTTTGTTAAATGTCTTGTTCCAGCTTATGTGTTACATGCATAGACTGTTTGACAGGTTGAACTTTTATACAGTTGTTTCTTGTCGTATACATTTGTGCTTATGTCACATCTTGTAAAGCTTTTTGCTTTATTGAAAGCCCTCAAAAATTACATCCTCAATACCCCCTTAGAACCTATTAACTTAATACTAACACAAAACTGTGTACACTTTCAAATATTGAAGTTTTACCCTCCTAATAGGAACAAAAGTCCCAAATTAACATCCGTACTCACAGACTTTAACCTAAAAGCAAGGTTGTCCATGTTAAAACACATGGTGCAGCCTGTGCTTCTGTCAAGTGCTTATTGTTTTTGTATTGTCTTTATAGCTCACCCAGCTGGGAAAACCCCTGAATGTTTTCAGAGAACATTATCTACCTTAGGAAATCCCCTGAATGCTTTCAGAGAACATTATCTCTTAACCAATTTCTCTTTTGTTTTCTTTTTTTTTTTTCCTCAGCCACTCACTGTCCACCAGACTATAGCCAGTTGCTCTTTATCAGATTCTCTGCATGGAGAAAAGAGAACCAGGCTGACAATAATTCATTTGGACTGCAGACTGTAGATTTCCCTCCCTTCAAAGATTGATATCAGAATTTAGGCAAAATAGGCAAAGAGAAAGGAATTAGGGGGATCCTAAATGAAAGACCAACACGGATACAGTTTCTAGTAGACTTTAGAACAGAAACTATTAAAGGGATAATTAGTAGGGCATGTAAAATATTGCACGATAATTGTAGGAATCGATCAGATGATGATAGGATTGGGAAGATTGACTGGATAAGCAGTTTGTAAGGAAACAATGGAAGGATATATGTATGTCTCCCAAATATGCAGCATAGTCTATAAGATTTAGGTTCTTTGCTTGAAAGTGTTTACTTAAGTATTTTTATACCCCAAGCAGACTCCAAATATTTTTTCTTGGGTTGATTGCAAATGTTTGAGGTGTGTTGGGGAAGAATGAAGTAATTGGGAACCTATTTTCTGGAGTCTAATGAGTCGGCAGACTTTTAAAAAATTCCATGCAGACTAGTGTGTCAGAAATACTGGGTGAGCAAATTGATGCAACTAAGGAAATAATTTTTTTTTGTAAGAATTGTCTAGACACAATAAGGCCTTGCTGACTTTAGTTCTAGTGGCTGCCAAAAAGTTGCAAGAAAATGGAAATCAAAGTCTAAGCCAACCATAATAAAAGTAATGAATATAGTAACAGAGAAAAAAGAACTGGAAGTGGGATCTTTAGAAAAGGGTAGGAACAAATTACATAGGGAAAAAATGGGAATTATGGGAACAGTACAATGCAGAGTAATGTTTTGGAGGAGGAATGAGGTTTAAGGGAAGGGAGAAATTTAACGAGGTATATAATGTCTATCTGACAGTGATTGTATAGAAGATTATAAGTGGGTGATGTGTAATGTTTGCAACTGAAAATTTGTCAGTATGGTTTGTTTTTGTGTATATAAATGTATGCTCGCCCAAGTCATAAGTGAGAATTCAATAAAAATGTTTCTTGTTTAAAAAAAAAAAACAACTCTTTCACAGAGAAAGTTTCTATTTTTCTCGAAGCCCTCATACACTATGTGCAACAAAATGCTTTCCTTTCACAGAAAAATATCTTTCCTGACAAACTACATGATCAATTTGCTGCCAAAGCAAGAAATCTCTGCAGCAGATCTTGGGGTACATGGCTTCTTTCATACTCATGTTCCCCCTTGCAAAAATTCAGATGAGTAAGCTGCAATCATTTCTAAAAAAATTGTGGCAACAGCATTCTCAGCCCTTGTAAACTTTCCTGCTTCTCCTTCCACCCTTAAACCTGGGGCTGCTATGGTGGAAAACACAATTTTACAGTATCTAGGGGCAGATAAGACAGACAGCTCAAACATAGCCTTGAGGCTCACCTGGAGACCATGAAGGTGCAGTGCATCTGGACCCCAGATTAGAGGAGGCTACATATCAACGAAAAAGAGTTGCTAAACTCAGTTGAAAGGCTTTCATGGCTACGTGTACAGCTAACACCAGGTACTTAGCAGGTTTGGACAGGCAACAGTATAAATGTTGTACATAAACAAGCAAGAATGCACCTTTTCTGTTCCCTTGTTCAGTCATCTTGCTGTTAAGATTTGGTTGTTATCACAAGACCTGAAACTGACTCTTACAGCATCCTCCATTCTGGAATGGAACAGTACCCTGGCAGACTTCTTGGGTATCATTTGGACCCAGCTGAGTGGATGCTGAAGAGGGAGACTTTCCTGGAATTAACCTTACAGTGGGGACTTCCCTTGGTAGATGTTTTTGCCTCCTACCAGAATAGAAAACGTCATAGGTTCTGCTACAGAACCCAGCAGGCAGGGATCTGTAAAATAGACACATTCTCATTCAAATGGGTAATCATGTTTCTATATGGCTTACCGCTCTTGCCCATTTTCCAGGGTACTGATAAAGGTTAGAACAGGCAGCCAAGCATGATTCGCATTGCCTCATACTGGCCAAGACAGCACTGGTTTTCCCTCCTTTTTGACTCTCAGCAAAGGAAGATTCCACACTTTCCCACAGGAGACTGACCACCTCATCCAGATCAAGGGCTCAGTATTCCCACCCTTACTTGGCCACACTCAAACTGGCAGTCTGGAGGATTGGATTTTAACACCAGAAAATGTCAACCTCTCTTGAGGAGCTAAACATCCTTAAAGAGGCAAGGAAATCCACCAGCAGAAAGTCATACCTAGTAAAATGGGAGAGATTCTCCATCTGGTGCCACAATAAGAACACCAGCCTTCCTCAGGCCAACATCAGTTCAGTCTTCCAATACCTTTTGGGTCTGTTCAGCAGGGGCTTTCTTATTCTGGCATGAAGGTGCATGCTTTGCTATCTCAGCTCAACTGCTCCATTTCCCTCTCATTTACTCTTACCCCTACCTGAAGCTATTTCTAAAAGGGGTCATTCACTTGAGGCCACCCAAGAGCAGCTCATTTTTTACCTGGAATCTCTATTACTTGTTCGAAAAACTCACCCTGTTTCCCTTTGGACCAGCAGCATCTGCCTAGTTAAAGATGCTCACTTGTAAAACCACCTTGCCATCACTTCAGTGAGGAGGGTAGCTTAGCTACAAGCTCCCAAAACACAGTGACTACCTAGTATCTGCTTGATCCTACCAACCAGTATAATAAAAAAAAAAAAGTCAAGTCATCCACAAACAGCCCCTAAAACACAATGCCTACCTATTATCTGGTAGACTCTGCCAGGATAAAAAAGTCAAATAGCCCTCGGAACTTACTTCCAAGCCAGCCCATTGCCAAAAGCATTTCATCCAGAAAAAGCCCCCATATCTCATTCCCTACCTGGTATCTGGTTGACCTTGCTAGGATATTGTATGAGAAAAAACATCATCCACAAACGGCCATCAAAACACACTGCCTACCTAATATCTGGCTGACCATAGCAGGACATTAGGAGAAGGAAAAAACCCTCCACAAACAGCCCAAAACACACTGCCTAGCATACCTACCTGAAGTGTCTGGCTGACCATGTCAGTGAAAAATAAGTACATGAAATTTAAAATGACAAGTAATCGTTTTATTACCAGTCCTTCCATCGAAGCATTTTTTTTTTTTTAATAATTCTACTCACTGGGGAAAAACACAGCTACAGACTCTGCAAAAATAAATGGCAGTGGTGGTTGCAAAAAATTGCAAGCCAGAAGAAAAGATCCAAAGAAAAAAGTGTTCAACAGAGGTGCTCATTTGTATGCTGCTGTTGCCTGCTCCTAGGCGAGTGCAGAGTAAGTGCTGCCCTGATCTTCTCACATTCAAAATGAGTGGGAAGAGAACTTGTCTTTTTTCTGGTCCTGAACGTTCATGTTTCCTCTCTCGCTTGGGTCAGCCGCATCACTTGTACATACAGGCTGCGATCACTTGACAGGCTGCTGATCCTAACAGATCAGTCTCCTGTTAAATTCATGAGGTTAAAACTGCATTGACTTCTGGGTGTCCTTTTTAAGGTATGCCTAGATTCTGGGATGATTATAAAACAGCCCAGAAGTTTTATCTTTTTTAGGCAGTGTACATCAGAACTCAAGCTCTGAGCATCTGAGCTCTCGTTCAGTGGGCAAACATGCAATTCCTTAAATTAACTAAGTTTATCTTTTCTTTTTCCCTCTTAATAAACTTTATTAAAAAAAAGAAATAAGCCTAACAAAAGTTAGAGGGTGCAGCCTGGCAGTCCAGCAGTCTAATATCATGAGCCACTCCCGACTGTAGCCTCTTCTGGTGCTTTTTTAAAAGGTCTGGCTACTAGATCCATTTTGAAAGCTCCTGCTTGGTCTTCTGTACATATCGTAACTAAAAATTATAAGATGGATGTTATTTCTAAGGCCATTCCCAGTTGTGCCTAGACCATCTTTCATGGATTATTGGAAGACTTCTCTGGGCTTCTTCCTCCCATATTCTCCAATAGGTTTTGTGCTCTCCCATTTGTAAAGAATACTGCAGCAATGATGAGGAAAGGACATAGTACAATTGTGCAAGATCTCACCATAACAGTAGATGTCCTACTTCTCACTGTTGAAGTTTTCCATCTGTCCCTGCTTCCCCTGTTTTCTGTCTGTCTATCCTTTTGGCCAAAGGTTATTTCCTTTCTTTTTCTCCTTTCGGGATGCATATATCATTGTTTCTCCTCTTGGGTTGATGTGGTTCTTTTGGGACAATTCAGTTCTGAGGATTAGATGCTCATACGTCACTAATATACCTTATGCTTCAGTTGTAGGACATATGTTTAACATATGACAGTTGGCAGGAGTTATGGCTTTGGTATGCTGAACAGACATTCAGCTGCCATCTGCAGGATATCCCAAGCGTAAAGAATACTATAACAGTGAGAAGTAGGACATCTACTGTTATGTTAAAATCTTACACAACTGTACTGTGTCCTTCGTTAGATCAATGTTGCAGTATTCAAAACTCATGGGTTATCTTGCCAAATAACCCGGACGTTTGGATGGGGTACCAAAGCCAAAATCTTCCATAGCTTCCATAGAGCCATATGTCTGACATATAACACAAGTCCATGGGCATAAGGGTACATAAATGGACATATAAGAGTTAACTGCAGACTCTTGCTGCCAGTCCAAACACAGGTCTTACACCCATCAGCCTGTTCTACACATGGTCATTGGTATTGTTGGCCATCAGTGGTTCAGATGAGTGCCTCATTGGGAAACCTTCCTTGTTTTTCCTTAAAAGCCATGTTGTTTGCAGTTATATTCGATGGAGGGGAAATTGCATCTGTGGCAGGCAGATTCTGTATAAGGATCTCCACTCCCAGTTCCTTTTCTGTTTAGGTGCAAAGCAGGATTGTAAAAATTGCAGTATTTGGCAGTCCTTTGTACCTAAAACCTTATCTATGTGACTTTCATCTCTTAATACGTACTTGGAGACCAAATGCCTAAAGCACCTTGCACAAGCTAAGAAGGCAGATCCTTCCAACCCTGGTCCCACCTATCCCACAGAAGAAGTTAGAGACCTTGGGCTGACATTATGACTGCCCATTCAGACTCTGTACCCGTTGAGGTTTCAGAACCTGACCTACACCAGCTTGTCAGATTCCCACTACAGTAACCCTGCAAGAGGCTAATATAGTGTCTGATTCACACATGTCTGAAGCAACTGATCTTAATGACACTGATGAGAAGTGGAAACCCCATCTAATAATTTCAGAAGGACTGGATGGTACTCAGAAAATATTAGTAAGGTAAGAGATACTTGGGTCCCTAATCAAGATACATCACGGTAGGATCTGCCACATCTTGTTAAAGAGGAGGTCACTCCAAAAAAGAAAGAACCCCCCCCCCCCCATAAAACCAAAAATGTCTCTTCTCATCAGCAATCTTAAGAAAGAGGAGTGGTTGGACGTTTCCTAAGGCCATGTCAAGGCCATCATGGTTCTCAAACTGCCATCCTTTGTGCCCTCTGCTGCTACTCCTGCTACCCCTCACAGGAGACATTTAGTATCACCGTCAGAGGATAATGAAACCGAGTCTGATTTTGATGAACATTCTCTAGCCTGTTTTTCTGGGATCCACTCACCAGGCCAAGTGGCTTCTGATGAAGACTGCCTTCTTACAATTCTCCTTTAGAGGAGGTTTCCTTTGGAGAAGCCAGTCCTAACATGATGAAACATTTTGAGTGGGAATGCAGACAAATTTCTGATGTGCAAAAAATATATTCTGTCCTGTTTTTAGAGGTAGGTACTTCTGCATCTGCTACATTCCCTCTTGCACAGGAGACGTCTTGGAATGTCTTTATCTCTATTTCTACTGCTCCTGACTCTCAGCCACCAACCCTTAAAAAGCCTGATAGATTTTAAAAAGTGCCTGGTGATCTAAAGTTTCTGTACAAGAACCCTTTGGCAGACCCTTCAGCTTTTTCCATTTCTATGGATAAGCCCTCCAGTCTCCTACTTGCTGGTAATGTTCTTTCCTTTGATAAAAGATAGGAAGGCAATGGACAGAGTTTGAAAAAGCATACCCACCTCTTCCAGTTTGGGTTTCACTGCCCTGAACTATCAGACCCAAATGACTAATTATTTACTGTCTGTTTTGGGTAAAAAAAACAAACAAAAAAAAAAAAAAACCTTAGGTTCTATGGGGGTGGGGGGGCTGGCATTAAGCAGCAGGTCATATCTGTGGTAGCCGAGGCTTCACAGGTTGTGGTAGCTAGACATGCAGTAGAAGCATCCTCCAGAGCAGCTGCTACTGTTTGCATTATCAGAAGGTATGCATGGCTTTGCTCTCAGTCCTTACCTGAGGATATCAAAGCCAAGCTGTCAGATTCTCCTTTTAATAGAGATCTGTTATTTGGCCTGATGCAGCCGACTTGTTTACAATTTTAAAAGAACAATGGAAAATTGTGAAGGACCGCAGATCAATCTTTCCTCGCTTCGGTATCCAGATATCAAAGAAACTACGCAGCAAAATCCACCTTCTTCTCTTGAAGAGAGTTTAGACCCCCTCATAAGGCCAAGAAAATGACTAGAAAAATATTTTAAGATAAATCAGAAGAGTATTCCAAATCTGGGAGGCCTCTTTACCCAGACAAATCCGCCTGATTACCTTTACCCCCATCTTGACTCCCTAGGTCTGTGCGTCCTCCTGTTTAAAAGACTCCCCTCATCCATGGTGAATTGACTGCTTATAACCATAGACAAATGGGTTTTCTGCATTATTCACCATGGTTACAGAGTGGCCTAGAAGGAAATCCTTCCTTTCCTTTCAAGGGCATCCCTTCTCCCCTTCCCAGTCAGGTAAAGCTTGTACCTTCCATTATTCATGCCTTGGTTGACCATGGTATAATAGCACCTGTGCCACAACAGCATGAAGGAAGAGGGTTCTATTCCGGACTATTTCTTGTACCAAAAAAATAGGAGAATGGAAACCTGTACTGGATTTGTCCCTTCTCAACACCTTCCTCAAGGTCCCCTTGTCAGACATGCTGTCACTCCAGACTCTTCTGCCCTTCATCCTTCTGCAGGCTTTTCTGGTTTCCTTGGATCTGAAGGATGACTACCGATAGTAGAGTTCATTACATCGAATTTTTAAAATGCCAAAATTCATGTGGTCAAGACTGTGTAATCAGCATTTTAAAAAGTTAAAAAACAAGAAACAAGACCATGTTGTTGGAGAGAGGCAAGCTTCCCTGCAACACCCACACCTCCTGGTAATTATATATACCCACACTGAGATTGCTCTACAGTGAGGAAAAGGGCACATTCCCTGATCCTCAGTGTATTGTGATCTCAGTCAAAACGGTTCAACTTTTTAAAATGCCGCTCACATGGTCTCAACCATATGAATTTCAACATTTAAAAAAAATCAATCTTCTGAACTAGACCTATCTAACTCCACATCCGACTCCACCCTTTATGACATTTATGAGATTTTTAGCTTGTTCATCATACTTTCATTTGTCTAATTTGCCTTTTGAACTCTACAAACCCCAAGTTCAAATATTCTCATACCTAAATGACCTGTTATTGCAGGCACTCTCTCAACAAGTTTTTACTTTATCTCAGTTTAACTATTTCCTCATCCAGAATTTGGGGTTCTTGAAGTTGATTATGAAGTCCACACTGGAATTCACCCAAGACCTGGTTTTCTTGGGCTACAGACTACGGAACAAACTCATACAGGCCTTTCTACCTTTAGACAAAGTACAGAACCTCTCCAGCTATTTCCAGTCTCTTCTAGCAGTACTAATTTTCACTGCAAGAGACATTTTCTTGGCACTGGAATTCATGGCTGCAACTATGTCCAGGGTCCCCTTTGCCAGACTTAATTTGAGAAAGATTCAGTGGTAGCTAAAGTCCGTCTGGCCCCAGCCTTCTCATCTTCTGGATACCCACATACCCCTTCTTTGTTTGAAGAAAGAAGTTCAGTTGTGGATATCATAGGTAAACCTCAAGCTAGGCTTGCCTTTCAAAAGTGGAGGTACCTCAGCAGAAGTTGCACATGAATGGTTTAGCCATTGCATCAAGGGGCATGGTTGGACTCCCTGAGTGTCCAGAGTCAGTGGCCACCAAATAAAAGTTCCGACCACATCAACCTGAAGAAGATGTGGGCCCTAATTCAGACCCTGCATATCTTCTTGCACACCTGCATCCCAGGCCCCCTCTGAAATTTCACAGGCGACACTACAGTTATGTGGTACATAAACACGCAGGGGAAAACAAGATCTGATCAGCTACACAGACTAGCTCTTATGGGTTGGGAGCAGGCCACAAAAATGCCTCTGCCTCCAAACAGTTTACATTCCTTCATAGGAAAACGTTCTGGCAGATGTTTTAAGCAGTTCTAGAGAAGGCTGTCACAAATGGATGTTGAACTGAGCGGTCTTTCAAGGTAAAATCCACAAATTGGGTATCCAAAAATTGACTTGTTTGATTCCCTCCACAAAAAGCAGCTACTCCGCTTTTGCTCCTGGATCCTTGTCCTAAGGCATGGAAGGCAGATGGCAGATGTTATGTCCTTTGCATGGAAAGGGGGGGGGGTGCTTTATGCCTTCTCTCCCCTTCCACATTTTCCAAAAATCTTGTTTAAGATCCATCCAGAGAGTCAAAGATCTTACTGTTGATTCCCTTTTAGCCAAGGTGGCAGTGGTTCACCCTTCTGTATCACCTAGCCAGAGGTCATCACCATAAGATACCTCACAGATTGGACTTGTTCACACAACACTTCTTCCCTCAAACCTGCCATCTCTCAACCTGACACTATGGATGATAGGATTCTGATCCTTTTCAGACACCAATTTTCTGAGTATGTGCTACAGGTTCTTCAGGAGGTAAGGAAACTTGCTCCCAGAAAATCTTGTATATCTAAATGGAAAAGATTTTTAATGTGGTACCATGCTAAAGAACAGGACCCTGTACAATCCTACTATCCTATCTTATTTGGGTGGTCTTAGTGGTCTGTTAGATCTGTGCAGCTGTCAGCCACTTCTGCATACCTATCACCCTCTTCTTTCCAGGATAGAGGTAAAACAGTTTCTCAAAGGCGTCTGCCCCATAAGTGTCTAGAAAAAATATTCTGCCTTCTTGGGAACTTAACTCTGCCCTTGAAAGTCTCCCCCCCCCCCCCCCCGGTTCAACCAGCAGTTTCTACCTGTCTCTACTTCTAGTGGCCCTTTTTTTTCAACTAGAAGAGTTTTTGAGCTCCAAGCCATGATGGCATCCCCTTCCTTCCTTATTTTTCATAAGCACAGTCTCTTTTAGGACCAGTCTCTCATTTATGCCTAAAGTGGTCATTGAGCTGTTCCTCAATTAGACCCAGAACCTTATTCCTTTCTTCCCTAATCCTGAGAATAAGGGGGAGAGAGAGAATACTACATTCCCTGGATGTTCACAGGCAGTTCAGATTTTATTTGGATAACAGAGTCCTTCTGCAAGACTGGCCAGTTTTGTTTCTTTCAAAGAAGCTAATTTGAGCAACCCAGTCTCTAAGTAATCTATTGATAACTGGATTTCTAAATCCACTTCCTTTTGTTACACTCACCATGGAAAATATTTGCCATTGTCAGTAAAAGCACACTCTACTAGAGCAGTGGCCTCTTCTGGAGCCTTTACAAAGGGGTAAACTTGAGAGCCATCCAGGAAGCAGCAGCTTGGTCCTCTGTACATACCTATATCAAACTTTCTAAAATAGATTATTTCTCTAGATCCAGAGCTTCCTTGCCAGATCAGTTCTCTCTGGGTTAGTTGACAGCTCTCCTATGTTGCATCCAGCCACCCTCAACACTCAGTAAGCTTTGGAAATTGCCCAACAGTTTGGCATACTGCATTGCTTATCTAAGGAAGGACAAGTACATTTGTGCAAGAACTGACCATAACAGAGCATGTCCTACTGATCAATGTTGCAGTATTCCTTCTCACCTTGCCATCTCTTTTGTATATATTTTCATAACCACTACTCATGGATTAAGGGAGAAGCCATTTTTCTGTCTTCCCACCTAAATGACCTTTATTTTCTAGTACCCTCAAGTGTCTACAAGCATCCTGGCTATGAAATAGTCTGAGGTTTTATGATCATACATTTGCTTATGCAGTCTTATGCCTGCAGGTCAAGTCCTACTTTGGACACATGGCTATATGGAAGTGTTTGGCTGAGTTACCGTGGCTGGAAGTCCAGTTTATTTGGCAAGATAATGCAACAATTTGGAATACTGCAACGGTGATCAGTAGGATACCTACTGTTATGATAAATTCTTATACAGCTGTATTTTTCCACTCTTTCATATTGTTTTTTCCTGTTGGGATTGATGGTGGTAAACTGCATTTCTGCAAGTGTTTGTAGTTGTCTTTACATGATGGTTTAGTAGTAGATGTTCATTCTAAACTGGCTGCAGATTTATTAGCTTGTTTGAATTCCTCCATTTATTAGAGTTTTCCCAGTGTTCTTTGGTAGAATTGAATTTCCATTTAACCTAGAGAGTGGATCCTATACCTTCCTACATGTAAAGGTAGATGGTAGTAATTACCAGCCTCTCTGGAGTCATATATGACTTAAGTAACTATATGTTGGTATTCCTGGAGATCTCACTGTGCAAGAATTGACTGTCAGCTTTGTTGAGTTATGGTTCCTTTTCTTGACCCTTGAAAGGTTTTAAGAAGTATATATACTACCTTAACTTTTTCTGAATAGATTGGCCAACTAGCAGTGTAGCATCCAAAGAATTCAAAGTGTCATTGCTCCTTGCCAGCAAAGCTTAAGTCACAGTCTAGTGATTCTTTGTAGGTAGTTACTCCAGTATCATTTGCAGAAAACAAATTGCTGCAGAAAAGCATTTGAGATGTGGCAGTGACTGCTCACATGCCATATGTCTTTCTTAGTCTCTTCTCTGGAAAATAGAGAAATTGCTTAGCATAAATCCTGTGTTCCACAATAGGTAGAAAAAATATGTATGCTTCCCATACCCCGAGGTTGGATGTTGTCTGCCTTTTTCTCATTTCCTCCAGGGGCCTCCACATGATATTTCTGCCATCTACTCTTGGACTGCCATTCATTGTGCTGTCAAAAATTATGGCCTTTTTTGCCACTTGGAGAGTAAAGAACATGAAAAACTCCTTTCCAACAAACGAAGTAAACTGGAATAGGCACAAAAAAAGGAAACTGGAGCCAGATACTGTGATATTTAGCGCTTTCGTTCTCTCTTTATTCTTGCAACACATGAACTTATTCGGAATAAATCAACAAAAAGAACTGCCACCCATTTAAATTACTTCTAATCAAATCCTGACCAGTCATCATTAAAAGAAATAAATAAATCCATACAATAAAGTGAAGGCCTTCTATTTTTAAAGAAATGAACATACTTTAAAAGTATGTAAATTAAATAGCAACTAAAAAAATTATAACCTAAAGACTAAACAACAATATTATAATCTATGCGTTGCTAAAAACATTTAATATGGATAGTTTCGTTAAGTCAAGGACTTTTGTCTGCCATCAAAGCAGTCTGCCATTTGGTTTCTTTACATTCTAATAAACTATTGGAATAACCTGAAAAAACTTCTGATTTAACTTTATCTACCACAAAAAAGTGTCCTTTTGAAGTTTTTACATACTAAAGCGTGTCTGGCCAAAGCATTATTTTAATCTTTATTTTTCACAGCTAGTACATGCTCATAAATTTTTCTAGCTAAAGTCCTGATAGTTTTACCAACATAAAAGGTTGTACAGGAATTCCACTTGGCAATATAAACCACAAAATTAGACATACAGGTGTAATAATCTGTGGCCCATAATATCTTATTAGCTTCACCAAGCACTATGGAACTAGAATTTGCCATGAACCTACATAGTTTGCAATGACCACAGCTAAAGGTACCAAAGGAACTATTGTTAGGGGCAATATACAATGCTTTATTGCTTTCCAAAATGGTCTTAATGTTCACAACTTTCTTGTAGGTGAACTTAGGACTATCTCCCAATACCTTGACCAAGTCAGGATTACCCATCACAATTTTCCAATCGTTACAAATGATCTTCTTGATAACTTCCATACCATTACTCATTGGGATAGGAAAAGCCAACTGGTAATGTTCTGAAACTTTTTTAGAGATGAATACATGGTTAACTACACCTGTTAAAATGACACAAGCTGTGTCTTTTCTCAACTCAGTTACTTCAAGAACAATCCTTTTAACCAATAAAGAGTGTAACCTCTCTCTACAAATAAATACACTATCCTTTCCCCTTCTGTTGCAAAAAAATAATCATCACTAGTCGGCCTACTAAGTCTAATTAACTGCCCCTTAACTCCACCTCTTTTCATGTGTTGTGGATGTAAACTTTCTTTGTGAAGGTATTGGTTCACAAATGTGGATTTTCTATAGATCTGACTAAAAATCCTGAATTATTAGTAGTAAATTCCAAATGTATGTCCAAAAAAATCAATTTTTGTACCAAAACCTCCAACTGTGAAATGCAAAAACTCGGTGGCCTTATTAAGGTCACCAACAAACTGTAAAAATGCTTCAAAATCACCCTTCCATAGAAAAAATAAATCATCAGTGTAACATCTATACAACAAAATGTTGCATGGTAATGGATAGGTCATAAGAAATCTTGTTTCCCACATAGCCATCACTATATTTGCAAATGGTGGCGCTACATGGAACCCCATAGCCACTCAAGATTTGCCTCCCAAACTTGAAAAAATTATTGCCAAGTACAATTTCCATTAATATACATAAGGTATTGATTTTGTCATTTCCAAAAGTAGTAAATTCAGTAAGATATTCTCAAAAAAAATTCCAAACCCATCTCCTGGTTAATACTTGTGTAAAGAGATCTTCTGTCAAGGGCTGCAAAAACAAAAGGTGTATCTGTATTGTTATAGTTATGCAACAACTGTAGCAAGTGCCATGAATCTCTTAAATAAAATTTCAAATCTTGTACAACTGGATTCAAAATATTATCTACCAAATGGAGATGGGCTCAGTTTTGGAAAATGCTGAAGACAATGTAGGCCTAAATGGAGGATTCAATTTATCCTTACGTGTCTTAGGAATACCAAACAGAAGTGCTAATCTAGGATGTTCTACTTACCTATATGTGTAGCTACAGATCAGCCATTATTAAACAAGTGGAAGACTGTTTCAAAACAATTGATGTACTTTTATTTGATTTGTTTTGTCAGAACAATAGCAGTCATTCTACATATAGGTGTTTACAAGCAGCACATCCTAGATTAGCACTTCTGTTTGGTATTCCTAAGACACATAAGGATAAATTTTCCAAAACTGAGCCCATCTCCATTTGGTTAAATGATATTTTGTATCCAGTTGTACAAGAATCTAAATTTTATTTAAGGGATTTATGGCACTTGCTACAGTTGTTGCGCAACTATAACAATATAGATGCACCTTTTGTTTTTGCATCCCTTGATGTAAGATCTCTTTACCCAAGTATTAACCAGGAGATGGGTGTGGAATTTTTTAGAGAATATCTTACTGAATTTACTACTTTTGGAAATGACAAAATCGGGTCCTGTGTAGCTCCACCATTTGCAAGTATAGTGACGACTATGTGGGAAACAAGATTTCTTATGACCCATCCATTAGTATGTAACATTTTGTTGTATAGACGTTACATTTATGATTTATTTTTTCTATGGAAGGGTGATTCTGAAGCTTTTTTACAGTTTGTTGGTGACCTTAATAAGACCACCGAATTTTTGCATTTCACAGTTGGAGGTTTTGGTACCAAAATTGATTTTTTGGACATACATTTGGAGTTTACTACTAATAATTCTGGATTTTTTAGTCAGAGCTATAGAAAATCCACATTCGTGAACCAATACCTTCACAAAGATAGTTTACATCCACAACACAAGAAAAGAGGTGTAGTTAAGGGGCAGTTGGACTTAGTAGGCTGACTAGTGATGACTTGGTTTTTGCAACAGAAGTGGACAGACTAGTGTATTTCTTTGTAGAGAGAGGTTACAATCTTTACTGGTTAAAAAGGATTAAAAAGGATTGTTCTTGAAGTAACTGAGTTGAGAAAAGGCCCATCTTGTCCCATTTTAACAGCTGTAGTTAACCATGTATTCATCTCTAAAAAAGTTTCAGAACATTACCAGTTGGCTTTTCCTATTCCAATGAGTAATGGTGTAGAAGTTATCAAGAAGATCATATGTGATAATTGGAAAATTGTGATGGGTAATCCTGATTTGGTCAAGGTATTGGGAGATGGACCTAAGTTCACCTGCAAGAAAGTTGTGAACATTAAGACCATTTTGGAAAGCAATAAAACATTGTATACTGCCCCCAACAATAGTTTCTTTGGTACCTTTAGTTGTGGTCATTGCAAACAATGTAGGTTTATTGCAAATTCTAGTTCCATAGTGCTTGGGGAAGCTAATAAGATCTTATGGGCTACAGATTGTTACACATGTATGTCTAATTTTGTGGTTAATATTGCCAAGTGCAATTCCTGTACAAGCTTTTATGTTGGCAAAACTATCAGGACTTTAGCTAGGATAATTTATGAGCACGTACTAGCTGTGAAAAATAAAGATCAAAATAATGCTTTGGCTAGACGTGCTTTAGTATGTAAAAAATTCAAAAAGTACAATTTTTTTGTAGTAGAAAAAGTTAAATCAGAAGTTTTTTCAGTGATTCCAATAGTTTATTAGAATATAAAGAAAGCAAATGACAGATTACTTTGATTGCAGACAAAAGTCCTGGACTTAACTAAACTATCAATATTAATTTTTTTTTTAGCAAAGCAGAGATTATAATATTGTTGTTTAGTCTTTAGTTTATTCATTTTTATTGCTATTTAATTTACATGTTTTTTTAAAGTGTTTATTGCTTTACAAATAGAAGGCATTCACTTTATTGTATTGATTTATTTAATTATTTCTTTTAATGATGATTGGTCAGGATTTGATTGGAAGTAATTTAAATGGGTGGTAGTTCTATCTGTAGATTTATTCTGAAGAAGTTTGTGTGTTGGAAGAATAAAGAGCGAATGGAATTGCTAAATATCATAGGATCTGGCTCCAGTTTCCTTTTTTGTGCCTATTCCGGTTTACAGAGTAAAGAACATCACTTGAGAATGTTACTTTAGCAGTTTGAAAGCACCTTTTGCTTTGCAGGCTATTCCAAGTTAAGTGTTAAGCATTATCTAAGAGCTGCAGTCCTGGCTCTTCAGATTTTACTGACTCTAAAGCACCCCTTGCTGCGATTTCCTTATTTAAAACCTCTACTGCTAAACAGATTGTTAATGCTAGCTTAACCCTCTTCACACTTTGACAAGGCTGGGGAAGTTTTGGATAAATTTGGAAAAGGAGTGTGTTGCTCTGCTACTTTAACTCTCAGACATTTGAACTGTCAGGCTTACTTGTGAAAAATGTGAATGGCTTTTGAGAAAATGGGAAAGTTAACTGCTTATCTCCCTTCTTCAGAGGTAAAAAATAATTGAATTCCTTAATTGTATTTCTGGTTTTCATGTAACCGAGAAGTCTTAAAAATATACTTATGATTATGCCAGTGCCATCTCCAGTGCTGCTGTTGTGGGGTTAGTTATGAGAAGATTTACTGGGTTAAGTCCACAACTTACCAGAAGATGTTGAAGTTGATTTAGTAAGTTCTCACCTAGACAACAATTATCTGTTTGGCCCTTCTGCTGTTAAGGTATTTAAAAGGTTTGATGAAAGAGGGAACTTGAGTCAAGGGATGAATTAAAATGTCCATCTCTCCTTTACTATGTTTAATAAAAACTTTCTTTCTTATTGGGAACCCTTTTTGCACATTAGTTTAAGCAGGAAGCTGCCAGCAAACATTAGTTTAAATAGCAGTGCCAAGGAGACTCAAAAAAAGCAAAGCTTCCCCGAAACAGGGACTCTCCAAAAGGTCAGAATGACTAGTTATCTCTCCGGGTACCCCCCCAGCCACTCTGGCAGTCTGTTTTTCTTCAGTCTAGATCTGCTTCTTTTCCAGTGGCATCAGATTGTCTCAGATAAATGGGTTCTGAAAATCATCCAGCAGGGGTACAGATGACACTAAGAATTCTTCCTTTTCAGGGGATTTCTCCTCATTATGTAAACCAAACATCCTTGTTTCCTCCAGTTTTGGAGCAAATATTGTCACAGAGTGTCATAAAACCAGTACTCCCAGATCATATGAGCTGTGTTTTTTATTCAACGATTTTCTAATGCAGTAGAAAGAAAGAAAGAACTTGGAGACCAGTTCTAGACCACTCCTTTCTTGTTTTTTTTATGTCTGTGTCCAAAATACAAGATGTCATAATTCCAGAACTTGTTAAAAGGTGCTTATTATCACACTCCTTTTGGCAAATATTTCATATATTTCTTAAGATTTTCTGTATATGGCTTTCTTCTGCAGCAAGGGTATTTACTAAGTGTCTGACTCTAATAACTGCTTAATACAGACTTCAAAGCATTCACATATTTCCATGTTTGGACAATTTTCTTGCATTTGCAGACTATTTTTTTCATTTGTGAAGAAGATTCCCTTATTTGAATCAAGGAACTTGTCCTTAGTCTGTGGTGTCAGGTGAACTTAGAAAAACCATCTCTCATCCCTTCATACCTATTAGCTTTTCAGGGAGGTCTTCCAGCTACTTCCCTATTAAGAGCTTTTCTTCTACCTGGACAAGGTAGAACTGTAGAAATAAATCTTCCTGAGCTTTTCCATCTAATCTCTGGCACCTGCCAATGAATTTCTCTGAATTTTGGGTTTCATGACCTTGACAGATATCATGAATCCCCTGGCCAGAGGTCAGGTGAGAAATTCAAAGATAAAGGATATTGATGCTGAGAAAAGACTGACATAATGTCAGTCTTTTCTCAGCATCAATATCCTTTATCTTGTCAGACAGTGTGGGGGATGTGAGGAGGAAGGTGTTATGGTGGGTGGGCCAGTTATCTCTCAACCCAGGTCTCCCCTTCTCCCTTCTGCATCCTTATAGGACCTTTAAAAAAGATGCACGTGCTCTGCTTGGGGGAGCTGTATCAAAAGGGGTGAAATTGCAAGGTTTGTGGAACAAGCAGGACAGACAAAAACACATCAGTGTCAAAGAAATGCTGGCTGTAGTCAATGCTTTGAAAACCTTAAATCATCTCTGGTCCTCAGGACCTCTTCATGTTATCAGAGACAACACTACAGTGATGTGATGTGATATCTAAACAGACAAGCGGTTACCAGATCTTACCCTCTTTGCAGACTTGCCATGATGGCCTGGGAGGTAGCAGCTCAGCTCGGTTTGATACTTCAGGGCACATACATGTCATCATAGCAAAACATTGTAGCAGTTAAGCTGAGCAGGATCAGGAGAGATCCTCATGAATGGAAATTATACCTGGGGTATTCCAGGAATTGATCCACCTGTAAGGAACACCTCAAATAGATCTGTTTGCCTCCTTTAAACAGTTACAGAACATCTGCTCTAGGATTCCTTGCAAATAGGCCTGGAAGACAGATGCCTTCTCATTCCCATGGATGGGAATGTTCTTGTATGCTTTTACACCCATTCGTTCCTCTGATGCAAAGGATTCTTCTAAAGATCCAGAAAGACTGTCCAAAGATAGTGATGGCGACTGTATTTTGGCACAAGCAACAGAGGAGTTCATCGTTCTCATTCTCACTGTTGCAGTAGCATTGGCTACATGGGTTGTCTTCTGCTTAGGCTACAACAACTGGAAGCCCCTTGGAGGGATATCAGTAGTCAGTGTGTAGACAATATCATTACTTTCTTGGCACCTCGAGAAGAAGCTGCTTTTGGTCTCCACAGGTCCAGTAGTGAGCTGCAGCTTCATTTTTGGCAGAAATGTCTGCATAGGAAAGCCTTTACACACAACTTATTGCTCTTTTAAGGGGGGAATATATATATATATATATATATGTATATATATGTGTACACACATAATTTTTTAAATATTTTTTATTTAGTAAAAGTGGTATTCCTCATTTTAATAAATCTGGTATTTTTTTCAATATTGGAAGTTTTTTTTGTTAGGAGCAACAATTTTTTTTTTTTGCACAGTGCTTATTTTTTAAGTTTTGTGGGCTAAGTTTCTGCTAAAATTGTATTGCTTGTGTGAGCTTTTGTGTGGGTAAGTTTTAAGAGTTACAAAATGTTTTACAGAGCAGAAAACATATTTTTAGTGGAGTACTTGTGTACTACTGTACTTGCTGAATTGCCCTGAGAGAAAGAACTGAAAGCAAGTGGAATTTGTGTGCTGCAACTCTTGTTTGTTTGTTTATTTATTTGGCATTTATTTACAGGGAAAAATCCAACTTGGTCATGAGGTACCCATTTTCAGTGAAATCATGGGGAGAAATGCTTCAGATACATATGGTTAACGGAATGAAAAACTAGACAGACATAAAGTTGCAACATTCACGCATAACTGTGAAAACAACACATTAGTTTGTCAAAATGAGAACATAACAGACATAATGAAGTCATAACATTCAAGCACAAAATTTGAAAAACTCCACATTAGTTTGTCAGAATAAAAACTCAACAGATGTAATAAAGTCATAGTGTTCAAGGATAAATTATATAGAAGTCTGATAATAGGTAGATGTAACATTATTTACATAGATGATTATAACGACTATTAATATTTTAGTGGTCAAGAAGTATGGTAACAGATTATATTGGTAAAGGCGTAGGGTAGTACGAGTAGAGAAGGGTAGGATGTGATAGAGGGGATAGTAGCAATAGATGTGGAAAAGGAATGTGTGTAACCTCTGGGAAGTATGTATAGAGGAAGGGAGGGTAGGGTAAGTTAGTAGTGGGGATAAGGAGAGTAGAGGTAGAAAAAGGTGTACGAGTACCTTAGCCTGGGCACGTATAGGAGCAAATCCAAGCTTTGTTGAGGTATTCTTTTGTAGAGGTTTTGAAGGAGTGCAGGTTAGTAGCAGTTTTGATAGTCAAAGGAAGGGAGTTCCATAGTTTTGCCACAGAGCAGGAGTAAAGGTTTAGGTCTGGGGTTTTGTTAGGTTTATAAGTTGTGAGGAGATATTTGTCTTAAGATCTGAGATGTTTATTTGGGATATAAAAGTTGATTAATGGGCTAAAAGCAGGACAAGCTAATGGGTTGTGGATGATTTTGTATACTGTAGTAAGTTGTATGTATTGGAGGTGGAGGGGGGGGGGGGTTCAAGCCATCATAGGGAATGTAGGAATTTACAGTAATGAGTTACAGGGGATACATTTATGTCATGTTTGGCAATTTTGGTATAGCAGCATTCTAGTTTTTTTTTCTTAGGGAGGTCTAGTAAGTTAGTTAGAATTGTGGCCCCATATAACAGCGAGGACAAGAGGTAGGATGTTCATCGTGCATACAGCTGCAGTCATAATAGATGGGTTCTCCTGCCGTCAGGCGGGTCCTCGGTCGGCCGAATTCCAAAGTCTAGGTCCGGCGTTGGTTGTTGTCACTTTCTTTCCTGACGTCAGTGTGACAGGGGTACATAAGACACAGCCGACGCCATTTTCTCCAGTCTTTTTTGCCGCGCGGTGCCCGAAGCAGAAGCAGTTTGCAAGTGCCGGTCTGCCAGCTCCTGAAATTACGAAAATTTGGAAACCGAAGTCTTTTGCCACAGAGCAGGAGTAAAGGTTTAGGTCTGGGGTTTTGTTAGGTTTATAAGTTGTGAAGAGATATTTGTCTTAAGATCTGAGATGTTTATTTGGGATATAAAAGTTGATTAATGGGCTAAAAGCAGGACAAGCTAATGGGTTGTGGATGATTTTGTATACTGTAGTAAGTTGTATGTATTGGAGGTGGAGGGGGGGGGGGGTTCAAGCCATCATAGGGAATGTAGGAATTTACAGTAATGAGTTACAGGGGATGCATTTATTTCATGTTTGGCAATTTTGGTATAGCAGCATTCTAGCTTTTTTTCCTTAGGGAGGTCTAGTAAGTTAGTTAGAATTGTGGCCCCATATAACAGCGAGGACAAGAGGTAGGATGTTCATCGTGCATACAGCTGCAGTCATAACAGATGGGTTCTCCTGCCGTCAGGCGGGTCCTCGGTCGGCCGAATTCCAAAGTCTAGGTCCGGCGTTGGTTGTTGTCGCTTTCTTTCCTGACGTCAGTGTGACAGGGGTACATAAGACACAGCCGACGCCATTTTCTCCAGTCTTTTTTGCCGCGCGGTGCCCGAAGCAGAAGCAGTTTGCAAGTGCCGGTCTGCCAGCTCCTGAAATTACGAAAATTTGGAAACCGAAGTCTTCTTTAAAGCTAAGTACCCCGTTGGGGAAACATTTCTTGCCTCAGACCAATGTCAGACAAAGTTAACAATTGTATTTCTTGTGGGAAGCAAATACCGCATAAGGATTTCCATTCCCTCTGTATACCTTGTTTAGGCCCAGACCACGACGTCTCGGGCTGTCGCTTTTGTGCTACTTTCAATAAACGCACTATTAAGTGTCGGGCGGAGTTCGCCCAGCACTTTTTTGGTAAAGCTTTTAATTATAAAATGTCGTCGGAGACGACTATTGTTTTATCCAAAAAACGCAAGGACAAAGACCGACACGCGAGGTCCGCGGTCTCCACCGACACCACGCCAAAACCGGCTACACGTGGTCCAGTTCTCAGCAAGGCCTCGCGGCCCCTGACTACCGGCGACACTTCCCTGGCGGTGTCTCCTGTACCCGAGACCGCAGGTTCCTCGGCCCATACCCTGACTACAGCTACCGAAGCCACTGTGAGTGTTGAGCCTCTTAATGTGGACAGGTCCACTTCCACCCATGGTGTCTTCAGACCTTCATCTTCCTTTTCCATAAAGGCCTTTACTAAGTCTAAATCAGCCATGCATTCCAAGAGGCCTGTTGCACAGGTCCCATCTCCAGGCCCCATGCCTAAAAAGCAGATGCTCAAAATGGCTGAGGATTTAATTACTCTTATCAGGGGTTCCTAATCCCCGCCGGACAAGAGACCCAGAGTGGAGGAAGATTCTCCCTCTTCTGACCAGGGCTCCATTATTTCAGAACATTCTGATGAAGAGGAACACTCGTACTCCCCCTTTGAAGATTCTGATGCAGAGCAGTCCATTCCTTCTGTATCCCCCCAGAGGATTTTTCTTTCGGGGAAACCTTGCATACCTTGAGGGAACACTTCCATTGGGAAGGCCAAGATTTTTCAGATTCCAAGAAAAGGCTTAGGGAATTTCTTTTGCTACCTCAGCACAGACCTCTGGCGATACCTCCTGTCTTGGACATACTTGATGATGTTTACTCGGAGGCTTGCCTTAATCCGGATTCCCTGCCTCCTGCCCCAGTCAAGCCTGATAGGGACCACAGAGTTCCTAACTCACACCAATTTCTTTACAAAAGCCATAATGCTGACCCTGAAACCATTTCTCAAGGCCCCAAGGGAATGAAGGCCTCTACTGCTAAGAATCCATTACCTTCCGAGAGAGAGTCTAGATCCTTAGAAAGGTGGGGAAAAAAGGTATATACCTCGGCCACCCTAGCCATGAGGGCCTTAAATTGTCAGTTCCATATGCTTAAATATCAGCAGTTTCTGTTATCACAATTAAGGAATAAAATGTCACAACCTGAACAACCAGATTTGAAGGAGTTGCAGGATATGATGCATAGTGCAGAACAAGTGGGTAAACACATCTTACAATGTGGCTATGATGCAATAGAGGCATCAAGTAGAGCTGCTGTGACAGGATCAGTCATTCGTAGACATGCCTGGCTTAGGGAACAAACCTTGCCTGATCATGTTAAAGCTAAACTTCTAGATGCTCCTTTACAAAAGGATGTATTATTTGGTACTAATGCTGAGGAGATACTACGGAAAATGGAAGAAAAAGCTAAATCTATGCAAACTGTCAAAGCCTTTCTACAGGAACAACCACCACGTTTTAGCAGAAATTGGCCTTCAAAAAACTGGTCCTTTCCAGCCACGGACAAGCCCCAAAGAGGTAGATACAGGCGCACAAGGGGCAGAGGACAATCTCAAGGATCATATAGAGGCAGACAATGGCAATCTCCAGCACCAAGAGGTGGCGAAGACAGTGCACAACAATACAGGAAACAAGCCCAATGACTTTCCCCTTTGCATGCCAAGCAAGGCTCAGGTGGCAGCACCCTTGGGAGGAAAGCTGGCATTATTTTCAAAAAATTGGCATATTGTCACAAAAGACAAATGGATCCTGGACATTATAAACAGAGGCTACAGATTTCATTTTCACACTCTTCCAAAAATGAGAGGCATGCACCTGCCACACAATCAAAGGGCAGAGGCTCAAATACAAATTTCAAAGCTCATGGACATGAAAGCTATTCAAGAGGTACCTACTCACGAACAAGGTCAAGGTTTTTATTCCAGACTATTCCTGGTACCAAGGAAGGGAACCGATTGGAGACCCATTTTGGACTTATCCATCCTAAACACATTTCTACTCGTACCAAAATTCAAGATGCTCACCTTACAGCAGCTTCTTCCCATGCTGGGCAAGGAGTCTTGGCTGGTAACATTGGACCTCAAGGAGGCATACCTGCATGTCCCAATCAGACAAAGCTGCAGAAGATACCTCAGATTTCTTGCAGGTTCAATCCACTATCAATTCTCTGCATTGCCCTTTGGCTTATCTACTGCGCCCAGAGTATTCACGAAATGCCTGGCATCAGTAATTGCCTACTGCAGACTTCAAGGGATACAAATTTACCCTTATTTGGACGATTGCCTGATTCAACCGGACAGCAAACACATACTTCTGGAACATCTAGCTTATGTAACACGGTTATTGAATTCTCTGTGATACACAGTCAACAAAGAGAAATCCAGGCTAACACCATCTCAGAAAATAATTTTCCTGGGTGCCAACTTGGACACAAACACCCAGATGGCCTATCTTACGCCAGAAAAACAGGGGCAACTAACTCAGTACTTCAAGATGCTAACAAATTGTACCAGGCTAACTGCAAGGAAAATCCTGCAGGCTCTGTGCTTCATGGCATCTTGCATTCTTCTAATCCCATATGCAAAGTTGCATATGAGGAAACTTCAATGGTACCTAAAAAACCTATGGTCTCAACACAGCCACAGTTTGGAAACAATAATACCACTAATTCCATGTTTGCAAAAGGAATTTCTATGGTGGGCCCAAACATGCCAAACAAACACAGGTCTACCATTCTGCAAGCCTCCAGCAAATCAAGTCATCACAACAGACGCCTCAGACTACGCCTGGGGGGCACACATGACAGACAGGTGCATTCAGGGCAAATGGTCCCAAAAGGAAAAGCACCTTCACATCAATCAAAAGGAAATGCTAGCAGTGATAAATGCAATTACAGCTTTTAAGGACCTCCTGCATCCAGGGCAATTATTGATAAGAACAGACAGCACCACAGTAATGTGGTACATAAACAAACAAGGAGGAACACATTCATACCCCCTGTGCAGGCTGGCCATGTCACTTTGGAACATGGCTCTGGAATGGCAAATCGAGCTTCAAGCACAGTACCTGCCAGGTTTGGAAAACACGCTGGCAGACAATCTAAGCAGAAATATGACAGACCCGCACAAATGGAAGTTGCATCCTCAAGTGTTTACAAAGATAATCCAAGCGTGGGAAAGGCCAGACATAGATCTCTTTGCCTCCCACAGGAATCATCAAGTGACAAAATTCTGCTCAAGGACATTTCATCCAAAGGCCTGGAGAGTGGACGCCCTTTCTTTCAGTTGGGCAGCACGGACAGTTTACGCCTTCCCACCTTTGCCTCTACTGCCCAAGGTGCTCTTGAAAGCAAGAGCAGACGGACCAAAGATGATACTGATTGCTCCAGACTGGCCAAGACAACACTGGTACCCACTCCTGAGGAGCCTAACACATTCTCCTCCCTGGACCCTACCTCTAATGCCTCTTCTCCTGACTCAGCACAGCTACAAAACTCTTCACAGTCAGCTGAAAACACTCAATCTGGCTGCATGGAAAATTCCTTAACACCACAACAGACCCTACTCTCCAAGGAGGTGCAGGATGTCATTTTGGAGGCCAGAAGGCCATCTACTAGAAAAGCTTACTCCACAAAATGGAAACGGTTTTGCGCTTGGAATGAGAAAAAGGGCCAGGATCCTAGAAAACTGAATTTGCCTCCGATATTACAGTATCTAGCTGAGCTGTTGAACAGTGGACTTTCATTTTCCTCCATCAAAATCCATGCCTCAGCCATTTCTGCAGAATACAACACTGATCCACCCTTATTCTTTCACCCACTCTTAAGGCAGTTCCTCAGAGGGGCTAAGAATATAAGACCTCCAAGGAAACAACCAATACCAGCCTGGGATCTTAATTACATTCTAGAAAAATTAACATTGCCTCCCTTTGAACCAGCTGCCTCAACAGATTTGCAGTATTTGTCCTGGAAAACCGCTTTCCTTCTGGCTATTACCTCAGCTCGTAGGGTCTCAGAACTACAAGCCCTCATGGCTGTGCAGCCCTTTCTCATCTTCCATCAGGACAGGGTTTCCCTACGAACCAACCCATCATTTATGCCTAAGGTAGTATCCAGGGTAGCTTTAAATCAGGCCATACACTTACCTACCTTTTACCCCAATCCTCAAAACAAAGGGGAAAGGCTGCTACATTCCTTAGACATCCATAGACAGCTACGTTACTATTTGGACAGAACAAAGCCTTTCAGGAAATCAGAACAACTCTTTGTGTCCTATGCTGTAGGAGCTCAAGGGAAGCCAATTTCCAAACAGACAATTTCAAAATGGATAGGCCACTGCATACGGTTTTGTTACTCCTTTCATGGTAAATCTGTACCTACAGGCATCAGATCCCACTCCACAAGGGCCACAGCTACCTCTGCAGCCTTCCTCAGAGGAGTCTCTACCAAAGATATTTTGGAGGCAGCCACTTGGAGTTCTGTGCATACCTTCACTAAACACTACCACCTACCTTTATACTCCAAAACTAGAGCAGGCTTTGCCACTGCTGTGTTGCAGGGCATTCTGGCTCCTCCCAGTTCCACCTAGTGCCTACCACCCTGTGCGTAGCTTTGGGATTCTACCCATCTGTTATGACTGCAGCTGTATGCACGATGAACATAGTACAGTTTTGTACCTACCATAAATGTAGATGTTCGAGTGCTAATACAGCTGCAGTCCAGGTTTCCCTCCCTCCTTCCCCTCTGGGTACAGACCTAGTGGCTAACTCCTCATCTTACAACCTGATTGGGTTATCCTTCTATGGTGTATTTGCTTGCAGCTACTGATTTTTGATTATATTGCATTGCATGATTATATATTTTATATATATATATATATATCTATATATATATATATATTGCCTTCCTTCTGGGGGCACCTGACATCTGGAGCAAGAAAGACTGAAGAAAATGGCGTCGGCTGTGTCTTATGTACCCCTGTCGCACTGACGTCAGGAAAGAAAGCGACAACAACTGACGCCGGACCTAGACTTTGGAATTCGGCCGACCGAGGACCCGCCTGACGGCAGGAGAACCCATCTGTTATGACTGCAGCTGTATTAGCACTCGAACATCTACATTTATGGTAGGTACAAAACTGTAGTCTTTGCCCAGGGTAATTTTGGTAGCTGTTGCAAGGAAGCTTTTATTCCTGTATAGCACGCCTAGTTTTTGGTGTTTTTTTTTTAATACTGTTTCGTGTGTATAGGTCGATTGTGACACCTAGTAGCTTGATATGCTGAACCAATTCAGTTTTGGTATTGTTGGCTGAAAAGATCTTGGTTTGTTTTGTTTGAGCTATGGGGTTTGTGGGTGAATCGAAGGAGCTTTGTTTGGTTTTTTGTTGGGGGGGGTTCAGTACAAGTTCTGCCATGGAGAGACCTGATTCTATGGAAGAGAAAGCTTGTTATGTTGTAGGTGAGTTAGTGTCTGATAGGCAGATGATAGTGGAGTCATTTGCATAATGGATTAAAGTGCCTTCATAGGAGGATGTATGCAAGTTATTGATGAAGTTGTTAAGTAGTAATGGGCCAAGGATGGATCCTTGAGGTACATCTCTGGAGGTGATGTGATACGGGGAGATAGAGCCCTGCCATTTTACTGCTTGCTTCCTGTCAGCTAGGTAGCTAAAAAACACTGAAGTGAGGAGGAGGGTAGACCAATGCTGGAAAGTTCTTTAATGAGTTTGGAGTGAGATATAGTAAATGCTTTTGACAAATCCAGAAGTACTGCAGACACTAGTTTGCCATTGTCATGGGCTTTGTTGACAAGAAAGCATCAGAATGCTACAAGTTTCAAACAGCAGTAGAAGCAGTCTTCTTTTTTTCATGTTTTATTTGATCTCTGAATACTAGCCAGTTTTAATGGTTTTCTGAACTGCTGTAAAAAAACAAGTGTGACACAGGCAATAGATTCATTTTGTACAATGAAGTCCAAAACTTAGTGTCACAGTGGGAGCTGTACAGTACAGCAACCTGTGATAGTTTTACACACTAATTTGGAGATTGCTTTACTACAGAGTAAAGAGAATATGGCAGGAAACTACTAAGATTTAGTATGAATTGTACTCTTTAAGTATGCTGTTTATGGTTACTCTATGCAAAATAAATAAAGGAAATAAACAGCTGCACAGTGAAGGTAAACTTTTTGATGATTTCATAAAAAGTAAACGCTGAAAGTCTTGTCTGACCACCCCTACTGCAGATGCACACAAAAATGTAATAACCTTATTTGTTTCCCAGTGACTGGGGACTGAAAGCTTTGGTAGGAACTGAATATTGTTAATTACGTTCACCAGGACTGTGTAAAGGAGTAGGCTTGATGATGACATAGTAAGTGGGTGGTGGCAGTTGAGAGGTATCAGGACAAGCTTCTTTAGGTCAGAATTTTAGACTGTTGGATTGTCCCTTTGAGATGCTAACAGTGAATGCTATTGCGTCTATGGCAAGCTTTAGGTATTCTGGTGGGAGGTTGTCTGCTGAGGTTGAGCAAGTTTTCAGTTTTTGTAGTAGTTTTTTTTTTTTTTTTTTTTTTGAAGTAAAGGGATGGGCTGAATAGTAAGCTGGGGATGGTTTGGTTTTTAGTTGAGTGAGAAGTTTGTGAGTGAGAAGTTTGTGTGTGTGTGTGCATGTGCATGCAATGTGTGGGATGCGTATAGGTTAGTATTGGGGATATTAGTCAAAGTAATGATTTAGGGTGGATGAGCTGGGTTTACTTTTAGGTTGGATATGGACTCTATAAAACTGTGTACTGTATTTGAGGGCTTTTGAAGAGGTGTTATATTGGGGTATGGACTGGGATTATTTTTATTTCCTGGGTTGAGTAGGGACATTAGAAAGGAGCAGAATTTCTTGGGGTTGTTTTTGTGGTTATCTGGAATGTAGTAGTAGTAGTGTGATTTTTTTTATCATGCAATATTTGACTTTTTGTTTGATTGCGAACTTGTCTGTATAACTGAAGATTTATGTTATGTTTATTCTTTAGCCAGGCAGTCCATGCTTTATCCTAGTCTTTCAGTAGAATTTTACATGATTTGGTGAGCCATGGGGCATGGTTATTTTTTTATTCTTTTTGTTCGCTGACGGGCTAGGGAGTTAAGAATGCTTAGGAAGGTGCTGTTGAAATGTTCAGCTGCATCATTAAAAGGAAGTCTTTTTTAGGATGGACCAGTGTGTAGCTTTTAAAGATTCATTAAATACCTCTTTGCTGAATTTTTGTAGGCTGTGTATAGTTTGAACTTGTGTTGTTTTGTGAGTTGAGTAATAGTCCTGTGAGTATAGGCTGGTAGGTGGTTGCTTAAGCAGTCTGGGAGTGTGCCTAAGGATGTAAAGTTAGAAGGGTTTGACACTAGTATCCAATCCAAGGTGGAGTGTTGGCTGATGTTCTTCATGCGTACAGCTGCAGTCATAACAGATGGGTTCTCCTGCCGTCAGGCGGGTCCTCGGTCGGCCGAATTCCAAAGTCTAGGTCCGGCGTCGGTTGTCGTCGCTTCTTCCCTGACGTCAGTGCGACAGGGGTATAAAAGAACCAGCCAACGCCATTTTCTTCAGTCTTTCTTGCTGCGCGGTGCCCGAAGCAGAAGCAGTTCGCAAGTGCCGATCGGCCAGCTCCTGAAATTACGAAAATTTTGCAACCGAAGTCTTCTTGAAAGCTAAGTACCCCGTTGGGGAAACTTTTCTTGCCTCAGACCGATGTCAGACAGTGTTAATAATTGTATTTCATGTGGGAAGCAAATACCGCATAAGGATTTCCATTCCCTTTGTATTCCTTGTTTAGGCCCAGACCACGACGTCTCGGTCTGTTGCTTTTGTGCTACATTCAACAAGCGCACCATTAAGCGTCGGGTGGAGTTCGCCCAGCATTATTTTGGCAAAACATTTAACTATATTATGCCGTCGGATACTCCGACTCCAGTTTTGTCTAAAAAGCGCAAAGATTACGACCGACACACGAGGTCCGTGGCCTCTACCGACACCACGCCAAAGCAGACTACACGTGGTCCGGTTCTCAGCGAGGCGCCTATGCAGCCCCTGACTACCGACGACACTTCATTGGTGGTGTCTCCTGTGCCCGAGTTCGCAAGCTCCTCGGCCCACACCCCGACTACAGATACCGAAGCCAGTCTTGGAGGTGAATCTCAAACTGTGGACAGGTCTACCTCCTCTCAAGGTGTCTTCAGACCTTCCTCTTCTTTTTCCATCAAGGCTTTCACTAAGTCTAAAGCAGCCATGCATTCTAAGAGGCAAGCTACACAGGGTCCATCTCCAGGCCCCATGCCTAAAAAAAACAGATGCTTAAAATGGCTGAGGATTTAATTACTCTTATCAGGGGTTCTCAACCCCCAGACAAAAGGCCCAGAGTGGAGGAAGAATCCCCCTCCTCTGATCAGGGCTCCATTATATCAGAGCACGCTGATGAACAGGAACATTCTTACTCCCCTTTTGAAGACTCCGATGCAGAGGAGTCCATTCCAGCTGTATCCCCCCCCAGAGGATTACTCATTTGGGGAAACTTTGCATACCTTAAGGGAGCACTTCCACTGGGAAGGTCAAGATTATTCAGATTCCAAGAAAAGGCTTAGGGAATTTCTCTTGCTACCTCAGCACAGGCCTCTGGCTATGCCTCCTGTTTTGGACATAGTAGATGATGTGTACCCGGAGGCCTGTCTTAACCCGGATTCTCTACCTCCAGCCCCAGTCAAGCCTGACAGGTACTACAGGGTCCCTGACTCACACCAATTTCTATACAAAAGCCATGCTGCTGACCCAGAAACCATCTCACAGGGCCCCAAGGGAATTAAGGACTCCACTGCTAAAAATCCATTACCTTCCGAGAGAGATTCCAGATCTTTAGAAAGGTGGGGGAAAAAAGGTATATACCTCGGCCACCTTAACCATGAGGGCATTAAACTGTCAGTTCCATATGCTAAAGTATCAACAGTTTTTGTTATCACAATTGAGAAGTAAAATGTCACAACCTGAACAACCAGACTTGAAGGAGTTGCAGGATTTGATGCACAGTGCAGAACAAGTGGGTAAACATACCTTACAATGTGGTTTTGATGCTCTAGAGGCCTCATGTAGAGCTGCTGTTACAGGATCAGTCATACGTAGACATGCCTGGCTCAAGGAACAAACCTTACCAGATCATGTCAAAGCTAAATTACTAGATGCCCCTCTACAAAAGGATGTATTATTTGGTGCTAATGCTGAGGAGGTATTAAGAAAAATGGAGGAAAAGGCTAGATCAATGCAAACAGTGAAAAATTTTCTACAGGTACAACCCCCACGTTTCAGTAGAAATTGGCCTTCCAAAAATTGGTCCTTTCCAGCCACGGACAGACCCCAAAGAGGTAGATACAGGCACCCGAGGGGCAGAGGGCAATCCCAAGGATCGTTTAGAGGCAGACAATGGCAAGCTCCTACACAAAGAGGTGGTGAGGATAACTCGCAACCATTCAGAAAGCGAGCCCAATGACTTTCCCCTTTGCATGCCAAGCAAGACTCAAATGGCAGCACCCTTAGGCGGAAAACTGGCATTATTTTCAAAAAATTGGCATATTGTCACAAAAGACAAATGGACCCTGGACATTATAAACAGAGGCTACAGATTCTATTTTCACACCCTTCCAAAAATGAGAGGCATGCCAAACCTGCCGCACAATCAAAGGGCAGAGGCACAAAGACAAATTTCAGATCTCTTAGACATGAAAGCTATTCAAGAGGTACCTACATGTGCTTAACAAGGTCAAGGTTTTTATTCCAGACTATTCCTGGTACCAAGGAAGGGAAAAGATTGGAGACCTATTTTGGACTTATCCATCCTAAACACATTTCTACTCGTACCAAAATTCAAGATGCTCACTCTACGGCAGCTTCTTCCCATGCTGGGCAAGGAGTCTTGGCTGGTAATATTGGACCTCAAGGAGGCATACCTGCATGTCCCAATCAGACAGAATTGCAGAAGATACCTCAGATTTCTTGCAGGTTCAACCCATTATCAATTCTCTGCATTGCCCTTTGGCTTATCTACTGCGCCCAGAGTATTCACGAAATGCCTGGCATCAGTAATTGCCTACTGCAGACTTCAAGGGATACAAATCTACCCCTATTTGGACGATTGCCTGATCCAAGCGGACAGCAAACACATTCTTCTGAAACATCTGGCTTATGTAATAATGGTGTTAAATTCTCTAGGATACACAGTCAACAAAAAGAAATCAAGGCTAATACCCTCTCGGAAAATAATTTTCCTGGGTGCCAACTTGGACACAAACACCCAGATGGCCTACCTCACGCCAGAGAAGGGGCAACTAACTCAATACTTCAGAACACTAGCATATTGCACCAGGCTGACTGCAAGGAAAATCCTGCAGGCTCTGGGATTCATGGCATCTTGCATCTTACTAATCCCATGTGCAAAGCTGCATATGAGGAAACTTCAATGGTACCTGAAAAACCTATGGTCTCAACACAGCCACAGCTTGGAAACAATAATACCACTAATTCCATGTCTTCAAAAGGAATTTCTGTGGTGGGCTCAAGCATGACAAAACAAACACAGGTCTCCCATTTAACAAGCCTCAAGCAAATCAAGTCATCACAACAGACGCCTCGGACTACGCCTGGGGGGCGCACATGACAGATCGGTGCATTCAAGGCAAATGGTCCCAAAAAGAAAAGCACTTTCACATCAATCAAAAGGAGATGCTAGCAGTAATAAATGCTATTATAGCTTTCAAAGACCTTCTGCAACCAGGTCAACTATTGATAAGAACGGACAACACCACAGTAATGTGGTACATAAACAAACAGGGAGGAACCCATTCTTACCCCCTATGCAGACTGGCCATGTCACTTTGGAACATGGCCCTGGACTTACAAATTGAACTACAAGCACAGTACTTGCCAGGCAAGGAAAACACGCTGGCAGACAACCTAAGCAGAAATATGACAGATCCACACGAATGGAAGTTGCATCCTCAAGTTTTTACAGAGATAATTCAAGCATGGGGAAGGCCAGACATAGATCTCTTTGCCTCCCACAAAAATCACCAATTGACAAATTTCTGCTCAAGGATTTTTCATCCAAAGGCCTGGAGAGTGGACGCTCTCTCTTTCAGTTGGACATCAATGACAGTTTATGCCTTCCCACCTCTTCCTCTGCTGCCCAAAGTTCTATTAAAAACCAGAGCAGACAGACCAAAGATGATTCTCATTGCTCCAGACTGGCCAAGACAACACTGGTACCCACTCCTGAGGAGCCTGACGCATTCCCCACCATGGACCCTGCCTCTAATGCCCCTTCTTCTGACTCGGCACAGCTTCAAAACTCTTCACAGTCAGCTAAAAACACTCAATCTAACCGCATGGAAGATTCCTTAGCATCACAACAGACCCTACTCTCCAAGGAGGTGCAGGATGTCATTTTGGAGGCCAGAAGGCCGTCTACTAGAAAAGCTTACTCAGCAAAATGGAAACGGTTTTGTGTCTGGAATGAGAAAAAGGGCCAGGATCCTGGAAAACTGAACTTGCCTCAAATATTACAGTATCTAGCTGAGCTGCTAAGCAGTGGACTTTCATTCTCCTCCATCAAAATCCACGCCTCAGCCATTTCTGCAGAATACAACACTGATCCACCCTTATTCTCTCACCCCCTCTTAAGACAGTTCCTCAGAGGGGCGAAGAATCTAAAACCCCCAAGGAGACAACCAATACCTGATTGGGATCTCAATTTAATTCTAGAAAAACTGACCTTGCCTCCTTTTGAGCCAGCTGCCTCATCAGATTTGCAATATTTGTCCTGGAAAACAGCTTTCCTTCTGGCTATTACCTCAGCCCGTAGGGTATCGGAACTACAAGCTCTCATGGCTGTGCAGCCTTTTATCATCTTCCATCAGGACAGAGTTTCCTTACGAACCAACCCGTCCTTTATGCCAAAAGTGGTATCCAGGGTAGCTTTGAATCAGGCTATACACTTACCTACCTTTTATCCTAATCCTCAAAAAAAGGGGAGAGATTACTACATTCCTTGGACATCCACAGACAACTGCGTTATTATTTGGACAGAACAAAGCCTTTCAGAAAATCAGAACAGCTCTTTGTGTCCTATGCTATAGGAGCTCAAGGAAAGCCAATTTCCAACCAGACAATCTCAAAATGAATAGCCCACTGCATACGCTTTTGCTGTTCTTTTCATGGCAAAACTGTACCTACAGGCATCAGATCTCACTCCACAAGGGCCACGACTACCTCTGCAGCTTTTCTCAGAGGAGTTCCTACCAAAGATATTTTGGAAGCAGCCACTTGGAGTTCTGTGCATACCTTCTCCAAACACTACCACCTTCCACTATACTCCAAATCTAGAGCGGGCTTTGCCACTGCAGTCTTGCAGGGCATTCTGGCTCCTCTTAATTCCACCTAGTGCCTACTACCCCTTTCTTAGCTTTGGGATTCTACCCATCTGTTATGACTGCAGCTGTATGCACAATGAACATAGTACAGTTTTGTACCTACCATAAATGTAGATGTTTGAGTGCTAATACAGCTGCAGTCCAGGTTTCCCTCCCTCCTTCCCCTCTTGGGACAGGCCTATTGGCTAACATCTCCTCATGCAACCTGATTGGGGTATTCATTCTTGATGTATTTGCTTGCACTACTGTATTTTGATTATATGGCATTGCTTTATTACACAAATTTATGTATTGCCTTCATTCTGGGGGCACATGACATCTGGGGCAAGAAAAACTGAAGAAAATGGCGTTGGCTGGTTCTTTTATACCCATGTCGCACTGACGTCAGGGAAGAAGCGACGACAACTGACGCCGGACCTAGACTTTGGAATTCGGCCGACCGAGGACCTGCCTGATGACAGGAGAACCCATCTGTTATGACTGCAGCTGTATTAGCACTCGAACATCTACATTTATGGTAGGTACAAAACTGTACTTTATTTTTACTGTATCTGGTAGGAGTATTTATAAGTTGAGTAAAGTCACAGGGGTTTGTACTGTTTGTTGGGTTGTGTGAGGTTAGTGTCTCCCAGTCAGTGTTAACATCCCCTAAGATAATGATTTTGTTTGGTATTGTTTCAGATGTCCAGGTTAGAATATTTTCTAGAATGGGAATGTTCTGCCCAGGAGGGATGTATAAGATGTTTTTAGATGAGTTATGTTTTAGAAATGTTATAAGGATTTTGGCTGTGCAGAATTTTTGTATAGTATTTGAGTATGGAGAAACTATCAAGTTGTTGGGGAAAATTCGTGCTTTCCCACCACCTTTTTTGTTTACACTGTCTTCTCTGATAATTCTGTAAACTGGGAAGAATTTCATTATCTTTTATTTCTGGTTTTAACCAAGTCTGTGTAATGGCAAGGATGTCTGGCTTAGAGTGTGTTAACCAGGCATGAAAGTGTCCGTTTATTGCACATGCTTCTGATATTGAGTGGTAAGTTTTACATCTGATGTTGTTAATCTTCATTCCATTCATCACTGATGTCGGCCTTATACCAAGCTCGCGCCAGCCAAAAACTCTCAAGCTAAGTTTTACCCATAATTCCATTCTCCCTGTTACCTCAGATCTCGTTTGCTGCTTTGCCGTAAAGCCACGTTCAAGCCAGCTCTCAGCTAAGTCTTTGATATTTTCTGATACCTGTGTATCGCTAAGTCTCTTATCCTCTTTCCCAACTTTCCTGTCAACTACCTGTTGGTAGTCTTTGTGCCATCGCTGGTACACTCCCTTCTCTGTACCCACTGTGATAATCTTCCTATACCATTGTTGGTATTTTCTGCTGTGATCTCTAACTAGCTGTAGTCATTTTTTGGTTGTTGTAATCTGTTTTTCTGGTATTGTATTGTTTTTTGTTGGTGTTAACATGTCTGATAAAATGGGCACCTCAGGCTTCAAACAATGCCTGAAGTGTGGGAGGAAAATGCTGAATAGTGACCGTCATGATGATTGTGTTTGTTTGGGAGTGCCTCATCTCTCGGTACGACCACCTTGAACCTTTTTTCAAGGTTTTAGTTCGCGTACCTTAAATGAGCGTAAAAATAAACTGATTTTGACAGGCTTTCTTATATCACCTTTCTCAGAGGCTCTCTCCCCATCAGAGGGTTCACCCCCTCCTGGAAAAGAGGCCACATTCCGTTCCCTCCTCACCCTCCGGTGAGAAGGAAAGACCAATGAAACCAAAACTTCCAAAACTTTCTGCTCTGGACCAGCAGTTTTCGTCTACGGCACCAGTTTCGGTACCATCTATGTCAGTAGTGTCGGGACCGACAACATCTATGACACCGATTGTGGCAGATAAAAAAATTTTGATGTCAAACCCGATCATGGCTCCGAGCATTCTCATGGTTCCTCTAGCTCAGATGGACAGTACTGCCCCTATCGTCTCAAAATTGGAGACAGTGGTGCCGTTAGACGTGCAAGCATGGACCCAATATTCCCTGTCTATGGACTCCTTCTTGGGACAAGCTTATAGTCCCTTCATGGAGTGTCCAGAGTCCCCCTCAGTGATATCCACTAGATCCACCAGGAGCCTGTCCGAACTCAATGTGGTGTGCCTTATGCCCAGCTGCTGACAGCCCAGGGGGATCCCTTCTGATTAAAAAACCCAGTCCCTCCTAGGACTTGGAATTTCTACTTCACAGATTCTGTCTTACTCTCCTCCTTCATCCTCCTTGCAGGTGTCAAAGCCCTCTGCACTGATGCCTCTCTCGGCACCCCCGGCTTTGGTGCCAATAGTGGATCTCACTTTGGCCCTTAAGCCGACCCTTTGGCCTTCAGTTCCGTTGGACCCAGGTCTTCTTCAGTCCCGGGATTGGACTACAGGCTCCTCAGTTCCGAGTTCGGTGCCAACTCTTTCTATGGTGTCGTCCACGGTGCCAGGAGCCCTGTCAGTACCTATCTAGCTTCAGGCTCCATTCCTGGGAATGGGCTCAACGGAGCGGGGTGTGACCCCAGTTCCGATGTTGGCTTTCTTTGTTCTGGGCTCCCATCCCTGTTTGGGTGGCCCTGCCTTCCAGGCGATGGAGAGGGCTCTTGCCTCTGTGGGCAAGTCTTCAGTGTCGGAATCTCCATGTCCTTTCCCTGTGCTGCAGCTGTCACAGGCCACCATCCCGGATCGAGCACGGGAGCCGCAGGAGACCCTATTGCAGGGTGCCCTTTCCTTCGGGTCCTCCTCAGAAGCTACCACTGAGGAAGTTCCTAGGAAGAAATCGTGCAAGAGGAAGCATGTGGATTCCCCTGAGGAGTCCCTCACTGAGGATATGGATTACGATGAAGGGGAGTGGTCTCCATGATCACCCCCTGAAGATGTCTCTTTTGGAGACATTCTTGAGATCTTGAAACAGAGGGATGATTGGAAGCCCAAAAGCCCTTCCTCGGAGGAATCTGTTTTTCTACAGGCTTTTCGTGCTCGACCATCTACCTCCTGGGTGACCTCACCTGCAGACGAGTTGGTTCAGCTTGTAGTGCAGCGTGCCTGGAAGAATCCTGACGCTGTTAAAGCAATCCCCAGGAGACCAGGCAAGATCCTCTCTCCCCCTGAAGAAAATCCACATTGGTCAAAAAGTTTACCAGCAGATGCTATTGTGGTGGCAGCAGCCACCAAGAAAGAGCTCGCTGAGGAGAGCCATACTGTTCACCTGCCTAACAGGGAGTACCGAGAGGTCGATAGACTGGGGAAGTGAGTATTTGCTTCATTGATCTTTGCTGTTGTTTCAGATGTCCAGGCTGGAATATTTTCTAGAATGGGAATGTTCTGCCCAGGAGGGATGTATAAGATGTTCTTAGATGAGTTAAGTTTTAAAAATGTTATAAGGATTTTGGCTGTGCAGAATTTTGGTATAGTATCTGAGTATGGGGAAGCTATCAGGATGTTAGGGAAAATTAGTGGTGTCCCACCACCTTTTTTATTTACTCTGTCTTCTCTGATAATTATGTAAACCGGGGGAAGAATTTCATTATCTTTTATTTCTGGTTTTAGCCAAGTCTGTGTAATAGCAAGGATGTCTAGCTTAGAGTGTGTTAACCAGGCATGAAAGAGTGTTAGTTTATTGCACGTTTCTGATATTAAGAGTGGTAAGTTTTAGTTTTTTTGTTTGTGCAGTAGGAATAGGACTTGTGTTGGGGTGAATGTCCCTGCACAAGTTTAAGGCTGTGAAAGAACGTTTAGTTGTCTTAGTTTTAGGTTGTAGTGGTTAGTATTGAGGACTTTAGGGTGGGAATAGAAAATCAGTATAAAGATCAGTGTTGGATGTATTTGAGAGAAACTTGTGGAGGGATTGCGTGGTCATGATACGGTAATGGTTGAGGTGTGCTTTTGTAGTAGTGTCCCTGGAGGAGTTAGGGTAGAAAGGGCAAGGAAGAGAAATGAGAGGCATGAGTAAAACAACATGATTGGTGTACAGTGAGATGGCTTAAATGGAAGTAGAGGGGAATTAGGGCTGTTGGAAGTGAAGTAGTTGTAAGGGGTAGAGTGTAAGTGAAAATACTGAGAGAGTAGTGTAGAAAAAGGGGTGTGTGGTTAGAGTATTATGGGTGAGCTGTGGGAGGGGTATGTTGTATAGTAGACTGATTGGAGTGTATTGGAATTGGAGGGAGCTTGTAGGATGCGGAGCTAAAGGAAATATAAGGTTCTAAACAAATGGTAGGTTGTCCTAGTATCTAATCTGGAATGTAAGGAATAGAGGGGTACTAAAAGCTAGAGTATAATGATGTAGTCATATTAAGAAAAATGAAGGTTTATTTGGGAAAAGAAAAGGATACATTGTGGAATAGATGGCTACTATTAAGGAGGATGTGATTATAAATGGATATAGTGCAAAGCAGTATGAGAGGGAGAAGGATAGTTGGAAATGGGGATAAATATTAAAAAAAAGAGATAAGGAAGTAGAGAACAAGAAATTGATGTTTATGTATAGTAGTAAGGTGATTTGGGGAGGCCTTTGGAAAAAGTCAAGTGGAATGTGTATATAGGAAGTATAATTTTGGCATGAGGGGGTGGGTGGGAATTTGGGGCAGGGTACAGGAATGACACGAAGCAGAGTGTAGCGGGCCTCCTACCCTCAGATAATTTTGTAGATCAATTTATAACTGAGAACAATCACTTTTTTCCCAGAACTAAGCAGTTAGCAAAGAGATGCAAGTAAAGCAGATTTTCTGTCATTTCCTGAGACTAAGTACCTGGCATTTGCAGTATAGTCTACTGGTCAAGCAAAAGGAGACAGTGGCCAGCTTAGTAAGGGGGTCCTACTATTTCACAGAGCAGGCATGTATTTAACTAATTAAGGTTAATTCATGTTAAATATGCTTACATGAAACAGTGACAAAACTCGCAGTAAACCTGTAGGTGTAGGGCTTTGTGACAGAGTTCCTGCAATATCTGGGTCAGATGTAGTGACCGCAGGTTACAAAACAGTGACAAAAGTCTCAATAAACCTTTAGGTGTAGGGCTTTGTGATAGAGCTCCTGCAGTATCTCAGTCAGATGTAGTGACCGTAGGCTATGAAGCAATGACAAAAGTTAACTTGTAGGTGTCAGGCTTTGTGACAGAACTCCTGCAATATTGGGGTCAGATATAGTGACCGCAGGCTGTACTCTATGAAGGAAGATGATAACTGAGTGTAAGAAGAGGGAATATTTACCAATACATTCTACTGTCCTTCAGACAGACTGAAGCATGTAAATGTTAAGAGAGATGTTGGCTCTGATCCATGCCATCGAATCTCCTCATCATCTGTGTTCCCGAGGACATCACCTGATGATTATAATCAACATCACAATAATGTGGTGTATAAACAAACAGTGCAGTACCAGGTCTTACCCTCTGTGCGGGCTGACTGTGATAGCTTGGGAGGTAGCACTTCTTAGCTCTCTAAGTATCTTAAATTCTGTTCGAGCAAAATGTAGTAGCAGACAACCTGAGCAGAACCAGGGCAAACGCTCACAAATAAAAACTGAGAGTTTTTTTTTTTTTCCCAGGAATTGATCCAGTTGTGGAGAACACCTCAAAAAGATCTATTTGCCTCCTTTCATAACAAACAGCTAAAGAAAAATCTGTACCAGGACCCCTTGCAGACAGGCCTGGAAAACAGATGCATTCTCATTCCCCCAGTCTGGGAGGATCTTTTATGCATTTCTACCCTTTCCACTGATATGGAGGTAATTCTGAAAATTCAGAAAGATTCCTCAAAAGTCATTGCGGTGACTTCTGTTGGGCCCAGACAACATTGGTTCTAATGGCAATTACCAAAAATTTCCTCACAGATTGGAACTACTTGCACAACACAAGGGATGTTTGTGTACCTCATGATCAAACAACTTCATCTACCAACCTAGATGATTCAGTTTTGATGCTTTTAGGGAACTCTTTTATGGGGAAGTGCACCAGTTACTAAAGGAAGCAAGAAAGCCTGCTACTAGGGAAAATTTATACTGGCAATTGTGTAAGATTTTCTGTTTGGTGCCAAGTCAAAAACAAGGGTTATATTGGGGATTGTATACCACCGGTTCTTAAATGTGTGTGTGTGTGTGTGTGTGTGTGTGTGTGTGTGTGTGTGTGTGTGTGTTATCCTCTGTCCTCTCTTATTCCTCTGTCAAGGTTCAGCTGGCATCTGTTTTAGTATGTCTGCCCATAGATCCTCCCCTTTTCTCTCTGTTTTTGGAAAAAACATTTCTGAAGATGTTTTTACATCTGATGCCACCTAAGAAACAGATGGCTCCATCTTTGGATCTTAACTTTTTTTTCTGGAAAAGTTAACTGTGTCTCCCTTTGAACTGGTTCATTAGGTTGATTTAAGATTCATCCCACTGAAGACTGTACTACTAATTGCTCCTACCTCTGCAAGAAGCGTATCTGATTTGCAAGCTGTGATGGTGGATGAAAACCCTACCCGGTATTCAACAGAGGTAGATTCATATTAAGAACAAATTCTTCATTTGTGCTCAAAGTTGTTTCAGAATGTACTTAAAATCATATCCTAAAACCAATGAGAAAGGCATCTGCATACTCTGGATGTGCGTCACTAGCTCTGGTACTATCATTGGTTTGTACTAGGCTATCGGCCCTAAGGCATATACAAAGCTAGCCATAACAACTCCCTTGCTATTTCTTCCCACAGTATTTACTTCCTGGATACCTGTCTAGCAGGGTGACTAACGTGATTGCTGGGGTGAATTTCCTATCTCCCATCCTATCTTGACAGAATTAAGTTCTTAAGAAAAGCAGATCAGCTATTTATTTCCTAGAATAACAGTAAGAAAAGGCAAATCAGTAGAACAGGCAGTTTCAAAATCATTGTCCATCTGTTATTGGATTTTGCTTTTCCCACCATGGCAAATCTGTTCCAGGTAGTATCACATTCTGCTAGAGCTTAGCTTCTCTGATAGCATCTGGAAAAGGGATTGACTCTAGAAGCATTCTAGAGGCAGCAACATGATCCTATGTGCATACTTTACATTGCAAACTGAATTCTTTTTCTAGGTCCAGGACTAGCTTTGCTAAAGCCTTTATCTAGTGGCTCCTGGACCCTTATCCTTTTACCTCCCATTTTGGATAGGCTTTCAACCCATAAAGCCAAAGGCTATTGTGGCAGTGGAAGTGATGAACATTGTACAGTTATGTATGTTGCATTTACCTCAGCAGTAGATGCTTGAATTCCTCACCCCTGTGTAGCTCCCCCTCCCCTATGTCTGTGTATAGTTAATTGTTGGGATGTAAAATTATTTGCCACTGTTTATATCTTTTTGAGGTTCAGGATGAGTAAGCTCATCTCTCTGTATCAGTAATAAAACCCTGAAATTGTCTACACTTTGGCTAAATTCAGCTGTCAATCAGCAGTCAGACTGTTGGTGTGGGAGGGAGCCAGAACTTTAAGTTGGACAGCTGTATTTTAAGCAGGATACAACCCATATAACCAAGACCTACTGCAGAAGTGAGGAATTTGAACATCTGTTGTGTTGAGTGCAACCGTACCTCTCAACTATCCCTGATTTTAACTTATATTTTAACTGTATCCCTCTTAATCCCTCCTTGACACTAAGGCCATTTGGAGGACAGGTGCTGAGTTATACTTAATAAATAATGACAATGATTAAGAGTTACAGACTTCTGTTCCTTCAAGAAATGTATATTAATTCACATTCTCTTATTCTGTTAATGTCTCAAGTTAATAGAACTAATATTTTAAGTGTCCCTGATTTTTCCAGGATTTGTCTTTGATTCTGTTGAAATTTGTCCCTGATTGGATGTGAGCTATGAGTGCAACTTGTACAACTGTACTTTCTCCCTTCGTGTGAAATTGGTGAAGGGTAATTGCCCCAAGTTTCCTCACAATTTGAATTTGCTCACACAAGGCAGCTGTTTGATGTACCCCCAATCTGAAAACACCTGTTGACTTGCATGAGTGATTGGGTTTTGATACGTTTTAGGCACCTTTTTGTCACGATATACAGAAGGTGCTAAAGGAGAATAAATTGTATTAATAGAAAATCATATATGTATAAGTGGAAGAGATTTTCTAATGTGTGCCATTTTAAGAACTAGGGTCCATTTTAGACTTGAATGCCTCAGGTTCTTCAGTTTGTGTGAGTTATTGTTCACTGGGCTTTCTTACTCCTTTGTCAAGTCATATTTTGGCCATTTCTGCTTGTCTGCCCTTATACACCCCCACCCCAACCTTTCTACCTGTTCTCAAGCCAAGTATTTTTTAAGGGGGTTTACATATATCCACCCAGAAAAAGGAGGGCTCCTTCTTGGGAATCTTAACTTTGTGCTTGAAAAGCAACACTTCTTCCATTTGAACCATGTCATCAGACTGATGTGAGGCTCTTGACTTAGAAAAGTGTATTACTGTATTACTCTTTGCTCTGACATCTGCTAGAAGAGTATTTGTACAGGCTGTTGTGGTAAGTCTTCACTGTATCCTTTTCATTTTCCGCAAGGGCAGGATTTGCTTGAGAGCAAATCCTTCTTTTATAACTAAAGTGGTTTCTGAGTTTCCTTGAACCAATCTGTTAATCTCCACATTTTTTGTTCCAGAAACTAAAAAGAAGGGAGAGGGAATCCTACATAGCCAGTGATAAGTGGGGGTAGTTTACCTCATTGTTATTTGGTTTCTGTCTTATACAAGTGGTACAGTGAATTGTTTTCTGTTTAAACTGTGAGCTTTGGCCAACTGAGACCTACATGAGTGGAGTTGAGTAGATTTTTATCTGCACTTTTATCAAATAATACACAATTTCAAGTAATTTGTTTGTGTTGCATTGAGCAATATCTTGCTGGAAGTTGACTGTGTTTAAGTAGATTTTTATCTGCAGTTTTATCAAATAATACACAATTTAAAGTAATTTGTTTGTGCTGCATTGAGCAATATCTAGCTGGAAGTTGACTGTTTTTTCAGTAGGTCCCTACCCACCCTCCCTGTTTTTGTCTTGGTGTTAATCTTGGTGGCTTTGAAACTGCCCGCGCCTCTTGTAAATTTGCACTTTGATACTCCTCCTGGGTCCATCTCATTTGCTCACTCAAAAAAAAAAATGTATCTGCTTTTACTGTATTTGTGTTTCTTCCTACTTTATTTTGCTTTTGCGTCATCTTAAAAGTACTCAGTTGTATTTATTACTGCTTGGTGGAACTCATTCTAAGCCTTTTAGTTTAAGCACTTGGGATTCAGACCAGTTGTTTTACATTAAGAAGGTTTGTGGTCTGCACTGTAGTGGCAGGACAGGTAGCTTACATCCTTCTAAGTTGGGAACTGCTGATTGAGGGCTCAGTGTCTTATTCTAAAAGTGTATTAATTCTGGTTAAAGCACTTGGGCTTCAGGCCAGTTATTTTACATTAAGATGGTTCGTGGTCTGCACTCTTGTGGGAGGAGAGGCTGGACTCTGCCCTTCTGAGCTGGGAATTTCTGGTTAAAGGCTTATAGTGCCTGCATATTTGAACTGCTTCTTACTGAAACTGGTACACCTTGTTTGCTGTAGCATAGACTAGATCCAGGCCTGCTGAATCTAGCTTTGTTTGCATAACTTGAGCACTAATCCAGGCATTCTTTAAAGTATTCAATTGTATTTATTACTGCTTGGTAGTAACTTGATTAAAGTGTAGCTGTCATTCTAAGTCTTTTGGATTAAGCACTTGGGCTTCAGACCAGTTGTTTTACATTAGGAAGGTTTGTGGCCTGCACTGTGGTGGCAGGACAGGTAGCTTACATCCTTCTAAGTTGGGAACTGCTGATTGAGGGCTCAGTGTCTGTTATTCTAAAAGTGCATTAATTCTGGCTTAAGCACTTGGGCTTCAGGCCAGTTACTTTACATTAAGAGGGTTCGTGGTCTGCACTCTTGTGGGAGGAGAGGCTGGACTCTGCCCTTCTGAGCTGGGAATTTCTGGTTAAAGGCTTATAGTGCCTGCATATTTGAACTGCTTCTTACTGAAATTGGTACACTTTGTTTGCTGTAGCATAGACTAGATCCAGGCCTGCTGAATCTAGCTTTGTTTGTATGCTTGTTGTTTGTTTGCTTGTTATTTCCCTGAAACGCTAATTCCACCTAAATCGCGGCTTTTCAGCGCTTCTGTGGATCCCTAGTGATATCTGCATTGCTTACTGTACTTATTTCCTTGTTTCACTTGAATGAAAGTTACTGTTTGTCATTTTTGCATTTAAGTTACCTGTAGCACGTTGCATTTAAGTTACCTAGCACTTGCTCACTAAAGCAATTATATAAGTCAGCACTAAAAAATTAAAAGCACTACACCCTCACAAACTCCCCTTGAGTACCTTGTTCCCCATTGGCCCTTTTTTTCAATTATAAAGGAATTCCCAATACTATTCTAGCATGTCCAAAGGTCAGTTGTTGATCTCCTCTCCGGTCCAGCTGGTGAATCTGGGAATCTTGAGGCAATGTTACAACTGCCTCATGTACACAGACAACCCTCTTCTCCTCCCAACAAATTCCAACACATGTGAGAGATGCAACCATATAGCCAAACTGGAGGCTAAGCTCTCTCAACTCAGTACTGGCGTAACCAGTCAGGAGGAAAAGGAAACCACACTCACTACAATTCCAGTCTCACATAGACCTACCACGACAGCAAACCAAACACATAAACACACAAAAACATACTCGGAGGCTCTAAATAAAAATCAGCCTAAGCAGCAGAGACCTCCAAAGCAGGCACCCAAGCAACCACTACCCCAAAACAAAACACGTGCAACACATAGCTCACAAAGCCAGTGTGCCGAACAGTCACAGCCCTTAAGGCTAAACAACACACCTGATACACTTGTAATAGGTGACTCTATCGTCAGGCACACTGACATCCCGCTCACCAGGCTGAACAAGGAGAAGGTCACTGTGAGCTGCCTGTCTGGCGCTAGGATCCACCACATAACACAAGCACTCACGTCACTCCAAGGCAAGTACAAATATGACTCAGTCATTGTCCATGCTGGTGTGAATGACCTGAGACATACCTCCCTGGACTACATGAAAAGAGACATAGAGGAGCTCTCTGAGCATGTAGCCCAGGCCGGTATGACCCTAACCTTGAGTAGCATCTTACCTCACCAAGAATGATGCCACAATATGAAGACAAGATGATCAATTTCAACAATTGGCTTAAGTATTGGTGTCATTCAAAGGGGATTCAATGCCTCTCAGCCTGGGATGACATGCTCGACAAGCCACAATGCTTCGCTAGGGATGGCTTGCACCTATCACCCTTGGGCTTTTGGATATTGGCAAAGGCTGTGGCTACCCCCATAGTGCCTTTTTTAGGCAAGGCTAAAAAGACAAACCCACCTCCATAGGTATCACAAGGGATAAGAAACTAAGAGTAATGCTACTCAACGCCAGAAGTCTAAACCTCAAGATGCATGCACTCGAAACTCTCCTTAGCATGGAGAACATCGATATCTGTGCAGTAACAGAAACCTGGTTCAAGGCTCCCGAGAGCACCCCAGCACTACCAGGTTATACCTCATACCATGCTTTTCAGCCCCAAAACCTGGACCGAACCACAAAAGGAGGGGGAGTATCAATATTCATCAAAGATACCCACACCTCCAGGTTGGTGGCACAGCACGAAGCATCAGAGACTATCCATGTGCAACTAACAGTGGGTAAAACTGCCTTCTAGTTTATAGCCTGCTACAGACCACCCTCCCAAACCCAGGAACTCCACTCGGCCTTCCTGAGAACACTGGAAAATATGAAGGTCTCTCCAAACACCATTATATTGGGTGACTTCAACTACCCAAACATAGACTGGGAGCATTACTCTAGCTCCAACACCCTAGCCCAAAGGTTCCTAGAATTTATAAACTCAAATGCTATGGAACAACTTGTTACCACTCCCACAAGAGGGGAAAACATACTGGACCTGATCATCACCAATATGGGGACTCTATGCTCCAGACCAGAAGTGTATCCCTCACTGGTAAGATCAGACCATAAACTAATCTCACTGGATATTCACATCCCGACCCCACCCCCTGCCCAGAAAACCACAGTGAAAAACTTCTCTAAAGCAAATTTCACACTCCTCAAAACCGAGATGGAATCCTTCAAAGCCCCTGGGCTTGTGGAAAATATGGCCCAGACCGCAGAATCCTTTATAAACACATTCTATGAACACCTTCAGGAATGCATGGATCATGCAATCCCAAATAAAACTAAGACCCAATCCTCCAAAGGCAGACATCCTGTCTGGTGGACCCCAGCCATAAACAAACTATACAATAGAAGGAGAAAGCTACTACATGATAGAGCAAAATCCCAAAAAGGGAAGGCATCTCTGATTAGTATTAGCAAAAAACTACGGGCACTCATAAAATCGTCTAAGGCCAACTTTGAGAGAAAAATTGCACAGGACACTAAGGATAATCACAAGGCTTTCTTTAGTTATGTTAGGAACCTGGGTGGGAATTCCCAGATATGCTCAGAATTAGTCCACAATGACAAAAATACACCAAACCCACAGACATTGCCAACATCCTAGCTGACAGGTTCAGCGCAAACCCCCCCCCCCACCAAAAGGGCAACTATCTTTCCCAGCAGAGTGCTGCCCCCCTGACATCTCAGATGCTCAGGTAAGGGCCGCCCTCTCCCACGCAAAAACACAGCATCAGTGGGACCAGACGGTGTCCCGGCTGCCCTACATGAACTCCAAGAAGAGCTAAACCCAAACATAAAACTACTGTTCAGTCTCAGCCTTACTACAGGATATGTACCCAAAGAGTGGTGTACAGCAACGGTGGTCTCTCTCCACAAAGGTGGTGACTCAACGGATCCTTGAAACTATCGCCCCATAAGCCTGACTAGCTTTGTGTGCAAAGCTATGGAAAGGATCATCATGGACCTTATAAATAAAGATATTGGGGACCTAGAGACACTGGCTCCTACCCAGTTCGGCTTTGTTAAGGGCAGATCCTGCCTCTTAAACCTGGTTGATTTCTTTGAAACGGTCACCAAGGCCATTGACGAGGGGAAGGTGGTCCACACAGCCAACCTGGACCTCGCAAAAACCTTCAATACAATACCCCACTCGGGCATTATAGATAAGCTCACCAGCTTAAATATAAACCCCTATGTCACTAGATGGGTTGCAAACTGGCTCAAGGACAGAACCCACATGGTTAGAATTGCTGGAGCCATGTCAGACTCCAAACCAGTTACAAGTGGCGTCCCACAAGGCTCAGTCCTGGGACCTCTCTTAATCGGTATATATTTCTCAGAGGTACAGGCCAACACGGAAGGACTGTGGCTGACCAAGTTTGCAGATGACTGCAAACTGGCCGCCATAATTGACTCTCCAGCTGACACAAGCATCCTCCAAAAGGGCCTCATAGAAACAGACAACTGGTGCCAGAGCCATGGCCACATAAGTGGTAATCCATTAAGTACGGAAGAAGTAATTAGGGACCTGGGGACCCAAGTTGATAGCAATCTCTCATTCGACAGCCACGTGGCCAAAGTGGTTAGAAAAACATTTTATATAGCCCACCTAATCATGAAGGGATTCACATCTAGATCAGGGGAGGTCATTGTGCCTCTTTACTCATCCCTCATCTGGCCCATAATTGAGTACAATGCCCCTTTTGGGATGTACCTTACCAGACACCTGCAGCAGCTGGAAAGACCCCAAAAGTACCTCACCAAGAGGATCAAAGAGCTCAAACAGATGCTATATGCTGCCTGGTTAAAGAAACTCCACCTGCTCAGAGGCGATCTGTGCTCGTATAAAGCCATGTCCAACCCGAATTCTCTGCACTGATAGGACATGCTGGAGGACAGATTCATACCAGATGCTCCCTTCACTCTGGAATAAAATCCCAGTCCAGGTTAGGCAGAGTCCCTCATTGACACTCTTCAAGAGGAATCTTGATGAGTGGACCCTGGGTATAACTTCTGTGTCACTGTTAGAGGCACAGTATACCCAAAAAGGGCATAGCAAAATTAATTTAAAATGGGTGCTTATAAATGCCCTAGGGCAGATAGCCTAGTATGAACCTATGAACACAGCTCAGATAGTACATGGACAGAACTAATTGTTTCTTATGAAGGTCAGGCACGGTTAGGATTCACTCTACCAGGGCTTTCCTTCTTCTGTGCTTTTTTTTGGAAAGGGATGGACTCGAAGTATTCTAAAGGCAGTAACACGATAGTCTGTACATCTTTGTTAGTACCATTATCCAGAAGCTTCTAGATTCTTGAATCTTTTCCTCTTCCCTATATGTTTGTGCTGCCACAGTGATATAATGTTGAAAGTAGTACATTTGCGTAAGTAAACTTATAATAGCAAATGCTGTAATAGATCATTGTTACATCCGAGGGTGTGTATATGGTTATGTTGCTTATACAGCACATGTGTTTTACTATGACATTTTTCTTTGTGGCTCTGCTTGAGTCACAGGCAATTAGGGTGCATGGACATTACCCTGAAGCTTTGAAAGCTGGCCAGTGGTCATATTCTGTTCAGGATACAACTAAAATAGTGTAGGCTATGGTAATAAGTTGTATATTAAAACCATCTGTTGTTATGGTAAGTTTGCTTACAGAGCTGTACTTTTCCTTAGCTGTCATAAGAACTTAATGGTGCATCTTCCTTTAGTGTAGCTGTGTCCAACATTTTGGCTTGCTGGGGCCGCATTGAGTGAACAGAAATGGTCTTGGGGCCACATATAAATTATATCATATAGTTAACTCTTTCGTTGCTCCGGAAGACCACAGTCGACCTCCTGGCTGTACTGTGGGTGCATTTGAACAGTGAATAAATGTAATAAATGCCTAATATTTGCTTTAAAATTCTAATTCTCATTCTGATTCTAATTCTTTAATCTAACAGTTAACCAGTTAACTCTAACATCTTAGTTAATGTATATGTGTGTGTGTGTGTGTGTGTGTGTGTATATATATATATATATATATATATATATATATATATATATATATATATATATTTTTTTTTTTTTACAAATAAACAGATATTCACTACAGCACTAGAATTTCTCACTGGGAAAACCATTCCAGCAGTCCAACTACGTGAAATGTCAACATCAGCAGTCCTACAATACTATAATCCACAAAAATAACCCAACAAATTTGCAATAAAGTAAAGAATTCACATTACTGACTTAATAAAACAATTCTGAATAAGCTACAAGAGGGTCTCACCCAAACAAATAACTGGTGCCAGAAATATGGCCTCAAGCTAAATGCCACAAAATGCATTATCATCCCCTTTGAGGAGAGTGATGTCCCCATATATTATCACATTAATAACAATGTTGTAAGCACACAATAAATCGTATGGTACTTGGGCACCCAGGTTGACAGAAACCTGACTTTTGACCACCACGTTGTCTCCATTGTAAGGAAAGCTTTTTACGTGGTCCACTTCATTAGTAAGGGTATCTCATCCGGGGACAAGGAGGTCATAACATCCCTGTATTCTTTCTTTACAAGAGCCATTATTGAGTGCAATGCCCCTTTTGGCATGTGCCTCAGCAAAACACCTTGCCAAAAGAAAGACTACAACCATTTCTGACAAAAAAGGTCAAAGGACCAGTTCACTTAGTTATCCAAACAGACTAAAAAGCTTCTTGCTTTCCTCTTGTCTCTCACTGGCCCCTATTTCATCATTGGCTTGCTTTCCAGGCTAAGAAAGATCCTGCCTTAAGAGACGGTCCTCTACCTCAGAAATACTGGTTATACTTAAAATGCTCACTACAAAGACCACAACCTTCACTGCAACATAAACAAGCCACTTTTTATGGACAGGTTCTTGACATAAAAACCTTCAACTTCTGTAAAAAGCTCCTCTCATTATCAAACAATGTAGTTCAGCAACACGATGGCTGGATGGATAGCCATAAATGTAGTCCTTGGGTAAGTAGCATAGCCTTCATCAAACCAGATGGAAAATCCACATACTAACCTTTCCCAGCTGGATGGCTAAGATCTAATATTGGTTACTCAAGTCTAGTTGCCCAAGAAGAGGGGCATGTTTAACTAAGAATTCCATTTGCAAAATTATATTCAGTATACATATTAAATCTCTCTCTCTCTTATTCACACACACACACACACACACACACACACACACACACACACACACACACACACACACAAAAGCCACTACTTGTAAAATAGGCAACCTCAGTAATCACATGACACCCACTCACTGAATGAAATTGTCTGGAAGTCAAAATATCTGAAAAAAAAAAAAGTCATAATAGAGATGGATTCATCCATGTAATTTCCAACCACCAAAAGGACCATCAATAAATCAACAAACAACTGCTCGGCAAAAAGTAAATCAATAAGAAAACCATAAACTATAATGCTACATACTGGTGTAAACATATAACTTGTGTCAATCCCCAGGTTAATCTGTACCAAAAGATTGTTTCAGAGCTTCAGCTATGTACAAACATTTCTCCTAAAAACTTAACTCATTGATATTTGCCTTGCTGTAATTATAACTGTAAAAAAAAAAAAAAAATGTTTTTAAGTTTATTCTGTATCTCAATGATTCTCACTGTTACGAGATGTAATCTCTGCCATATTGTACGAGTACTACATCCATAATTTGCTGTCTCTCTCTCTCTCATGTGTTGTATTATATTGTTTTGTGTTATTTTTGGAGCTTTTCTCCCCGGGCCTCCGCTGAAAATAGACCTGTGTCCAATCGGACTTTCCCGGTAAACAAATGTAAAATAAAATAAAAATAAACTTCCCTCCAATCTAAAGCCATTTGACATTCAGACATTTTAATTTGTGCAGAAGTTACTCACAGACCGACAGTTTACTGAGCTGTAATGCTGACCTTCGCTTTTGAAAAAAACAAATTCCCAGACTTTATCAATAGCTCAAAGTGTAGAGAGGATTATTTATTTATCACATATTTATTCATTTTTGGAAAACATCTTTAAAACTGTTAAATTGATTACACACCCAGAAACACAGAAAAGTTATTGTGATTATGTAAACCACAGACTGCTGCAAGAAATCAAAGTCACATTAGCACTCTATGCTTATGTCCGAACAGATGAATCATACCTGTCAATTCCAAAAGAAGTAAAGTAGCTTAATAAGAAGGTTATTTGCAAGGTTATATGGCAGTTTATATTGGAAATAAGCAGAGATATTAAAAAGGCTCTGTTTTTCATAATTATGCCGAAAAGTCTTCCAAGGTAAATACAACTTCTGATTTAGTATGGAACCATACCTCTCAACCTTAGAGCAAGAAATCTGGACAAAGCGAAAAATTAAGTGGGACACAGGCCCAAAAATAGTTATGCATCACAGACACCATTGAAACAACTGTAGTTGCAAACATTATACATCACTTATAATCTTTCTATCCCATTATTGCCAGTTAAACATTATATGGCTCATTCAATCCTGCCTTTTTTGCATCAAAGAAAACCATGCTTTGAAATGACAAATGCATTAAAAATAATAAATAAAACACATTACATCAACATCCTGCAACTTCATACCTGAAAGCAACCACACAACTTTCACTGAAACTTGGGCTGCTTGTTTCCCCAAAATGACAGCTCTCCCTAATTAAGTCTAATGGTATACAATCTACCAGTATCTGGACTACCTGAAATAAATTAAGTTATGGCCTGTAAATTGAAAGTACACTTTGTTTAATTAAACTATATTTCTAAGCCCACTTACTATATTTTTTCAGTAACATGCCAATATCCATTTCCAGGTCACTTTACAAGACATTGGCAGTTATAGACTTGGCATCCTTCAGAACCCCACAGGCCCACGCTAATACATTGTCCATTAAATGTAAATATCCATCCACTGTAAATGACAAGAAGCTATGTCTTAAAAAATCTACTTCTGGCATGCATACTCAAGTATTAGGTTTTGAAAAAAGAAACATATTCTTCACAGTTCGTAAGTCTCTGTCTTTAATAATCGTCTACTGTTGCAGCACTCCCAACACATAAGCACACACATACACACTGAAATCCCCAACATTTAAAACATGACATTGTGCCCACTTGATTTGCCAGTATTGATGATCCGCCAAAGCTATGCTTACTGTTGTCCAATCTACCACTGCTTAGAACCCACCAATGAAAAAACAGTACTAGGTGCTTTTTTGTTTGTCTGAAAAAACAATACAACTTTATATGCTACAGTCCCACATAGTCAGTCCACTACTGACCCATTAACCCTAGGCTGCTGTCTCATTCTTACTCCCTGGAACTGCATTACCTTGGATGACTACTTTTATTTCCTAAGCAAAAGACACAAATTGGAAGATGAGGCAAAAATCCAGACATTCTTTGAAAATCCATACAGTTAAGAGATATGAGTTCATGTTTAATACAACACTCTCCCTGTCGGGAAAGCCGCAATTTAATGAAAGTGTACTCTTAATGTATGATGTATTTGTGAGCTAACTTGTTTGTGTTCAGTAGGTAGACTGATCATTGTTAGCCTCTTTGTGCGTGCATCTCTCTCTCTCTGTCATGCACACATATACACACATACAAACACACACAAACTCTTCTACTTTCACGCACACAATTCTGCTTTCACTCCGTACTTGCCTATTAACACAGGTAATTGCTGTCCCTTTCAAAGGCAACAGCGGCAAATCCGTACATGAGTCCCTCTTCAGCGAGAACACACACATACACACTGATTGTTCTGTGTAAAATAATGGCGTAAACACACTGATCCTTTTTGGCTCAAAAACAAAACTAGAAGGGTGCTTTGGTACATGCGCACACCGACATTAGCGTTACAGGTCACGGGAGCGAAAAACAAAAAAAAGTGTTTTGGGGCATACGTACATCGATGTTGCAGTTAGAAGTTGAGGGCCGCATAGAAGAGCTCTGAGGGCCGCAGGTTGGACCCGTCTACTTTAGAGTTTTAATAATGAACTCAAGCGTTTAATGTAGTTGTTCTTCGTATTTCACTGTTGCAGTCATTACATTTGGGTTATCTGCCTGCAGGTAGCCCTCAGCCGGCTTGAATACCAGAGTCTTGGATTCCTGCGTCGGATGCTGTCTCTTCTTCCATGATGTCACAGGTGTAAAACATGCAGCCGACAACGTTACATCAATCTACTTACTGCACGGTGCCCGAAGCAGAAGCAGTTCGCAAGTGCAGGTCGGCTGACTCCTGAAATTTTTGTTTTTGAGTTTCAGAACCGAAGTCTTCAAAAAAAGCTAAGTATCCCATTGGGATCCTTCTACTTGCTCTTAAGTGATATTAGTAAAAGTTAACAATTGTCTTACCTGTAGAAAGCAAATGCCTCATAAAGATTTGCATTCATACTGCATTCCTTGCTTAGGCCCAGACCACGACGTCCCTCGCTGTCAGTTTCGTGTCTTATCCAACCCCTGAACTATTCGTCGTCGGTCTATTTTCGCAGCAAATTATTTTGGTACTCTGTTTTTTAACTATCCAGAAATGGCTTTGGTAAGCCATCCGACTACCGATATTCCAAAAAAAACGTAAGGATAAAGACAGAGACAGACCCCATAGGTCCAAAACTGCGGACGACGCTTCCGTTAAGCTAGTCACCAGTTCGCCGGTACTCAGTGAGGCGCTTTCGCAGCCCCTGATGCCCGCTACTTCAGATTTGCAGGCCTCTACTGAGACCCATTCGGAGTCCAGTATGCTGCGAGATGCTTCTTCGACTATGAAACCTGCGAATGTCTCTAACTTGGATGGGTCCGGAGCCGGTGTGCAGGCACCGGCTTCTGGGGTGTATTCAGGCCTACAGATTTGCATTTTAAATCAACGCTGTCTTCTTCATCAAGGCCTAAAACTCGACCCAAGCCTAGAAAACCGACCTCTAAACAGCATGGTCAGGCCCATATGCCTAAAAAAACAAATGCTTAGAATGGCTGAAGACCTTATTACTTTAATTAGGGGAAGCCAGCCTTCCCCCTCCAAGAGACCTAGAACTGATTTTCCTTCTGATTCTTCTGATCAGGATTCTGAAATTTCTGTTTCTTCTGATGACCAGGATTTGCCGTTATCTACCTATGAGGATTCTGATGCAGAGGATTCCATTCCCTCTGCTTCCTCTCCAGAAGATTTTTCTTTTGGTGAAACCTTGCACACTCTTAGGGAGCATTTCCACGGGGAAAGCCAGGATTACTCTGACTCCAAAAAGTGGCTTAGGGAATTCTTACTCCTCCTTCAACACAGGCCTTTAACTATCCCTCCTGTTCTGGGCATTGTAGATGATACCTTCTTGGAATCTAGCCTGGCCCCAGACAGTTTACCTCCAGCTCCCAGAAAACCTGACCGGTATTACAGAGTACGTGACTCTCACAAGTTCCTCTTCAAGAATCCTACTGCGGATCCAGAGACCATTTCCCAAGGACCAAAGGCCATTAAGGTTACTGCTGCCAAAAACCCTACCCCCTCTGATAGAGATTCCAGGGCCTTGGACAGATGGAGTAAGAAGGTATACACTTCTGCTACTTTGGCCATTTGGGTCTTAAATTGCCAGTTTCATATTCAGCAGCATATTATGGGACTACTTAAACAGAAATTGATGTTTTCCTGACTGTGCTGAGCATAAAGAATTACAGGATTTAATGCATTCTGCTGAACAAGTTGGTAAACATACTTTGCAATGTGGTTTTGACTCTTTAGAAGCATCTTGCAGGGCTGCTGCCACTGGGTCTGTACTTAGAAGGCACACTTGGCTTAAGGAGCAAAACTTGCCAGATAATGTTTAAGCTAAATTACTGGATGCTCCCTTAAACCAAGACCGCCTGTTTGACAACAGTGCAGAAGAAGTTCTTAAAAAGATGGCGGCAAAAGCTAAATCTATGCAAACCGTTAAAGATTTCCTGCAAGTACAGCCTCCCAGATTTAGTAGGCATTGGCCTTCTAAGAATTGGTCCTTTCCAGTCTCTTCCAGGCCTTTTCAGTCCAAACCCAGGAACAGCAGACCACCTAGGTTACAGTCTTAGGCTACACACAGGCCTAAGCAGTGGGGGGCTCCCACTTCCAAAGCTGGAAGTAGTAAGACACCCGCCTATGGAAAACTGTCACAATGACTTAACCGTACCCTTCCAAGCCCTGCTCAACTGCCTGCTCCCTTAGTAAGAAAGCTCGCCCTGCATGCAAAAAACTGGGAATTCATTACCCAGGACAAATGGATTTTAAATATAGTTTTCCATGGATACAGGTTCCACTTCCACACCTTACCAACCCCAAACGGTTGGCCAGCTCTACCCCCAAATCAATGGGCAGAGGCTCAGCAGCAGGTTCTCTCTCTTCTACGTATCAGGGCTGTTTAACCTGTCCCAGCAGAAGAAAGGGGACAAGGTTTTTACTCAAGACTTTTCCTGGAACTCAGAAAAGACAGCTCCTGGCATCCTGTCCTGGACCTCTCTATTCTAAACACCTTTTTGGTAATCCCAAAATTCAAAATACTAACACTTCAACAGCTGCTTTCTATGCTAAAAACCAAATAGCGATGGTAAAGCGGGGAAATCCAAATGAAAGGCTGAAACCAAATAAAACTCCTTTATTCAAAGCGAGTAACATCCACATCCATTAACGCCACAAATGTTTAAATGCGTTTTCGACCTTAGCGTACCCAGGTCTTCATCAGAAAAACTGAGTGTCATTGATAAAGTGCCTTTTATACAAAATCAATTAATTAAAAACACCAATTATCCAGTGACCTTAAGTGTATTATTAAGAAGTGTATCAGGCTGTTAAAAACAAGTAGGCTCTTCACTGATAATAAAACACATAACATGTTCTGTAAAAATAACAGTTTAAAACACCCCTAATATATATCCTGTACTGTAACAAGTAAAAAAATAAAAATTGTATAATATGTATATAGCATTTTCTTTACTTTGCATATCTACATTGTTACTGTTATACTAATAAATGTTAAACAACATTGCCCTCTTGTGGTAATATTAAAAAACATCATAGTTTAGCTGCCCTAAGCTTAAGAACCGAAGAAATAGAAAGTGTCGTTGAGACCTGGGGGTTTAGTGGAATCCAACACAATTTGCCAAAAAAGTTCTTTATACTCAAGTTTGGCTTCCCACATACCACCCTTAACAAAGACCAGGTTGATCCACCATTACGGATGATTGTTTCTTCTGATGGTTCAGCTACCACACCTATAGCAAAATTTGTGGACGAGATTTTTTGCCACCATGGCGAGCAGAGCTCCTTAGCCGGGCCACATTTACATTGTTTTGCCTGTTTTTTCTGTGTGTTTCATCTTTGATTTCTAGCTGTCACACTAGCGGTTCCTCTCAGCAGGCGACCTGACCAGCCGGAACTACGACCTGTATATGAAGCCTTTCTAAAGGTTTTACTCAGCCTTCAACCACAAGCACTCGGGTACGCACAGCCTTTCTCAAGGCTTTACTGGTAGCCCAGCTTCTTCACCGACATCCCACCATACCTTTATTAAGGCAACCTACCTGGTCATCAATTTATTCTTGGCTTCCCTAGGGTATTTTATTCATGGACATTTTTCCTCCTCTGCATAGGAGCTTGAATACCCAGGTCCCACAGACAATCATTTTCCTGCTGCTATAAGCACCATGGAAAACATACCCCACAGGGGATAAGATCATATTCCACCAGGGCTGCATCTACCTCTACAGCCTTTTTCAGAGGGGTCCCTACCAGGGACATCCTAGAAGCTGCTACCTGGAGCTCTGTGCATACCTTCACCAAGCATTACCACATGCCTATTTTTTTCTAAATTCAGAGCTGGTTTTGCCACTGCAGTGTTGCAGGGCTTAATACCTGATGTTCTTCGTGTTTCACTGTTGCAGTCATCACTTTTGGGTTATCTGCTTGCAGTAGCCCTCAGTTGACCTGATTAAAAAAGTCTTGGGTCCTGCGTCGGTTGCTGTCCCTTCTTCCATGATGTCAGGTTGTCAGGGTTATAAAACATGCAGCCGATGCCATTACATCAGTCTTTCTTGTTGTGCGGTGCCCGAAGCAGAAGCAGTTCGCAAGTGCCGGTCAGCCGATTCCTGAAATTTTCGTTTTCGAGTTTCAGAACCAAAGTCTTCAACTAAAGCGAAGTACCCCATTGGGGAAACTTTTTCTTGCTCCTTACCGATGTCAGTAAAAGTTAATAATTGCATTACTTGTGGAAAGCAAATACCTCATAAAGATTTTCATTTGTACTGTATTCCTTGCCTAGGCCCTGACCACAACATACCATGCTGTCGGTTTTGTGCTTTATTTAATCAGCGCACTATCCGTCGTCAGTATATTTTCACCTCAAAATATTTTGGTTCTCGGTTAAATTATCCAAAAATGTCATCGGTTAGCCATCCGACTACCGGGATTCCGAAAAAACGCAAGGATAAAGACAGAGACAGGCCGCCGAGGTCCAAAACTGCCGACGACGCTTCTTTTAAGCCAGTCGCCTGAGCGCTTTTGCAGCCCCTGATACCTGCTACTTCTGATTCGCAGGCCTCTACTGAGACCCATTCGGAGTCCGGTATGCCACAAGATGCTTCAGGTATGGAACTTGCGGATGTCTCTACCTTGGATGGGTCTGGAGCCACTGTGCAGGCACCGGCTTCTGAGGGTGTATTCAGGCCTACGGACTTGCATATTAAACCGATGCCTCCATCTTCTTTTAGGCCTAAATCTTGAACCATGCCTAAAAAAAACAATGCCCAGGCCACATGCTCAGGCCTCTATGCCTAAGAAACAAATGATAAGAATGGCTAAAAATCTTATAACTCTAATCAGGGGAAGCCAGCCTCCCCCTTCTAAGAGACCTAGGACTGAAGTTGTTTATGAATCTTCTAACCAGGATTCTGATTTTTCTGATGATCTGGATTTGCCCTTATCTACTTATGAGGATTCTGATGCAGAGGACTCTATTCCCTCTGCTTCCCCTCCAGAGGATTTTTCTTTTGGTGAAACCTTACATACTCTAAGGGAGCATTTCCACTGGGAAAGCCAGGATTTTTCCTGATTCAAAAAAGAGGCTTAGGGATTTCTTATGCCTGCCTCAGCACAGGCCTTTAATTATTCCTCCTGTACTAGACATGGTTGATGATGCTTTTTCGGAAGCTAGTTTGGCCCCTGATTCCTTGCGTCCTGCTCCCAGAAAACCTGACAGATATTACAGGGTTCCTGATTCACACAAGTTCCTTTTTAAAAATCCTGTTGCAGACCCAGAGACTATTTCACAGGGACCCAAGGACATTAAGGCTTCTACTGCTAAAAATCCTACCCCTTCTGATAGAGACTCCAGGGCGCTGGATAGATGGGGTAAGAAGGTTTACACTTCTGCAACCTTGGCCATTAGGGCTTTAAACTGCCAATTTCATATGTTAAAGTATCAACAACATGTTATTGGATTGCTTAAACAGAAAATGATGTTGATTCCTGACTGTGCGGAAAATAAAGAATTACAGGATTTAATGCATTCTGCTGAACAGGTTGGAAAACATACTTTGCAATGTGATGTGGATTTGATTCTTTAGAGGCCTCTTGCAGGGCTGCTGTTACTGGTTCTTTGCTCAGAAGGCATGCTTGGCTTAAGGAGCAATCTTTACCTGATCATGTTAAAGCTAAATTGTTGGATGCTCCTTTAAATCAGGACTGCCTGTTTGGCAACAAGGCTGAGGAAGCTCTTAAAAAGATGAAAGATAAAGCTAAATCTATGCAAACTGCTAAAGATTTCTTAAAAGTTCAGCCTCCTAGATTTAGTAGGCACTGGCCCTCTAAGAATTGGTCCTTTCCAGCCTTGTCAAGGTCTTCTCAAGCCAAACCCAGACATAGCAGAAACCCCAGGTTTCTGTCCCAGAGGATACACCAGACTAAGCAGTGGGAGGTTTCTACACCCAAATCTGGGAGTAGAAAGACTCCCCCCTATGGAAAACAGTCTCACTGACTTGCTTTTAAAACTTCCAAGCACTTCCCAACTGAATGCTCCTTTAGGCAGAAAGATTGGTCTGCAGGCCAAAAACTGGGAACTCATTACTTAGGACAAATGGGTTTTAAGTATAGTGTCCCAAGGATACAGATTTCAGTTCCACACCTTACCAACACCAAGCAGGTGGCCAGATCTACCCCCAAATCAGTGGGCAGAGGCCCAAAATCAAGTACTCTGTCTCTCTTAAGCATGGGGGCTATTCGGTTGGTACCAGAAGAGGAAAAGGGACAAGGGTTCTATTCAAGACTTTTCCTGCTACCCAGAAAAGGCAATACATGACATCCTTTCCTGGACCTTTCTACTCTAAATACCTTTCTGGTGATTCCAAAATTCAAGATGCTGACCCTTCACCAGCTGCTTCCTATGCTAGGCAAAGATGCATGGTTGGCAACACTAGACTTAAAAGAAGCATACCTGCACATCCCTATCAGGAAGTCTTGCAGAAAATACTTACGCTTCAAAGCAGGCTATATGCACTATTGTTTCTCTGCACTGCCCTTTGGCTTATCTACTGCAGCCAGGGTATTCACAAAGTGCCTAGCTCCAGTCATTGCATTCTGCAGGCAAAGAAATATTCAAATATCTCCATATCTTTGACGATTGTCTAATTCAGGCAGAAAGCCAAGACATACTTTTAAATCATCTGGCCTTTGTTCAAAGGGTACTAGCTTGTCTGGGGTACACCATAAACGAAAAGAAATCACAACTGGTACCCTGTCAGCAAACTATATTCCTGGGAGCAAGCTTGAATACAACTTCCCAGATGGCTTTCCTCATGCCAGAGAAACAGATTCATTTGACAACCTACTTCAACCACGTAGCCACAAAAACCCAGTTATCTGCAAGGCAAATACTGCAAGCCTTGGGGTGCATGGTCTCCTGCATTCTTCTAATTCCATATGCAAGGCTGCATATGAGTAAACTGCAATGGTATCTCAAAAGCCTATGGTGTCAACATTCACAGGATCTAGAAGCAATGATTCCTCTCATACCTTGCCTACGCCTAGAGTTCCTTTGGTGGGCAGAGGCCTGCCACCAAAACAGGGGACTACCATTCACACTACCCCCTGCCACCCAAACCTTAACAAGAGACGCATCAGACTATGCATGGGGGGCCCACCTGGCAGGGAAGTGCATTGCACCTGCATATCAGTCAAAAAGAATTGTTAGCTGCACAGAATGCTCTGACAGCCTTCAAGGACCACATTCTTCCAGGACAATTAATGATAAAGACGGACAACACCACTGTTATGCGGTACATAAACAAGCAGGGGGGGGGGTACACATTTTTGACCCCTCTGCAGACTAGCCATGGCATTGTGGAACACAGCCCTGAGCTATCAAGTACATTTACAAGCTCAATTCCTGCCAGGAAATCTAAGTACACTGGCAGACGAACTAAGCAGAAACCTGATGGACCCACACAAGTGGAAACTGGAACCAAGGAATTTCAACATGTTGACAAGTAAATGGGAGAGCCCAGATATAGACCTGTTTGCCTCCCCCCAAAACTATCAGTTGGACAAATTCTGTACAAGGACTCCCCACAAACAAGCTTGGAAAGTGGATGCTCTGTCTTTCAGCTGGAAAAAACTATCAGTTTATGCCTTTCCTCCTCTGCCTCTGCTTTCCAAAGTACTACTAAAGATCAAACAAGACAAACCAAGGCTGATTTTGATTGCACCAGACTGGCCACGCCAACACTGGTACCCCCTCTTGCGCAGTGTGTCACTGTGGGCCCCATGGCACCTGCCTCCCAACTCCTACTCTATTGTCTCAGCAGGAGAACCAAATTCTGCACCCTCAACTTCAAATACTGAATCTAGCAGCCTGGCTAATTACATAGTTTCTCCTTTACCATCCCTCAGTAAACCAGTGATGGATATAATTTTAGAGGCAAGGAGGCCTAGTACCAGAAAGTCTTACGCTGAAAAATGGAAAAGATTTTGTGCCTGGAACCAATCTCAAGGGATGAGCACAACAGTACCCAATTTATCTCAGATTTTACAATGCTTAACTGAGATGCTTCATAAGGGCCTGTCTTTCTCCTCCATCAAAATTCATGCCTCAGCCACCTCAGCTCATTATAACACAGAACCACCCCTCCTCTCTCATCCACTGCTTAAGCAGTTCCTCAGGTGGGAGGTTGGCATAATGGTTAAGGTGTTTACCTTATAAACATAAGGTGCAGGGTTTGATTCTCACATGGGATAATCGGCTAGGCTGAAAATGGTCCACAAGGGCAGTTAGCCTAGTACTAATCTATGAATCTATGAAAAACCACCCAGGAGAGCTCCAACTCCAACCTTGGACCTCAACTTTGTATTGGAAAAGCTCTCCCTTCCTCCTTTCGAGTCAGCTGCCACTGCGGACTTAAAATTCCTTTCTTGGAAAACAGCTTTCCTTTTAGCAATCACTTCAGCAAGAAGGGTATCTGAATTACAGGCCTTCATGGTAGTGGAGCCTTTCATCATCTTTCATGTGGACAGGGTGTCCCTCAGGACCAATCCCTCCTTCATGCCCAAAGTGGTATCCAGTGTGGCCCTTAATCAGTCCATATATTTGCCAACCTTCTTTTCTAATCCACAGAACAAAGGTGAACGGATTCTGCACTCCTTAGACGTGCACAGACAATTTAGATTCTACTGAGACAGAACTAGACCTCAAAGGAAATCTGATCAACTGCTGGTGGCATTTGCTGCAGGGGCAGAGGGGAAGGCTATTTTAAAGCAAACATTTCCAATTGGATAGGCCATTGCATTCATTTTTGCTACAAGCACCATGGAAAACCTATCCCACAGGGGATCAGACCCCACTCTACCAGGGCTGCATCTACCTCTACAGCCTTTCTCAGAGGCATCCGTACCAGGGACATCCTAAAAGTTGCTACTTGGAGTTCTGTAAATACTTTCACCAAGCATTACCATCTGCCACTTTTCTCTAAATCCAGAGCTGGCTTTGCCACTGCAGTCTTGCAGGGCCTTTTTAACTGGTCCTAATTCTGTTTAAATTCCTCCTCCCATCCTTAGCTTTGGGAATCTACCCAAAAGTGATGACTGCAACAGTGAAACATGAAGAACATAGTACAGTTGTGTACACTTACCATAAATGTAGATGTTCAAATGTATTCACTGTTGCAGTCTTGGTTACCCTCCCTCCAGCCCCCTTCTTTTTCTTTTTTTGGATCTACCTGTACTTCCTTTACTATCTCCAAAAGCTTTTTGGTGTATTTGCTTTTTTGTTGGAGGTATAACCTTGTATTTTTATAGATTTAATTGCTTCCCATTAAGGTCACCTGACATCTGGGGCAAGAAAAACTGATGTAATGGCGTCAGCTGCATGTTTTATACACCTGACGACCTGACGTCATGGAAGAAGGGACAGCAACTGATGCCGGACCCAATACTTTGTTAATCAGGCCGACTGAGAGCTACTGCAAGCAGATAACCCAAAAGTGATGACTGCAACAGTGAATACACTCAAACATCTACATTTATGGTAAGTGTACACAACTGTACTGTCTTAATGTTCTCTAACTTCCTCCTCCCTTCCTTAGCTTTGGGAATCTACCCTAATGTAATGACTGCAACAGTGAAACACAAAGAACATAGTACAGTTGTGTACACTTACCATAAGTGTAGATGTTCAAGTGTATTCACTGTTGCAGTCCTGGTTACCCTCTCTCCAGCCCCCTGACTTCTCTTGGCTCTACCTTTCCTTCTTGTTTGGTGTATTTGAGCTTTCTGGTGTATTTGTTTTTTGTTGGAGGCGTAACAAAACATGTAATTGCTTCCCATTATGGGGGCACCTGACATCTGGGGTAAGAAAAACTGATGTAATGGCACCGGCTGCGTGTTTTATACCCCTGACGTCATGGAAGAAGAGACAGCATCCGACGCAGGAATCCAAGACTCTGATATTCAGGACGGCTGAGGGCTACCTGCAGGCAGATAACCCAAATGTAATGACTGCAACAGTGAATACACTCGAACATCTACATTTATGGTAAGTATACACAACTGTACTTTGTCTGGGGTGGCAGACGGTTTGGATGATTTGATGGTTATTGTTAGTGCACAATGAATTCATTAAAAACTTTAATTTTTATTTTTGTAGATAAACTAATGGTTGTACTGCCTTTTGGTCCTTTACTTGTTTATCAAAGTTTTTCTTGGTCCATTGGTCATCATCTAAAGGAAGTACAAGTAACAAATCTTTTGTAGTTGGCTATAACCACCTTATCATATACATTGCCAAATAGTTTTCAGTACAACATTTGTTTGTGCATTTTAGCTGGTTGATGAGGACAACCTCATGAATATTTTTCCTCAGTGCTGAAAATCCCTGCCATGACATCATGAAAGAATGAACCCATTATGCCTCACTACCTAAATTAAGGTATTGACTATGGTATTTCCATGTTAAATGCATTGTGGTAGTTTCTTTCTTCCCAGAAAGACAATTTGTGAACTAGATGTCCTGACTGAAATCACTGTTGTAATATTACAAACAAATGGGTCATCACCACTGAAGTCTGGCTGGAGGGCAGATTTCAGAGGTGCAGAAAAGATAAAACAGCCTTTTGGAAATGAGTACTACAGCCCCTTCACCTGTCCCTCCAGTTCAGGGGCTTAACCTTCCCTAGGTCTTACTTTTGATGTGTGACTTAGGTCCTCAGACTATCTCATCGCCAGACAGAATGGAGTTCACATATCCATCTTAACATGGATACCTCAATTTCAGGATAATTAGGGCCTGTGTTAGCAACTGTCTGTCTGGCACAATTGTTCCTATTAGGAGGGTTAAACTTTGTTATTTGAAGATGTACATACTTATTTGTGTTTGCCTTAAGTTAACAGATTATGGGGTGTTCAGGGGTTGTTTTTTGTTTCATGGTTTTTTATTAAAGCAAAAACATTGGAAATGTGATATACGTTCCACTGTTGATAAGGAAAAGACTGTATTAAGAATTAACCTGGCAAACATTAATGGGTGCATGTATCACAAAATTTGGAAAAAAAGACATTTAAAAAGCTGTCATGTATACTAGGTAGGAACAATAAGAAGATAAAGAAATTATTTCAAAGTGGATATTCTGTAGAATGTCAGGGGCAAAGGAAAAGAGGCGTTTTCTGTATTGATTGCTGGAAGAGTTCCAGTAGTGATAGAAGAGAAAAAAAAGATAATCCAGCCACCATTTAATTAGGACAAACTGTGTTCCACCCCTGGCCTTGTGCTTTGTGTTAAAGGCACTATAAACCAAGTTAAATAATGTACCCTTAAATAATTATTTTTATTTTTCTTTACTAGCCTTTATCATCAATTATCAAATTCACCTCCTTCAACTCCTTTAAATACTTAGGACAGCAGGACTTAACCAAAGAAAAATCAACATCTACCCAGTAGCACCCTCTTCCCATATTCTTCATAACACCTTATTTCTACAAACCACATCTGATTTATTTTTCTATAAATATCTTAAAACTAAGCAAACTAAATTTATGATCAAATGATCAAATTAAAAAAGGAGACCAAACACACACTGGTCTGTAAAAATAACAATTCAAAAAATTAGCAGATATTTTCACCCCAACCCTGGTGTCACTTCAGGCCAAAATAAAACAGTCACTATCACCTAACAAACAAAAACAGAATCCAAACCGCTTTACTAAATATAAATAAACCTAAGAAATTAAAAAAAATCATGACCTACATGCTTATCTTTATCTTACCATCCTCCCTGTTAGTCATATAGCTACTGAAACCTGGTTAAAAAAGTAATAAAAAAATAATGAGTTCACCCCCCCCGGATACAGTATACTCAGGCATGACAGACAAAATAAGCATGCCGATAATGTATCCATCATCTATAAAAATTCCCTAACCGTTGTCCTACTTCCACAGGAAATACTCAAGTTTAACAATGCTGAACTACTAGTAATACTCTTAAAAATCAACAGTAGAAAAGTATATGTTTAACAGCAATTTATATACCACCAGAGAGTAATTGTGATACTGCTGAAAGCATCCTGTATTGGATATCCCAACAAATTAACCATGAAATTCTGATACCTGGAGACTTAAGTATAGATTGGCAGCTCATCAATTCCATACCCCCACTGAATCCATAAACTTGTACAACTTCAGACAATTAATAACCACACCTACTAGAATCATTAAAACTTCAGGGAGACTTTCAACATTAGATTGAATTCTTACAAACAAACCAGATAAACTGACAAAAGTAGGCTGCCTGTCAGCATAAGTGACCACATATTAACATATGCTATTAGAACTCACCATAACCAACATAAACATATTATCTATAATGAAGTACAAAATACAACCAATCTCAAAGATATTTTCAGTGAAACACTAAAACATATATAACTGAAATGTACTTAGAACAGTGCTGCTATATACTGCTGTAAAATACTTTAACAACATATTCTTACAGACCTTAAATAATCTAGCACCAGTGCATAATAAAAGAGTAAAGTCCAATCCTGCACCGTGACTGACAAATGAAACAAAAAAATCATGATAAAAAGGGATAAAGCCTGGAAAACTGGTATTAAAATAGAACTCAAAATGCCCTCCAACAATTTAGACATCTTAGAAGCCCTGATAACCGAAATAGTGGTGCAGTAGTGCTCAAGTAAAACAAATAAATCCAGAAAAAAGCACTACTGTTGCGAGTTCACAAGTCAATTTATTCCAAATATAAAACACAAATAAAATTTAGCGCTTTCGTCAATGCCAGTTGACTTCATGAGAATAACCCAATGAACATGAAAAAAGTGTTTAAATAGTATAAGCTTGACAATGATTGGCTGTTACACCTTACAAATGTAAAACTTATTTAAAAAAAAATTAACAAAATTTTCAAACAATGCAAAAATATGAATGAACTTAAAAAAACAAAATCTCATGCTTATTTTAAGCCGTTTGCCACAAGGAAGTATTGTTTTAGTCTAACTTTGCAATACATAAAACAGATATTCAAATACTTTTGTGTTTGTGTTACATAGTCGCATTTAAACCTATGAAGGGCATTTAAACATGTCCTGCCTTTTCTTTCAGAATAGGTAATATAGTCAAATAGTCATTCAACCTTGGGGGGAAGTTTGCTGCAAGTCTTAATTGCCATAAAAGTTCTTTGTTGTTTAAAACATTTTGCCAATCTCCTCCCCTAACATCAATATTCACTAGATCTAATATAGCAAATTTGAAGCCACTGTAATCCACACATTGGGTACTATGCTTATACAAAGCATTAGTTTCCTTTTTGTTCTTTATATCATTTAGATGTTCATATATTCTAGTTTTAAATAACCTTTCTGTCTTCCCAAAGTAGAAGGATGTACAAGAATTGCACTTTGCAATGTATACCAGTTTACTTGTATAACAGTTGCCCCTTCTTAAGTAAACTGTATTCTTATTCTTGTTGTCTAAAGATACAGAATTGTCTTGCAATATGTAAGAACAATAGGCATACCTACCACAGGGTCAACTACCATTTAATTTAACATGTTCACCTTGGTTTTTGTTTTTATTTTTATTTTCCAAGATTACTTTTAAATTAGGGCCAATCTTAGTTGTAAATATAGGCTTCTCACCTAAAACTTGAAAAATTTCAGTATTAGTTTTAAAAATGCTCCAGTTTTTATAAAGCGTTTCCTTCACTTGATGGTATAGGAGGCTGTATTGAACAATGCATGCTTGTTGGAAATCAACTTTGCTCACAGTCTCAGTGATGTTAACTGTGTTATTCATCCTGTTCAGACCTCTACCTAAAAGGGGGATATATTTTGTACCCCAGTCACTTAATACACCAGAAAGAATTACATCAATAAGGCCACCAGGGTAGCCTCTCTCAAGAAACATATTTTTTCAAACAAATAAATTCTTGAATGACGTCTGTTTTAAAGATGTCATTCTAGCAACCCTGATGGCTTGTCCCTTAATGATGCTTTTCTTTTGTGACATTGGGTGATGACTATCAAAATGTAAATAACTTGCAAAAAGTTTTTTTACGATAAACCTTGGATATAAACTTTTCATGGTTTTTAATTATTTTGGTGTCTAAATAATGAATCTCTTGCTTATGAAAGTTAAATGTAAATTTTAAGAAATTGGTAGTTTGATTCAGGTATTGAATGAATAGTGGAATGGATTCAGAAGTTCCCTTCCACAAAATAAAAATATCATCCAAAAAACTACAGTAAAATACAACCTTGGAAAAGAATTCACTTTTGAAAACATGCTGTCTTTCCCAGCCCAGCAAGACCAAGTTAGCATAAGTTGGAGTGCAAGCTGCTCCCATTGCTACACCCTTGACTTGCTGGAAGTATTCTCCTTCAAAGTATATGTAATTGTTTTCCAAAGTTATTCCCATGAGTTCACATATTAAACTAATTTCATCAGGGTGTAAATTCGAAAATGTCCAAAGAATATCTTCGAAAAAGTTTAACCCTTCTTGCTTGGGAATACAGTAAAACAAATCTTCTACATCAACAGTCAAAAGGTAAGAATCAGCACACCAAAGCAATTCCCACAAAAACATGGGGTTGAGCAATTCCCACACTTGGTCAAAGATTCCTGGGACTTTCTAAGACAATTAAAAAGTGACCTTTGGTGTGCTGATTCTTACCTTTTGACTGTTTTGACTGTTTCCACAGGCAAGACAATTGTTATTTTTTCTGACATCGGTTAGAGCAAGAAAAAAGGATCCCCAACGGGATACTTATAATTTTTGAAGACTTCAGGTCTGAAACTCGAAAATGAAAATTTCAGGAGTCAGCCGACCGTCACTTGTAAACTGCTTCTGCTTCGGGTACCGCACGGCAAGAAAGACTAATGTAATGGCATCAGCTGCATGTTTTATACCCCTGACGACCTGACGTCATGGAAGAAGCGACAGCATCCGACGTGGAAATCCGAAGACTCTGTTATTCAGGCCAGCTGAGGGCTACCTGCAGGCAGATAACCAAAATGTGATGACTGCAACAGTGAATACACTCGAACATCTACATTTATGGTAAGTGTACACAATTGTACTTCCCATCACTGTGGAAACAATCCTACATAATACCACTGCACAAAGGTGGCACATCAGAGCTTAATAACAACAGACCAATAGCAATTCTCCTCCCTCCAAAATATTATAGAAATGCATCCGTATGCAGCTGATGCAGTACCTAACCTCAAATAACCTGCTGTCAGAAACACAACATGGCTTTAGGCCCCAGCACAGCACCATTGCTGCTCTACTACATTTTACTAATATAACAAATTGACATTGATCATAGATACAATGGCCTGCTTGTGTCACCCACAGTTTTAGACTTGTCAGTGGCATTTGATACTGTCTTGCACCAGCAACTGCTCATTTGACTCTCCTCAAAAGGACTTTAACAATACTCCTTGTTCTTGTCCCTTAGTTACCTATCTGGAAGGCAACAAGCTGTTAAATGGCAAGAAACCTACTCATCATCATTTCAACCCATTATTATAGTTGTCCCTGAAGGCTCTGTCCTGGGTCCTCTACTACGTAATATATTTATTAAAGACCTCCACACAGCATGATAGTTTAGTTCAGTATGCAGATGATTCAACATTAATATGTGCGGCCTCAACAATAAGTAAGCTCTAAGATATCACCCAAAAATCTTTCTCCTCTGTAGAAACCCAGTGTAAAGAATTAAATCTCCTACTCAACCCCAAGAAAACTAAGTTAATGCTTTTCATCTCAAAAAGTTGCCAGAATCAAAAGCAATATTTTACCATAAAGTCAGCAAATAATACTGTCACTGAAAATGTAACTCACAGTAAATGTCTAGGTCATATTTGAGACTGTCATTTATTATAACGCTACTATATACTGCACACCATTAAATCTACACACCAGAAACTAAGCTTCCTTTATAGGATCAACAGATTCCTTACAGATACTGGAAGAAAAACTCTAGCAACCACCTTCTTACTGCCTACTCTCTTACACGCCATTCCTTTCCTAGCATAAACGGGTCTATATTAGATCACCGAACGCTTTGGTAAGCAAACGGTGATTAATCGACCCCATATAAGCGAAAGCTTACAAAACCGAACTGTCAGAACAGCGATTTTTTTTAATCGCTGTTCCAACAAAAAAAAAAAAGAAAGCACATTAAAACATGAGATTAAGTGGGGGACTGTGCCCCCCACCCCCCACCCCTACTTAAATATACCAACTCTGAGACAGCACTACAGTGCCAATAACGGCAAAGTACCGAAGCGGCCAAGCAAATTCTTTCCCAGGGAAAGAATTTGTTTACATGCTGCTTCGATATTTTGGAGTTTCGGTTTTGTCAGTTCGACCAAGACACATTCGAAAACATGAGCCTTCAGTCTGCTGATAGGAATCCACATAAACAATACTTAAAGAAGGAAACTTGCCTCCTACTACAATAAAATAGCTAAATTTGCCACCATTCCCCAACATAGGACTCACCATTGTCTTAGCTTAAAGCAATTAAACTGGCTTCTGCACAGCTGTCATAACATATTCACAGCTGACTACAGCACACAAACTCAAACTCATTCATCATCTACGAAAATACCTTGCTGTACAAATCTTATTACTACCCTACTGTTCAGCAAGGGACCTCTCTTTTAGTAACAAATTCTTATTACTTGTAAATAAGTCAAATAATGTTGCAGGAGACTCGCTCTACTCCCAATGCATCGCTAAACTCTGGAATATACTAGTATCCCCATGCAAATAAAACTCTCCAATAAACTCACTAGTTTTAAACCACTGCTTAAACAACATCTGAACCAGTCCTGGTCCTGTACGCGCTCATTACAGGGTTAAAGCCTTTTCACTGTACAGTGATATTCATATACCCTCCTTAAGCATAATATTCTCAACCTCTTACTGAAGTGACAAAGCAATTTTTATACATAATTGCTGCCTGTACAATCCACTAAGTTGCTAGTGTGCTTTCTCTTTAGTAACTTCCATCTCTGTAAAATTTTAAAATGTATATCTGTAAATGTAATTACTGTTTGTGTAGAAATGGAAATGTAATTATTCTGTGTTTGGCACTTAGTATAATGCAATGTAAGCAAATAGAGCTTTTCTCTCCGGACCTCCACTGAAAATGGGTATTATCCAGCTGGACTTTCCCAGTAAACAAAGGCAAATAAATAATAATGGCAGATTTGTAGTAGTAGATGTATACTGGCAAGGAATGAGGATTACACTGGCATGTATTTATTTTCCACCTAAAACTGCATTTTTGAAGCCTAAAAATACTTGGGAGAAATAATCAGCTTTCAGCAGGGAATATTACTTACAGGTGGGGACTGGAACTTGATTTCCAACAATGAGGATGTACCTGGGGGTAGCTATTTTTGATAACTGAAGCACTGTTGGCACCAAAAAAATATGTAGCCAGTCCACTAAGAATGTAAAATGGCAACCTGTACATTGATTTTCCACAAAGTCAATTAACTGAAAATGCAGTGGGAATATGAAAATGACAGATCATTGCCTTAGTGTGAAAGATTGTGCAAACTCTTTGTTTGAAATATTTCCTTTCAGTTGCACAGCTAATTGACACTGAGCAAGTAACTTCATCAAATCAAAGATTCCAGGTCACTCATGAAAATTCACTTGTGTCAGGTGGCAGTTAACCATTATCAGAGGCAAAATAAACACTTCACAGGTTGCTGTTGTCTGGCAGTACTGCTGGAGAATCTATAAATATAGGTGTTGCATGTTGTGACTTCCACACTGTGGGCCAGTAATCAAGGAGCCTGAATCCTCACCACTGATACTGGAGAAGGACTTTCACGTGGAAAAAAAATGAATACACCCAGTATTTCCAGTTGCAGTTGTCTGCATCAAGCACAGATTCCCTTAAGAGCACACAGGGAACACACTTAGTCCAGGGTCCGGATTTCTCTAGCTCCCTCCAGGTCCCCAATAAGATACCCCCTGGCACAGTTATAGGGTTGAAACTGCAGCTGAGAGTCCAAACCCAAGTTCACCAGCACTCTCTCTGTGAAACCAGTGCTTTGTCCCTGCTCCAAACAGCTGTCACACATGCTGTTTGAGATTTGATTTTCACACACATATACCTGGGAAAGGCTGACACAGATATACTACCTATGCCCTCTTCGGCCCAAACTATAAGGCAGTTATACTGCCACCAGACACTCCAAAGCTAGCTACTGTAAGGCTATTGCAAAGGTGCCCAATTATACTGAGTAAAATTATTAATACAAATGATAATGTTGACCAACAGCAAGGCTTCCAAGAGTGGCTGCAATATCAAAGAAATGTAAGTCTCTCAAAGGTTAAAATAGTTTCTAAAGGACCAGCTACAATGAAAAGTTTAAATATATTTTATAATGAATAATAAAAGAACATGAAAATACTAAATGTCTTTTAGAATAAACACCAGAGTTTTGGTCATAGGAAATATTAAAATAACACAGACAAATAGATTCACACAGAAACAGAAAAACAGTGCTTAACTAATCTATATTTTTTTGACTGATCTAAGTAATTACTATTTCCTGCTCACTTACTAGAGCAAGACAAGATGAAGTAGGTGAGGGGTCCTTCTTTGTCAGGATCCAAGAACAGACTGCTATGAGGCTTCAGCCACACCTAGTATTAAAATGTCATTTTTGTGATTGATTTACAGAATGACATCACATACATCTGGTCACCTGACTTCTATTTCCCATGCTACCCCCCTGGCTAGAAGCTGTCAGTATTTAGCAAATATGTGTCAATAATACACACAGAGAACATTGCTAAGATCTGCTGCAGCTCCTGGAAGTCATAAAGCAATTTCAAACCTCCATCCTTCCAGAGTAGCAATGCAGAAAGTTTCCTAGTACAGACATTTTGTCTCTGCCTGCATTGAGAACTGAGATACATTATTTATGGCCTAAGCCAGGTAATTTAATTTCAAACTATTTTCAAAGTTAGTTGGATTGAGTTTGACCTCTTCTCCTCCAGTATTCTCTGTTAAAACATATACATTTAAACAGTTACAATAATACATGTATATTTTTTTTTTTAATTTTCTAGGATACAAAAATCATTAGTTAAACTTATATTAAGAACATATATAAAAATATATTAAATCATCTATTACACTTCCTATATAAGAACATATATAAAAACATATATAAAAGTGTATTAGATTTAATACATAAAGGTCTTAAAATTTCAGAACATATTCAAACTACTTCTGAAAACATACAGCACTATTTCTGTTTGGGTCTGACCAGTCTCCTTTTCTTTAAAATGGGCTGTAAATTCACCTTGTCATTTAACCTAGGATACTGATCTGCTCTACAACGTACGATCCAACATAATTCACATTCTTGGGTATAATTATCTAAGCCTCCCCCTCTAGTGTTTGGCTTAATAACCTGTATAACACGGAAACCAAACGTATGTGTACTGCCCAATATTCTACAATGCTTGGCTAACGCATTGTTCTCGGATCCTATACGCATGTGATAAATATGTTCCCTTATACGTTCTCTAAACTGTCTACTGGTTTTACCAATGTAGAATACCAAGCATAGTTGGCATGTTGCAAGGTATACCACATTGGTACTGTGTATAATTAACAGATGATTTTTGTATCCTAGAAAATTTTTTAAAAATTAAAAAAAAAATTCTAAATGATTAGATACATGCACCTAGTCACAGTGGTTTAATCATTTATATGATCAATATGATTACACTCCTATGCATTTGTTTGGGCATGTTATATATGGGAGATTTTTATGTTTCCTGTTACTTTAATAGCTAATAGAAAACACTGACGTCATTTATTTTATTCATTTCGTATTGCTATTTAAAATCAATTATGTATGTGAACGTTGAAGTCTGAAGAAGCCTGATGGTGAAAGCGCTTACTTTCTGTTCGAATAAAGAAGTTTTATTTTGCGTCATTGAGTTCTATGGACTGTGACTTTGTTCGTAGTTAAGTGTGGTGGAAGCTGGTAAACTGCCGATACTGTTCCTGTTTATGAGTCAGAGTCTATAAGTAATACTTATCTTAAATTTATGCAAACCTCATGTATACTTTGTGTAATCTTCAATTATTTTGCTGTTAATACTTTTGTACTGTTTGCTCCTGGGCTGAAGTTGAACCCTTCCCATCTGAATTAACTGCTGCTCTGTTAAAAATGATAGATGAGTAAATAAAATGCGTTTATCGATCCTCTGCTCCGACTCTGCCATTTACAATAGCTCGAGAGCTGTTTACTGGCTCAAGTCTACCCCTTATCTCACGATGCCTAGCGAAAGCTACCCGGATCTCATTTGCCACTTCAGCTACGAGGTGTCGTTTCTGGCTCAGGCTTGTATACTTTTGTATATTTATATAAATATATTTGTTTAAACTTCTTAAAACTAGTGTATACTTCCCCTTATAGTTTTATCTGTGGGTGTTGTTTGTGGACATCGTTTCTTTCCGCAGTCCCTTTTCTTCTTAAGAACTCCTTTAAATTAGAGAGTTCTCCCCTCCCCCCCTCCCTTAGGACAGCCATTTAACTTAGAGGCTCTCCTTCCCTTCCGTTTTACTGTAAAAAAAAAAAAAAAAAAAACTGTTGTGTTCGTAGTAGTGTAGAGATTTTTTGTCTGTCTGTATTGTGGTACTTGGATTGTATGTAGTGGTAGAGTTATGTCCAAGGATACAAAAGTTTCTGGCTTCAAAAAGTGCGACTCATGCTGTCAGAAAATGTCTCTGACAGATGGGCACACTAGTTGCGTTTATTGTTTGGGCGCTGTTCACCTGCAGGACTCTTGTTCTATTTGCCAGCCTTTAGTCCAAGGGTCCTGCAGGATCTTAAAAACAAATTAATCCTTCAGGGTTTATTGAAGCCTCAGGATTCACCGGCAAAGAGTTCTCAGCCAGTGAAATCCCCTAAATCTGTCAAACCATCGGCTCTACCTTCGGAGCTGACTCCTGTACTGGAACAACCGAGTATGTTGGTTCTGGCTGGCACCGGCAAGACAACTCCTCCATCGGCTCCATCAGATGTTTCAGAGCCGTCACGGAGCCATAAGAGACTGAGGTCCCCTTCTTTAGAGTCCATCCACTCGGCGCTTCGGTCACCATTATTACAAAGTGAACGTAGCCACCATTCTTCACACTCCTCTAGGCTTTCGGATCTTGATGTGGAGAGAGTAGTAAGTAGGTTGCTTAAGTCACAGGCACTAGTTAAATTACTATCCAGCCCACCTCAACAGGTATTGGCTCCAACCGCCTCTATTTCCATTCCTCCTCCGACTCCATTGAGTTCGGAGCCGGAGATCGTTGGTGTGCGGGTAGTGGAACCGTCGGCTCCGATCACTGTTTCTCCTTTGGCTCCGACTTCGGCTCCAATTACCTCGATTGTTCCTTCTATCGAGGAATCTGGACACCAGGGCTCTCGTTGGTTCTGAGGGGGATAGTGGCATTGGACCCTTGTCCAACCCCATTCTCCCCCTTGGAACATCGGCCTCAGAGCCGTTGCTCTCGGCGCAGAGAAAGTTTCCTATTTCTTCGGAACCAGAGCTTTCTCTGCCTTGAGGTTGTGCCGTCTTCGAGGTCATGCGGAGTGTGCTCTCCCCTGAAACAGCTCCACTACCAGCTCCATCGGCTCCATCCCCCATAGTGTCTGTGCCAACATCTGCTCCTCCTCCAGACCCCCAGCGTAGGGAACCGATGCCCCAGGACACCCCATTGGGTGTTCCCTCTTCTTCCGAGGCCTCCCCTGATCACTCAGATGAGCCCCCTCGCAAGAAGTGCAAGAGGAAGCACATTGACTCCCCTGAGTCTGTCACTTCAGAACAGACATAGATGAATCTGAAGGGTCCCCTAGGTCCCCCTCTGAAGATGTTTCCTTTTCGGACATCCTTGAAATGCTTAGGCAGAGGGGGAACTGGACTTCCCTAGCCCCTACCGAGGATGAGTCTGTATTCCTGGACGCATTCGGTTCCCGACCTTCCACCTCCTGGGTTTCTCCTCCTTTTGACCCACTCATGTCTGTGGTGGCTTGAAAGGCTTGGTCAGCTGCAGACACTGTGGAACCAACTCTGAGGAGACCCAACAAGTTTATTACAGCCCCCCCCGGGATAAGCAATTCCTTTCCAAAGGTATGCCCGTTGATGCCATGGTGGTAGCAGCAGCTACCAAGGAAGAGTTAGTAGAAACCTCTTCATCTGTTCATCCCCCTAACAAAGAGTCTCGTATGATGGACAGATATGGAAAGCGAATGTTTGCTTCAGTGACCTTCTCGATGAGGTCTCTGAACTATCTATGTCATTTTACTTGTCTTCAAAGGGATCTGCTGAAAGAGCTTGGAGATGCCTTTCAAGATCCTACAGCTGAGGGAGTATAAGCCAAAGTAGCTTCCCAGCCGGCGACTCTTAATTGCATAGTCAACTCCTCCATGAGGCTGATTTCCTATGCAGCCGATGGAGCGAGCAGAGCCGCTGACACAGGTGTGGCCCTCAGGAGGCATGCTTGGATGCGGCTATGTCAGTTTGTGGAACCCTTTCAAGCGTCCTTCACCAATACTCCCTTTGATGGCTCCTTTCTCTTTGGGCCTCAGGTGAAAGACACGTTGACCAGGTGTGAGCAAGAGGGCAAGACTCTCTCTGCCGTGGGAGTCCGTTTTTCCACTCCCTCTAGACCTTGCCCCAAGGGTCAGAAGAGTGGGAAGATGTGGTTCCGGAAATCCCGCTACAGTCCATTGTACCCTTTCTGGGACAATTGGATGTGCTCAATAGATCTTCAGGACGCGTACTACCATATCAAGATGGACAGACGTTCCAGGAGATTTCTTCGCTTCCGGGTAGGGGCCATTCATTACCAGTTCAGAGCTCTGCCCTTTGGTCTCACCTCAGCCCCTGGGGTATTCACCAAGTGTATGGCAGTAGTCAAGGCTCACCTGAGACATCAAGGATTCCAGGTGTTTCCATATCTAGACGACTGGCTCCTCACTGCTACCACCAGGCATCAACTCTTACAAGCGCGGGATTATACAATCACATCATGCACTCAACTAGGCATCACAATAAATTTTGAAAAATCTGCCTTGTTGCCCTGACAGTCTATCACTTACATAGGAGCAGAATTAAACACAAGGGAAATGTTTGCAAGATTACCACTGGAAAGAGTTTCCACAATTCATCAAGTGTTAATCCTAATGCAGAGCAGAAGGATTCAAGTCAGATATGTCCTTCAAGCTCTGGGCTCCATGGCAGCTGCCATTCTTCTAGTTCCATTAGCGTGTTTCCACATGAGAATTCTTCAGTGGCTTCTTTTCACGCAGTGGTCCTTTCAGGAGCTTCCCATGTCTAACATGATCCTGATTACAGAAACATGCAAAAGGCATCTATCTTGGTGGATGGACTCCCCACTAGTGTCTCAGGGCAGACCTTTCATACAGCCTCCACCGGTAGCCACAGTGACCATGGACACCTCCCTGATAGGGTGGGGGGGGGGCTTTATCTGGGCAGGACAGTCCAAGGCACCTGGCAACCTCACGAGTACCATCTGCACATCAATATGCTAGAAATGAGAGCCGTGCTTCTGGCGTTGCAAGCCCTTCAAGACTCTCTTCCTTCTGGGACCATTGCAATTCAAACGGACAACATGTCAGTGGTGTGATACATCAACAAACCGGGCGGAACCAGGTCCTACCCCTTGTGTCGAGAGGCACTCAGACTGTGGCAATGGGTGATTTCCTGCCAATGTTTTCTGATTGCGACGTACATCCCTGGGAGATCCAACGTCATAGAGGTCAGGCTCAGCAGAGCTAATCTCATGCCTTACGAGTGGTCTCTGAATCAGGAAGTTACGGATCTTATCTTCCGCAAATAGGGACAGCCTTGCTGCGATCTGTTTGCCACCCCTCTCAACAGCAAATGCAGCAACTACTTCTCCCTTCTTCCGCTTCCAGGTCACATACCCAGAGACGCTCTAGTCCACTATTGGCCTCAGGGACTCCTTTATGCCTTTCCCCCGTTTCCCCTAATACCAAGACTCGTACAGAAAGCAAAATTGTTGGGTTGCAAAATAATCCTCATTGCCCCTTATTGGCCTCGACAGATATGGTTTCCATTTCTGCACCCCTACCTTGTCGACGAGCCCTGGATTCTGGACCCGATTCCAGATCTTCTGATTCATCAATCAGGCGGGTTGCATCAGCCCCTCCAAACACTCCAGCTTACAGCTTGGTTACTCCACTTCCAACCTTAGCCAGGCTTCCCGGTATCTCCCCAGCAGTCCGTGATAATATCGTTTCCTCACATAAGTCTACTACGAGAAAAACGTATGCTAGTAAATGGAAACGGTTTTCTTACTGGGCAGAGTCTAGAAATGTGGATCCCTTCTCAGCCCCAGTCCATGAAATTCTTAAATTTCTAGCACAACTTTTTCAGTCCAGTGCCGCTTCCGCTACTCTTAGAGTACAGTTAGTGGCCATTTCAAATTTTCATATCGGATTGTTGAATTCTAACATCATGTCTCATAAGCTCTGTAAGGCCTTTTTGAGAGGAACATCTCTTCTTAGACCTCCAGTGAGAGATCCCCCTCCTCCTTGGGATCTTAATTTAGTCTTAACTTCCTTAATTTTGCCTCCCTTTGAACCGGCATCATCATGTTCCCTTAAGTTTCTGTCTTGGAAGACACTTTTTCTGGTTGCTATCACTTCAGCTAGGTGCGTTTCAGAACTTCAAGCACTATGTGTTCATCCTCCTTACCTGGTATTTCACAAGGACAAGAGTTTTTCGGAGGACCAAGCCATCCTTTCTTCCTAAAGTCTGCTCAGAGAACAATTTAAATCAATCCATAGATTTCCCAGTGTTCTTTCCCAATCACAGCAACAAGGCAGAATACAAGCTCCACCAACTGGATGTTCACAGACAATTGCGTTTTTACCTTCATAGAACTAAAGAGCTAAGAAAGTCAGACCAGTTATTTCTCGCTTATGCCTTCAACAAGCAAGGCCTCCCAGTTTCCAAGGTGACCTTATTCAGATGGTTATCTAATACTATTACCTTTATTTACCACTTACAGAATAAAGGGATGTCCTTCAAGGATGCATCTGCAGTCATAACAAATGGGTTGTCCTGTCATCAGGCAGCCCTTCGGTCGGCCGGATTCCAAAGTCTGGCCCGCTGATGTCGCACTTCACCTCATCTCTGCTGGTCTTGGGGTATAAAGGCATCACCCGACGCCATTTTCCTCAGTCTTTCTTGCCACGTGGCGCCCGAAGCAGAAGCTGTTCGCAAGTGCCGGTCGGTCAGATCCAGAGATTACTTTTACCGAAAGACTTCTAAAAGCTAAGTACCCGTTGGGGACTCTTTCTTGCCTCAGCCGATGTCAGAAAAAGTAAATAACTGTTTAACTTGTGGGAAACAAATACCTCATAAAGATTTCCACTCTTACTGCCTACCTTGTTTAGGCCCAGACCACGACGTAGCAGCCTGTTTAGCCTGTGCTTCACCCGGTCGGAGTTTGCTGAACAGTTTTTCGCTCAGATTTTGCGTACATTATGCGGATCCTCCGACTACCCAAATTGTTAAAAAGCAAAGAAAAGCCGACACTCGTGGTCGCGGTTTCGGCGAAACCACGGTTAAGCAAGCCGCGAGTGTCTCGGTTTCGGCCGAAACCGAGAAAACGGGTCAATCTTCAGCCGAATCCATGACTACTACTGAGGCTCCTGCTACCTTAGTTGAATCGTCCTCTGAAGTTTTGCCTACTACTGTGGTTCCTAGTGAATTATCAGACACCATCCCTTTGGATGTCTCTACCCCAGCACGTGGTGCTGCTAGGCCTCCTGCAGCCATGTCTATAAAGGCCTTTGCCAGGGCTAAAGCAACCAAAACTGTTAAATCAGTGCCTGTTAAGACCCCCTCACATAGGCCCACTTCTAGTTCACAAATGCTTACTCTGGCAGAGGATTTAATCTCCTTAATTAGGGGATCCCAATCTCACCCAGACAGGGCCTCTCAGCCTCCAGAAAAGAGACCTAGAGCAGAGCCCCGAGCCAGTGTCCTCTGATGATTCTTGATGACTCAGACATTACAGATCAGCCAGAGGCTCCTTTTTCTACTTATGAAGATTCCGATGCTGAAGAATCCATTCCATCTGCCTCTCCACCAGAGGAATTTTCCTTTGGAGAAACCTTACATGCCATGAGAGAACAATTCCAATGGCAGGGACAAGATTTCTCAGATTCAAGAAAAAGGCTTAGGACCTTTCTGCACTTACCACAACATAGGCCCTTAGCTATACCTCCAGTTCTGCCTGTTGTGGATGATGCATTTAATGATGTTTGCACTGCTCCTGATACTTTACCTCCAGCCCCTGCCAAACCAGATAGATTTTACAGGGTGCCAGACACTCATCACCACCTATACAAGGCCCCACTTGCAGATCCTGAGACTATATCCCAGGGGCCTAAGGCAGTAGCCGACCTCAGCAAAAACCCTCTCCTTCTGAAAGGGAATCCAGGTCCTTAGAGATGGGGAAAAAGTTTACACCTCTGCTACTCTCTCAGCTAGAGCTTTAAACTGTCAGTTTCACATGATCCAATACCAGGAGTTTATGCTTGATCAGTTAACTAAGAAGCTGTCCTCTGATGACTCCTTAGATAAGAAATATGTTTTAGAAATGGTGAATAACATTCAGCAGGTTAGTAACCATTCTTTAAAATGTGGCTATGATGCACTGAAGGCTTCATTTAGATCAGCCATGACTGGCACAGTTATAAGAAGGCATGCATGGTTGAAGGTACAAGTTTTGCGGATCATGTTAAAGCAAAGCTGTTAGATGCTCCTATGGATAAGGCCAGTCTATTTGGTACACCTGCTCAGCAAGTAATGAAGAAAATGGAAGAGAAGGCAAAATCTGTACAAACAGTTAAGGATTTCTTACAGGTTGAGGCCCCAAGGTTTAGCAGGAACTGGCCTGCCAAAAATTGGTCCTTTCCAGACTCCTCAAAATCTCAAAGAGGCAGGAATAGACGCTCTAGAGGCAGAAATCAATCCAGAGGAGGTGCCTATAGAGGACGCCAGTGGCAAGGCAATAACCAGAGAGGCACAGACACAACCACTGCCACTGCAACAGGACAATCACAGTGACTTGACTCTGACACGCCTACCAGGGAGCAAATAGCAGCACCTTTAGGCGGAAAGTTAGCCTTATTTTCGAAAAATTGGCACTATATCACAAAAGACAAGTGGATTTTGCAAACCATAGACCAAGGCTACAGGTTCCACTTCCACACCTTACCAGTAAAAAGAGGAATGCCAAACCTACCTCCAAACCAAAAACAGAAGCTCTAAAGCAGATAGCTCAATTAACAAAGATGAGAGCTGTGGAAAGAGTACCAATAACACAACAGGGCAAAGGATTCTACTCCAGACTCTTCCTAGTACCAAGAAAGAGAAAAGTTGGAGACCTATTCTCGACCTGTCCATCTTAAACACATACATCATTGTACCAAAATTCAAAATGCTGACCCTACAGCAACTTCTTCCCATGCTGGGCAAGGAGTGTTGGCTGGTAACTCTAGATCTCAAGGAGGCATACCTGCACGTCCCCATACGACCAAATTGCAGAAGATACCTCAGATTTCTTGCAGGATCAGAGCATTATCAATTCTCAGCATTGCCCTTTGGCTTATCTACTGAGTATTCACAAAATGCCTGGCATCAGTAATCGCTCATTGCAGGCTACAGGGAATCCAAATTTATCCATACCTGGACGACTGCCTGTTACAAGCGGACAACAAAAGCAAGCTGACAACAGATTTACAAAGAGTCATTTGCTTACTACAAGCCCTGGGATACACAGTCAATTTAAAAAGTCAAGACTGATACCATCCCAGACAAGAACTTTCTTGGACACAGTAAAACAAATGGCATTCCTAACTGCAGAAAAACAAGCACAACTCCTCTTTACTTCTTGGCATTAACAAAGCAGCACAAGCTAACAGCAAGAAAAGTACTGCAGGCCTTGGGCTTCATGGCATCATGCATAATCCTGGTCCCCCATGCCAGACTGCATATGAGAAAACTACAGTGGTACCTAAAGAATTTATGGTCTCAACACAGGCACAGCTTAGAAACCGAAATCCCACTAATCCCATGCCTGAAACTAGAGTTCCTATGGTGGGCTCAAGCATGCCAGTCAAACACAGGCTTGCCCTTCCACAACTTTCAAGCAAACCAAACCATCACAACAGACGCCTCAGACCTAGGCTGGGGGCTTACATGTTGGACAAGTGCATACAAGGATTGTGGACTCCAGACCAGCTGCACCTGCACATAAACCAAAAAGAAATGCTGGCAGTAAAACTAGCAATCCAGAAATTCAAACCATTCCTCAAAGAAGGCCATTTAATGATAAGGACAGACAACACCACAGTCATGTGATACATCAACAAACAGGGAGGCACTCATTCATACCCCCTATGCAGAATGACTCTGGACCTTTGGAATATGGCTCTGAGCTACAACATCCAGTTACAGGCAATATTTGTGCCGGTAAAAGAAAACACCCTAGCAGACATGTTAAGCAGAACCACCTCGGATGCTCACGAATGGATGCTACACCCGGACATCTTCAAGGCCATCACAAAGAAATGGGGAATGCCACAAATAGACCTATTCGCATCCCCACTCAATCACCAGCTCAAAAATTCCGCACAAGGACATACCACCCACTAGCATGGAAGGTGGACTCTCTATCCTTCAGTTGGAAAGGCCTGACAGCATATGCATTTCCACCTCTTCCTTTGATGCACAAGGTACTACTGAAAATCAAAGAGGAACGCCCAAGGATAATTCTGATAGAATTGGCCAAGACAACACTGGTATCCTTTGCTGAGGAGCATGTTTCAGGGGAGAATGTTGATGCCTTTGATGTTAACTCAGAACAACTACAACATCATGCACCCAAACCTAAAAACCTTGCAACTGACTGCCTGGAACATCACATAACAGCAACTAACCCAGACTTATCCCAAAGGGTTAAAGACATTATCCTTGAAGCCCGCAGACCTTCAACAAGAAGGAACTATGCAGGAAAATGGAAAGGGTTTGTCATTTGGAGTACTGAAAGAGGAAAAGATGTCTCGAACATAGATATTGCTAACATCCTGGAGTACTTGGCAGAGCTTCTACATACGGGCCTGTCCTATTCCTCCATCAAAATACATGCATCAGCTATTTCCGCAGAATACAATCCACCTGTCTTCAGGCAATTCCTCAGAGGGGTCAAGAATGTAAAACCTCCTAGGAAGCCACCATTACCAGCATGGGACTTGAACTTTGTGCTAGAAAAATTGACACTCCCTCCATTTGAACCAGCAGCAACAGCAGACCTTCAACACCTATCATGGAAAACTGCTTTCCTACTGGAAAGGAGGGTTTCGGAACTACAGGCCTTAATGGCAGTACAACCCTTCCTAATCTTCCATCAAGATAGAGTGTCCATGAGAACTAATCCTACATTTATGCCTAAGGTGGTATCCAGAGTGTCTTTAAACCAGGCAATCCACCTACCTACCTTCTTTCCCAATCCACAGTACAGGGGGGAAAGGCTGCTGCATACCTTGGATGTACATAGATACTACCTGGACAGAACCAAAAGTAACAGAAAAAGCCTGTGCAACAGGAAGGAAGAAAAAACAGACAATCTCCAAATGGATAGAAAATTGCATAAGATTCTGTTACTCCTACCATGGAAAACCAGTTCCACAGAACATAAGAGCTCATTCTACAAAGGCTACCCACCCTCCTTCCCTCTGTGGTAGGTATTTACCCTCAATAGCTAGCTGGGGAGTCTCTTATGGTGTATTTGTTTGTATATATGTACATACATGCTTATTTTTTCTACTATTTTGGAAACATTGGCATTTATCCAAAATTTAGCTTTCCTAGAGGGCAACTGGCATCTGGGGCAAGAAACACTGAGGAAAATGGCGTTGGCTGATGCCTTTATACCAGACCAGCAGAGATGCCAGACTTTAAGGGCTGCCTGACGACAGGACAACCCATTTGTTATGACTGCAGATGCTATCCTGTTCGGACATCTATATTTATGGTAGGTACAAAACTGTACTTTACCGGCTAAACCAAAAGGTCATTCTACCAGGGCATTAGCCACCTCAATAGCTTTTCAGTCTAGGTTGCCCATAGATTTAATCTGTGCAGCTGCCACGTGGGCAAACCCTCATACCTTTATCTCTCATTACAAGGTGGATATGGTCTCCCGGAGCAGAGCTGACTTTGGTTCCGCTGTTCTGAAGAGTCTGTTCCAATGAGCCACCCAGGATGTTAGGTGCTAGGGATGCTGTCCCAAACAGCAAGAACGAAGGCGAGATAGACAACTTAACATAAAGAAGTTATGTACATACCATAACGTTCCATGTTAGTTGTCTTCATCTCGCCTTCCTTTTTGCATCCCTCCCTCCTTCCCCCATCCTAGTGGACTGAGAGGAGTTCTTGTTTTCACTGGCTGAGTATTTTTTTCCTTATTGTTCTTCTGGCCAGGTTTTTCGTAACCTATTCTGTAATTAGATGTATTGAACAACCAGTTTTTAGATAAAAAGAAGTTATGTACTCACTATAACGTTCCATCTGAGTAGGTAAACTTCATTTGTCAGCAACCTGTGGGTATCTGATCCATATTGGATCCGAGCTGGCAACTTTATACAGCTAAGATCCGAGCTCCAAGCTCCTCCCCCTTACCCGTAACCCCCTGCCATCTTTCTCTGACCTCAGATCGAGTTTGCCATAGTAACACAGAATACTACAAAAACAAAGGTCACCTGCACATTCTAACCTGGTGTTATCCGGAAAAGCAGGACAAGGGATCCTTCTAGAATGCACTATAGGTTAGGGGGATGGAGGGGGGGTTGGTTGCTGACAAATGAAGTTTACCTACTCAGATGGAACGTTATGGTGAGTACATAACTTCTTTATCTGAAGTAGTTAACTTCATTTGTTCATCAACCTGTGGGACAGAGTCCCCAGCTACCCAAAACTTGGGAGGTCCTCATGGAAGGATATTCCTGAGCACTGCAGAGCCAAAGGATGCTCTCCCTCTGGAAGTAATATCCAACTTGTAATGGTTAATGAACGTATGAGATGATGCCCAAGTGGCTGCTGAAAAGGCAGCAGCAGTAGAAATTGACCGAGTAGAATGAGCGTGGACTCCTTCAGATTCAGGTCGGCCAGAACTGTTATATGCCAGAAGTATACATTGGGAAATCCATCTGGACAATGTAACTTTTGTTACTGGTTTGCCCAAAGAGGGTTTTGCAAAGGATACAAAGAGTTGTTCAGATTTCCTGTGTTCAGTGGTCCTGTGCAAGTAGAACCTCAATTGCCTGTGTACGTCCAGAGAATGTAGTCTGTATTCACCCTTGTTTTGATAATTTGAAAAGAAAACTGGTAAATAATAAATTGATTGATATTGGACTCGGAGACAACTTTGGGTAAAAAGGAGGGATTGGTCCTGAGGGAAACTCTATCTTTATGGAAAACCAAGTATAGAAGTTTGGCACAATGGGCTTGAAGCTCCGAAACCCTTCTAGCCGAAGTGATAGCAATGAGAAAGGCCGTCTTCCAAGATAAGTATTTTAGATCCACCGAAGCTGCAGGTTCAAATGGAGGAGCCGTCAGAGACTGGAGAACAAGGGTTAAATCCCATGGAGGGATTGAATCTTTAACAGGAGGCCTTAAAAGGAAAGTGCCTTTTAAGAAAGTCTTGCATAATTTGAAGAGGCTAAGGGACCGAGATCACTTCCCACATGGTAATGGAAAATTGCGGCTAATTGGACTTTGACCGTAGAAGAGCTAGCACCTTGGTCGAATAAGATTGACAAAAATTCTAACACTGCTGGTATCGGAGCTGTAAAGGGATCCAATTTTCTATGCTCCACCCAGATTGTAAAGCGTTTCCATTTCCTGTTATAAACCTTGTAGAAGGTTTATGAGCGGCTACTAAAATAGCCTTAACAGAGGACGAGATACCGGGAGTCCTAGCTATTACTGGAACTGGATCAACCAAGCTGTGAGCTTGAGGTTGTCCAGATTCGAGATTGTTAACCCTAGTGGGTGAGAAATCAGATCCGGTGTGGGATCTAAAATCCATGGAGGATTCACTAGGTGAGACCGTAGGCATGGGAACCACGTTTGACGAGGCCAGAATGGGGATATGAGGATCACTCTGCTCCCCAACCGACGGGCTTTCTGCAAGAATTTTAGCATTAGGGGAAGAGGCGGATAAGCATAAAGTAGACAGGATGGCCAAACCTGCACCAGAACATCTCTGGGGGAGTCCCCTGGTGGGGGAATTAGAGCAAAGTACTCGCTGCACTTTGCGTTCGAAGGAGACACGAAGAGATCGCAGCAAGGTTGACCCCACTTGAGGAAGATTTGCTTCGCTATTCTCTGGTTCAGAGACCACTCGTATGGTGAGAGGATGGTTCGACTCAGCCTGTCTCCCAAAATGTTCGACCAACCCGGAATGTGCATCGCTATGAGAAAGCGGTTGGTGGAGATCGCCCATTCCCAAACTCTCATGGCCTCTCGACAAAGTGGGTAGGATCTGGTTCCCCCCTGTTTGTTGATGTGCCAGACCACTGACATGTCTGTCTGAATTGCAATTGTCCCTAAGGGAAGAAGGGCCTGGAGTGCTTGCAACGCCAAACGCGCAGCTATCATCTCTAGGACATTGATATGCAACAAGGTCTCTGAATGGGTCCACGTGCCTTGGACGGTTCTGCCCATACAGTGACCCCCCACCCGAGGCGAGAAGCATCTGTGGTCACCGTGGCTAGAGGTGGGGGCATAGAGAAGGGACGTCCTTTCTGGAGGTCCGAGGACTGGATCCACCAGAGTAGGGATTTCCTGCACACCCTGCTGAGGGGGATGGGTGAACTCCGTGGATGTTGCAGGACGGACCATTGAACCTGCAAGGTCCATTGTAGTACCCTCATGTTCAAGAGCGCTAAAGGTAGCAGATTGATGGTTGCCGCCGTGGAACCTAGAGCCCTCAGGATCAATTCCGCTGTAGGAGCCAAGGATTGTACAAGGGCCAGTACATGGAGCTTCAGAGTTCGAAGCCGGTTCGGAGTTAAGAAGACTCTCAATAGGTTCGTGTCTAACCTGGCCCTTATGAAGTCTAAGATCTGGGTTGGTTGAAGGGAAGATTTCTTGAGATTGATTGTGATTCCCAGCCGAGAGGCCAAGTGAAGGAAGTAATTTCTGGCTGAACATAGTAGATGCCTGTTGGGGGAGGTCAGGAGCCAGTCGTTCAGGTACGGGAAGACCTGTATTCCCTGGAGTCTCAGGTGGGCCGCTACTACTGCCATAACTTTGGTGAACACCCTGGGGGCTGTGGTAAGACCAAAGGGAAGGACCCTGAACTGGTAGTGGCTGGCTCCTAGTGGGAAGTGGAGAAATCTTCTGGATCGTCTGTCCATCAAAATGTGGTAGTATGCATCCTTGAGGTCTATCGAGCACATCCAGTCGTTCTCCTGCAAGAGTGGGAGAATGGATTGAATGGTGACCATCCGGAACTTCTCTTTGGCCACTGACAGGTTTAGAAAGGACAAGTCGAGGATTGGTCTTAAGTCCCCTGTCTTTTTTGGCACCAGAAAGAACCTGGAGTAAAAGCCCGATCCGGATTGGTCTCGGGGGACATGCTGGATTGCTCTTTTTTCTAACAGCTGCTTTATTTCTGCGGCTGCTGCCTCCCTTTGATTGGGTGGAACATCGGGGAGGCTCCGGGGTCTGGGAGGGAGATTCAGAAAGGGAATTTTGTAACCTCTGGATATGATTTGAAGCACCCAGCGATCTGTTGTAATGAACTCCCAAACTGCTAGGTGCCTCGAGAAGTGCCCCCCGACTATCTCCGGAGTGGAACAGTTGGGTAACCCTTCTGGGCTGCTATGCGGGCCGATCAGAAAAAGGGATGTTCATCGTGTTTCACTGTTGCAGTCATGACTGTAGGGTTCTCCCCTGCCGGCAGGCAGTCCTCGGTCAGCCAGACTCCCAAAGTCTGGGTCCGGCGTCGGCTGTTCAGCCATGCTCCCTGACGTCAGAGCGCCAGGAGTACAAAGCTGACAGCCGACGCCATTTTCTCCAGTCTTTCTTGCCGTGCGGTGACAGCAGTTCGCAAGTGCCGGTCGGCTGACTCCTGACAATTTTTTCGGAACAAACTTCAGTCCGAAGACTTTCTTCTCCTACTCACAGCTAAGTACCCCGTTGGGGAAACTTTTTCTTGCTTCAGTCCGATGTCAGAAAAAGTTAATAATTGTATTTCATGTGGGAAGCAAATACCTCATAAGGATTTTCATTCTTACTGTATTCCTTGCTTAGGCCCTGACCACGACGTAGCTAGTTGTCAGTTTTGTGCTAGATTTAAGCAACGTACTATTAAATGAAGGTACGATTTTGCATTTCATTACTTCGGTAGGCGTTTTAATTACAAAATGTCGTCGGATACAGTTCCGGCTACCGGAGTTCACAAGCGACGCAAGGACAAAGACAGGCCTCCAAGGTCCAAATCAGACGATATCATTCAAGCAGAGCCAGCTTCAGGTTCAGCCGTCGTCAGTGAGGCACTTTTGCAGCCCCTGTTGTCGGCCATTTCGGAACCGATGGCCGAAACGGACTCCCACGAGGAGCCAACTAGGCCTTTGAATATTTCTGTTGCAGGACCTTCGGACAATGCTCCTTTGGATGGGTCCGGAGCCGCTGTGCAGGTACCGGCTTCTGAAGGGGTTTTCAGGCCTACTCAGCTTCTAATAAATGCAAAGCCAAAGACAAAGGCAAAGACTCCTTCCAAATCAAAGACTGCAACACAGGCCTCTTCTGATCCGGCTCCCAAGTCACAGAAACAGTTACTTAAGATGGCGGAGGACTTACTTACTATGATTAGGGGTTCACATCCCCCTCCAGATAAAAGGCCAAGGCAGGAAGTTTATTATGACTCCTCTGATCAGGCTTCTGTTTCTTCAGTTTCTTCTTCTGACCAGGATTATTCTTTCCCTCCTTATGAGGATTCTGATGCTGAGGAATCCATTCCTTCAGCTTCTCCCCCTGAGGACTTCTCTTTTGGGGAAAGTTTGCATGAAATGAGGGAACATTTCCACTGGGAAGGACAGGAGTATTCAGAATCTAAGAAAAGATTAAGGGATTTTCTTCTTCTTCCCCAACATAGACCCCTGGCTATTCCTCCTATTTTGGATATTGTGGATGATGCTTTTTCGGAGGCTAACTTAACCCCTGACTCTTTTCCTCCAGCTCCTGTTAAGCCTGACAGATATTACAGGTTTCCTGATTCCCACCAGTTTTTATACAAGAACCCAACTGCTGACCCTGAAACCATTTCTCAGGGTCCTAAGGGAGTTAAGGCCGCTTCTGCTAAAAACCCCATTCCCACTGAGAAGGATTCCAGATCTTTAGAAAGATGGGGCAAAAAAGTGTACACTTCTGCTACTTTATCTATAAGGGCTTTAAATTGTCAGTTTTATATGCTGAAATACCAGCAATTTCTCCTGTCTGTTTTAAAACAAAAGCTAACTTTCATTTCCGCCTGTGCAGATAAGGAATTACATGACTTAATGCATGTCACTGAACAAGTTGGGAAGCATGGTTTACACTGTGGATTTGATGCCTTGCAGGCTTCTTGTTAGGGCTGCTGCCTCTGGCACAGTAATTAGAAGGCATGCATGGTTAAAGGAACAAAATTTGCCAGATCAAGTAAAAGCTAAATTATTGGATGCTCCTGATGTCCTTCAAGGATGCATCTGCAGTCCTAACAAATGGGTTGTCCTGGCCTCAGGCAGCCCTTCGGTCGGCCGGATTCCAAAGTCTGGGTCTGGCCTCGGCTGGTGTCGCACTTTACCCGACGTCATAGCTGCAGTTCTTCGGGTATAAAGGCATCAGCCGACGCCATTTTCCTCAGTCTTTCTTGCCACGTGGCGCCCGAAGCAGAAGCTGTTCGCAAGTGCCGGTCGGTCAGATCCAGAGATTACTACTACCGAAGACTTCTAAAAAGCTAAGTACCCCATTGGGGACTCTTTCTTGCCTCAGCCGATGTCAGAAAAAGTGAATAACTGTTTAACTTGTGGGAAACAAATACCTCATAAAGACTTCCACTCTTACTGCCTACCTTGTTTAGGCCCAGACCATGACGTAGCAGCTTGTTTAGCCTGTGCTTCCTTCAACCAACGGACGCTTAGACGTCGGTCGGAGTTTGCCGAGGAGTTTTTCGGCTCCGCTTTTGCTTATATCATGCCGTTGGAGACTCCGACCATTTAGCTAAAAAGCGTAAGGAAAAGGACCGACACTCGCGGTCCGCGGTTTCGGCCCAACCGCGAGTGTCTTGGTTTCGGCTGAAACCGAGTCTGCGGTTCTTCCTTTGGCCGAAAGCATGCCTCCTACTACCGAGGCCTCTTCCAGCATGGCTGAATCTGCTACTGAAATTCCTCCTGCTCTTACAGTTTCTCAGGATTTATCAGATACTATTCCCCTAGATGTATCTACTCCTGCACGTGGAGCTGCTAGGCCCCCTGCATCCATCTCAATTAAGGCCTTTGCCAGGGCTAAAGCAGCTAAATCTTCCAAGGCCGTGCCTACTAAAGCCCCCTCTCACAGTCCTAGCTCTAGTACACAAATGCTTAGTCTAGCAGAGGATCTCATTTCTTTGATCAGGGGATCCCAGTCTCACCCTGATAGGGCCTCTCAACCCCCTCCAGAGAAGAGGCCTAGAGCAGAACCCCCTGAGCCAGTTTCCACTGATTACTCCTCAGACGAATCAGAAAATACAAACCCTCCTGAGGGCCCTTATTCTCCATATGAGGACTCTGATGCAGAAGACTCCATTCCTTCTGCCTCTCCTCCTGAGGAATTTTCCTTTGGGGAAACCCTGCATGCTATGAGGGAACAATTTCAATGGCAGGGTCAGGATTTCTCAGACTCTAGGAAAAGGCTTAGAACTTTTTTGCATTTGCCACAGCATAGGCCTTTAGCCATTCCTCCAGTACTTACAGTTGTGGATGATGCATTTAATGATGCTTGTACTGCTCCTGATTCACTCCCTCCGGCCGCTGCTAAGCCCGACAGATACTACAGGGTTCGGACGCATAATCACTTGTATAAGGCTCCTTTTGCAGATCCTGAAACTGTTTCACAGGGCCCCAAAGCGGTAGCAGCTACCTCTGCCAAAAACCCACTCCCCTCTGAAAGGGAATCTAGGGCCTTAGATGGGGTAAAAAAGTTTATACTTCTGCAACTCTTTCGGCTAGGGCCTTAAACTGTCAATTCCACATGATTCAGTATCAGGAATTTATGTTAGATCAGTTGTCTAAAAAGCTGTCCTCACCTGAACCTTTAGACCGAAAGTCTCTTCAGGAAATGGTACATAACATACAGCAGGTCAGTAATCATTCCTTAAAATGCGGCTATGATGCACTGGAGGCCTCCTTTAGATCAGCTATGACTGGTACAGTGATCAGAAGGCATGCATGGTTAAAAGAGCAGTCCTTACCAGACCATGTAAAATCAAAGCTCCTAGATGCTCCCATGGATAAACACAATTTGTTTGGCTCTCCTGCACAGCAAGTGCTTAAGAAGGTGGAAGAGAAAGCAAAATCTGTCCAGACAGTCAAGGATTTCTTACAGGTCCAGCCTCCAAGGTTTAGTAGGAACTGGCCTTCCAAGAATTGGTCCTTTCCAGACTCCAACAGAGCACAGAGAGGCAGGAATAGGCACAAGAGGCAGAGGTCAATCCAGAGGTGCCTACAGAGGACGTCAGTGGCAACCTAACAACCAGCCAGTACTGCTGCAGACCCAGCCACTACCACTTCCACAGGACAATCACAGTGACTTGGCTCTGAAGCCGCCTACCAGGGAACAACTAGAAGCACCCTTAGGCGGAAAGCTAGCCTTATTTTCAGTAAACTGGCATTGCATTACAGGAGACAAATGGATTTTACAGACAATAGACAAAGGTTACAGGTTTCACTTCCATACTCTACCAAGGAAGAGAGGAATGCCAAACCTACCTCCAAATCAAATGGCAAACGCTCTAGAACAAATAGACAACTTAAAAAGGATGAGAGCTATAGAAAAGGTACCATCTATGGAACAAGGGCAAGGATTTTACTCCAGACTTTTCCTGGTGCCAAGGAAGGAAAATCAATGGAGACCTATTCTAGACCTGTCCGCACTGAACACATACCTCATTGTCCCAAAATTCAAAATGCTGACTCTACAGCAGCTTCTTCCCATGCTGGGCAAGGAGTCTTGGCTGGTAACTCTAGATCTCAATCAAATTGCAGAAGATACCTCAGATTTCTTGCAGGATCAGAGCATTATCAATTCTCAGCATTGCCTTTTGGCTTATCTACTGCGCCCAGAGTATTCACGAAATGCCTGGCATCAGTAATTGCTCATTGCAGGCTTCAGGGAATTCAAATTTACCCTTACCTGGACGACTGCCTGCTACAAGCGGACAACAAAAACAAATTAACAAAAGACTTGAAAAGGGTCATTCATCTACTGCAAGCCTTGGGATACACAGTCAATATAAAAGTCAAGGCTGTTGCCATCCCAAAGGATAACTTTCTTGGGTGCAGAACTGGACACATCAAATCAAATGGCATCCCTCACAGCAGAAAAACAAAAGCACCTTCCACTCTACTTCATGGCATTAACAACGCAGAACCAGCTTACAGCAAGGAAAGTCCTGCAAGCCCTGGGTTACATGGCATCCTGCATAATTTTGATCCCACATGCCAGACTGCATATGAGGAAGTTGCAATGGTACCTCAGGAATTTATGGTCTCAGCACAAGCACAGCCTAGAAACCCAAATTCCAATAATTCCATGCCTGAAGCAAGAATTCCGATGGTGGGCTCAGGCCTGTCAATTGAACAAAGGACTGCCCTTCCACAGCCCTCAACCAAGCCAGACTATCACCACAGACGCCTCAGACCTTGGTTGGTGGGCACACATGCTGGACAAGTGCATACAAGGCTTATGGACTCAAGACCAGCTAAACCTACACATAAACCAAAAAGATGCTGGCAGTAAAACTGGCAATTCAGGCATTCAGACCGTTTCTCCAACAGGGACAATTGCTGATAAGGACGGACAACACCACAGTTATGTGGTATATCAACAAACAGGGAGGCACACATTCATATCCTCTGTGCCGGATGGCAATGGATCTCTGGAATGTGGCCCTAAGCCTCAACATACAGCTCAAGGCAATATTTGTGCCAGGGAAAGAGAACATACTAGCAGACATCTTAAGCAGGACTACCATGGATGCCCACGAATGGATGCTGCATCCAGACATCTTCAAATCCATCACAAGGAAATGGGGACTACCAGAAATAGACCTATTCGCATCCCCACACAATCACCAATTGAAAAATTCTGCACAAGGACATACCACCCACTTGCTTGGAAGGTGGACTCCTATCTTTCAGTTGGGAAAACCTGACAGCATATGCATTCCCACCTCTTCCTTTGATGCACAAGGTGCTATTGAAGATCAAAGAAGACCACCCAAGGATCATCCTGATAGCTCCAGACTGGCCGAGGCAGCACTGGTACCCACTACTGAGGAGTATGTCTCGGGAACTCGCATGGCCTCTACCCCAGGTTCCTTTACTGCTAACACAGAACAACTTCAAAACCCTGCATCCGAACCTGAAAACACTGCAGCTAGCTGCTTGGAGCATTGCATAAGACAAAATAACCCAGATTTATCTCAAAGGGTTAAAGACATTATCTTGGAAGCTCGCAGACCCTCAACAAGAAAAACTTACTCAGCGAAATGGAAAAGATATCTCTTTTGGAGTGCAGCAAAAGGGCAAAATGTAGCACTGGTAAACATAGCTAACATCCTGGAATACTTAGCAGAGCTTTTCCACAATGGCCTGTCTTATTCTTCCATTAAGATTCATGTGTCAGCTATTTCAGCAGAATTCAACATGGATCCTCCAGTCTTCTCTCATCCTCTACTCAGGCAGTTTCTGAGAGGAATCAAAAATGTAAAGCCACCAAGGAAGCCACCATTGCCTACATGGGACTTGAACTTTGTGCTAGAAAAGTTGACACTTCCCCCTTTTGAACCAGCAGCAACAGCAGAATTACAATACTTATCATGGAAAACTGCTTTCCTGCTTGCAATCACTTCAGCAAGAAGGGTTTCTGAATTACAGGCATTAATGGCAGTGCAACCCTTCCTTATCTTCCATCAGGATAGAGTGTCCATGAGAACTAATCCTACCTTTATGCCAAAGGTGGTCTCCAGGGTATCTTTAAACCAAGCAATCCACCTACCTACATTCTTCCCCAACCCACAGAACAGGGGAGAAAGACTGCTGCATACCTTGGATGTGCATCGGCAATTGCGCTACTACCTGGACAGAACCAAGAACAATAGAAAAACTGACCAGCTTCTGGTAGCATATGCCACAGGCATGGAAGGAAAAGCAATTTCAAAACAGACAATCTCAAAATGGATAGGAAATTGCATTAGATTTTGTTATTCTTATCATGGAAAGGCAACTCCAGAGAATATCAGACCTCTCTCCACAAGGGCTACAGCCACTACTACAGCTTTTTTACGAGGAGTGGCTACAAAAGACATTTTAGAGGCTGCTACTTGGAGCTCCGTGCATACATTTGCCAAGCATTATAATCTACCCTTATACTCCAGATCCCGAGCAGATTTTGCCACTGCTGTTTTGCAAGGGATCTTAACTACACCATAATCTTGTTAGGGCCTCCTCCCCAGTTTGGCTATGGTATTCTACCCATTTGTTAGGACTGCAGATGCATCCTTGAAGGACATAGTACAGTTTTGTACCTACCATAAATGTAGATGTCCGAGAGGTATGCATCTGCAGTCAGCACCCTCCTTCCCCACTGTGGTACTCCTAGGGTATTTGCCCATCTTGTAGCTAGCTGGGGAATCTATTATGGTGTATTTGTTTGTATATATGTATATACATGTTTATTTCTATTTGCTCTCTGTTGTTTGGAAACATTTGCATTTATCCAAATTTAGCCTTCCTAGAGGGCATCTGGCATCTGGGGCAAGAAACACTGAGGAAAATGGCGTCGGCTGATGCCTTTATACCCGAAGAACTGCAGCTATGACGTCGGGTGAAGTGCGACACCAGCCGAGGCCAGACCCAGACTTTGGAATCCGGGCTGCCTGAGGCCAGGACAACCCATTTGTTAGGACTGCAGATGCATACCTCTCGGACATCTACATTTATGGTAGGTACAAAACTGTACTTTCAGCATAATGTTTTGTTTGGATCTAAAGCTGAAGAGGTGATTAAAAAGATGGAGGACAAGGCAAAATACATGCAAACAGTTAAAGATTTCTTACAAGTACAGCCACCCAGATTTAGTAGGAATTGGCCCACTAAAAATTGGTCTTTTCCCAATTCAGACAGGCCTCAGAGGGGTAGATACAGACGCTCCCGAGGAAGGCCTCAAACACAAGCCTCTTATAGACCGAGACAGTGGACTGCTTCCACCCCTAGGGGAGGAGAGGACAGGTCGCAAGCTCATAGGAAACAGACTCAATGACTCCCTCTGTTGGGCTGCAGGAACTTCTTGCCTGGAAGCCCCTCTTGGAGGAAAACTTTCTCTTTTTCACCAAAATTGGACTCATATAACCCAAGACAAGTGGGTTCTGGATGTGGTTTGAAGAGGTTACAAATTCCATTTTCATACCCTACCAAGGCCAAGCGGATGGCCAGATCTTCGAAAACATCAATGGACAGAGACCTTAAACCAGGTGGAAGCTCTCTTGGCTATGAAAACCATAGAACTAGTTCCACTTTCAGAGATGGGAAAAGGTTTTTTACTCAAGGCTCTTTCTAGTCCCCAGGAAGCAAAATTCATGGAGACCCATTCTGGATCTGATAGTCTTGAACACTTTTCTAGAGATTCCAAAATTCAAGATGCTTATTCTACAGCAGCTACTTCCAATGCTGACCAAAAATGCATGGATGGTAACTTTAGATTTAAAGGAGGCATATTTACACATTCCCATCAGGCAGGACCGCAGAAAATACCTCAGGTTCAAGGCCAGATTGAGGCACTTTCAATTCTCTGCGCTGCCCTTTGGATTGTCTACTGCGCCCGGGGTCTTTACCAAATGCCTGGCTCCAGTAGTAGCTTATGCCTGGCTCCAGTAGTAGCTTATTGCAGACTCAAGGGAATTCATATTTACCCTTATCTGGACGACTGTCTTATTCAGGCAGACAGCAAGGATGTCTTACTCCAGCATCTACAGATTGTTCAGAATCTTCTCAAGTTCCTGGGGTTCACTGTAAACATAAAAAAGTCAAATTTGACTCCCTCACAACAGATAATTTTTCTGGGCGCTTCTCTAAACACAACAACCCAGATGGCATTTCTGACATACGAAAAACAGTTACAGCTGGCTTTAACTTTCAAAATCTTGGCAACTTTAACTCAGCTATCTGCAAGGAGATTCCTGCAGGCTTTGGGTTACATGGCCTCCTGCATCCTTCTCGTACCATATGCAAGACTACATATGTGGAAAATACAGTGGTACCTAAAAAGTGTATGGTCTCAGCATTGCCACAGTTTAGACATACTGATCTCTGTCCTGCTTTGTCTTCAAAAGGAATTCCTTTGCTGGTCCAAGGCATGTACTCTAAACAAAGGAAAACCCTTTTGTCTGCCTCCTGCCACTCAGATACTAACCACGGATGCCTCAGATTATGCATGGGGAGCCCATTTTCAGGGCAACTGTCTGCAAGGCCTTTGGACAAAGGATCAGAAGCACCTGCATATCAATTTAAAGGAAATGTTAGCCATTCAAAAAGCCCTATTGGCCTTCAGGAATCTTCTACAACCAGGACAACTACTGATACGGACAGACAACACCACAGTTATGTGGTACATAAACAAGCAAGGGGGATCTCATCCCTACCCCTTTGCAGACTAGCCATGGATCTGTGGAACACAGCTCTAGCTTGCAATCTGGACCTCCAAGCTCAGTTTCTACCAGGGAAGCAAAACTTCCTGGCAGACAGTCTGAGCAGAAACCTTTCGGACCCACCCGAGTGGATGCTGAACACCGAAATATTCAAGATGATAACAGCAGTCTGGGGATGTCCTCACATATACCTCTTTGCATCCCACCTCAATCATCAACTACAGATTTTTTGCATAAGGACTTTCCACGAACAAGCTTGGAAAGTGGATGCACTATCATTCAATTGGAGAAACCTCTCGGGATATGCCTTTCCGCCTCTTCCTCCACGAGTATTATTAAAGATCAAGCAAGACAAGCCCAAGATGATAATCTTACTGGTCCCAAATTGGCCTCGACAGTTTTGGTACCCAACTCTGAAAAACCTTTGTCTGGAGCCCCCTTGGATTTTACCACAGACAGAACCTTCTGTCCCAACACCAGGGTCAGGTTCTACACTCCCATGTCAGAACACTCAGCCTGGCGGCCTGGTTAATCCAGGGTCTTTGATTCATTCTTTCCTACCCAAGCAGGTTATGGATGTCATTTTAGAAGCCAGACGTCCTAGCACTAGAAAATCTTATGCAGGAAAGTGGAAAAGATTTTGTTCCTGGATGCAGGCTCAGGATTCTGATCCTCTTCTTCCTAACATTCCTTTGATTTTACTTTACCTGACAGACCTCTTACATAAGGGTCTCTCTTTCTCTTCCATTGAGATACATGCCTCTGCTATTTCTGCTCATTATAATACAGACCCTCCAATCTTTTCCCACCAGCTCCTAAGACAGTTTCTCAGAGGAGCTAAGAACTTAAGGCCCCCTAGATCTCCTCCCATTCCTGCCTGGGATCTCAACTATGTTTTTGAAAAGCTCACCTTACCTCCTTTTGAGCCTGCTGCCACTTCTGACATCAAGTTTTTATCTTGGAAAACAGCCATCCTGTTAGCTCTGACCTCTGCCAGGAGAGTTTCAGAGTTGCAAGCTCTTATGGCTGTGGAACCTTATATTATTTTTCATCAAGACAGGGTGTCTTTAAGGACTAATCCTACTTTCATGCCTAAGGTGGTTTCCAAAGTGGCTTTAAATCAAACTATTCACTTGCCAACTTTTTTCCCCACTCCTCAAAATAAAGGGGAAAGGATCTTACATTCCTTGGATGTACACAGACAACTACGTTTTTACCTGGACAGAACCAAGGACATCAGGAAATCAGAGCAATTGTTTGTTTCTTATGATTCAAGCTCTCAAGGTAAAGCCATTTCAAAACTGACCATTTCTAAATGGATTGCTCATGGAATCAGATTTTGCTATACACACCATGGAAAGCAAATCCCAGGGAGTATAAGGACTCATTCCACCAGAGCTGCTGCCACTTCCGCTGCCTTCCTCAGGGGAGTTCCTACCAAAGACATTTTGGAAGCTGCAACTTGGAGTTCAGTGCATACTTTTTCAAAGCACTACAATCTACCTCTCTACTCTAAGTCTAGGGCAGGCTTTGCTTCTGCAGTCTTGCAGGGCCTTTTAGCCACCCCTTCTTCTTTATGACCACCTCCCTTTCATTCTGCTTTGGGATTCTACCCTACAGTCATGACTGCAACAGTGAAACACGATGAACATAGTACAGTTGTGTACACTTACCATAAATGTAGATGTTCGAGTGTCTTCACTGTTGCAGTCTGGATTTCCCTCCCTCCTGTCCCCTCTTATTTTTACTTTTGTGTGGTTCCTTTTTTCACCATTCTTCTGAGGTGTATTTGAAAAGGGTTTGGGACCTTATTCATTTTGGGACTCAAAATGGCGTCAGCTGTTGGCTTTGTACTCCTGGCGCTCTGACGTCAGGGAGCATGGCTGAACAGCCGACGCCGGACCCAGACTTTGGGATTCTGGCCGACCGAGGACTACCTGCCGGTAGGGGCGAACCCTACAGTCATGACTGCAACAGTGAAGACCCTCAAACATCTACATTTATGGTAAGTGTACACGACTGTACTTTCTCTCGACCTGAAATTCTTCGGTCCCCCTCTGCCTCTGGGCCGGCATCCACCCTGTCCTCCTCTGCCTCTGAAGGACGAGGGGTCCAGAGCGAAATGGGACTGTTGAGACTTCCGGAACCACATCTTCTTTTGTCCCCTTTGGTTCCTGGAGAAGGACCTCTGGGGAGCCGAGAAGCGGACTCCGACGGCAGACAACGTCTTCCCGTCTTTCTTGCTCTGGACCAGCGTGTCGCAGACGGTCTTGCCAAAAAGCGAAGAACCGTCAAACAGGGCATTTGCGAAGGACACCTTGAAGGGTTCCGCAAAATTGCAAAGGCAGAGCCAAGCATGTTGTTGTAAGACTATGCCCGCTCCACTAGCTCTAGCATTTCCTTCCGTAGCATGGGAGAGGAGCCGCATAGAAGTGTTCGAAATGGACTTGAGAGTGGCCATTCGAGCTGAGAATACCTTCTTATCCTCGGCCGACATGGACTCTGGGGGCGACCCAGCGTATTCCTTGATGAGATCCTGCTGGAGTCGTATGACATGTGCCATATAGTTCAGCGACCTTACAGAGAAGGTAGCTGAAGTGATCATCTGCTTCCCCAGGCGGTCCATTGTCCGAGACTCCTTGTTGGGAGGATGGACCGAGGAACTCTCCTGGGATAGTTCCTTCTTGGTGGCGGCCGCCACCAACATGGCATCTACTGGAGCACCCTTGCTCCATACCGTCCTATCAGTGGGAGGACTGAGGATTTTATCCGGTCTCTTTGGTATGGGCTCCACAGTATCCGGTTCCTTCCATGCCCTGGTAGTAATCAGATCTACCAGAGGATCGGCGGGAGGGGACACCCAAGAGGTAGATGGGCCTGTGTCAAACGCCTCCAGAAATACAGACTCATCCGAGGAAGGTTTTTGGGCTAACCACCCCCCTCTAATTCGAAGCATTTCCATAATGTCTCCGAAGGAGACGTTCTCGGGGGTGACCTTGGGGAACCTTCCCCTTCCTCTAATTCTGTGTCCTCTGTCAAGGACTCAGGTGAGTCTCTGTCAAGGACTCAGGTGAGTCCAAGTGCCTACTCTTGCACTTAGTTTGTGAGGAACCTCCTCGGGGGGGCTGTCCGAAGAGGCCTCACCAACCACATCTTGTTCCTCTAAGGGAAACATCTGGGACGTTGGCGCAGGCTGTCCCTGGGGCCGGGTGATGGAAGGTAGGCCCGTCTGAGAGAGAGTGCAGGGTGGAACCATAGTAGGAGCCTGGGGCCTCGAATCCCTCGACAATACCCTCTCCACAACATCGAACGCCGAAGGAGAACCGCTCTCTCTGGGATCCGAGAGCAGTCCCCTCGGATCCAATGTGTGGATCGGAGCCGGCACCGAAGCAATCTGATTTGATGGGCCAGTATGCTCCGACCAAGATGGAGCCGAAGATACACTGACACCTCCGGATCCGTAGCTCAGCTCTCTGCTCCGAGAGCTCGGATCCAAAAATGGACCCGACAAACTCGAGGGTGTGGTCGGAGCCAAAGTAAGAGGTACTATCGGCGCCGAACCTCCCCCGGCTCCTATGCTACCTGGATCGGAAGGCTCCGACCCCCGGAAGTGGGTCGGAGAAGGTGCAATCTGGGTGAAAAAGGGGGTCGAACCCCCCCCCAGAGGGGGGGCAGGAGCACTCCCTTCTGCAGCTGGGCCTGGAGGAACCTACGCATCATCCGGTCCATATCTGCATCAGATAAGCTGTGGGTGGACCTAGAGGAGGCCACCGAGGCGGTCCGAGACTGCCGCCTCGATGACCTCGAAGGCGACTGGGTCTCCTCCTCCGGCTCCGGGGAAAAACGAGGTGAATGGAGCCAGGAAGGAGAAGGCCTGGAAGCCCTGGGGGAGGCTACTTGTTTAGCTGGCGGAGCCGAGTAGGAAGACTCGGTCCGCCGCTTGTGATGTCTCTCTTTTTTCCTCTCCCGCCTCGCTTCCCTCTCCTCCTGGCCTGAGGTGGGAGGATGAGTCCCAGCCAGGGGAGCAGGGATGGAAGGTGGCACTGCCGCGGCAGGTGCCACAGAGGGGGAGGAGGACGAAGTCGAGTCCAGGGGCAGAAGTCCTGCCAGAATCAACTTCAACCTCCTGTCCCTTAAAGCCCTGGGGTTGAAGGCTGCACAAATAGTGCAGCCTGAGGAGAGGTGGTCAACCCCAAGGCATATAACACACCGAGTGTGGCCATCTGCTGGGGATAGCTTATGGCCACACTCGGTGCATTTAGAGAAAAACGTTTTTGGGGCCTCAGACATGGTCTGACTAAAAAACATAAGGTCCAAACACACACGCCTTCACACACACACTGGGGGAGGGAAGAAAAAATAAACTACACTTAAAAGTTTAACAAGTTTTTAAGAAAACTAAAATTCTAACTAGGGAACAATACACACAGCAAGAAATCTAACTACAAGAAAAAAAATTAGATAAGGTTTTTTCTGACTTAACTCACTCCCACGCCTGGAACTCGTTCTAAGTTGCTGATTCAGCCGTGGCAAACAAGATCTGGGGTCAGAGAGAGATGTCAGGGGGTTATGGGTAAGGGGGAGGAGCATGGAGCTCGGATCTTAGCTGTATAAAGCTGCCGGCTTGGATCCAGTACAGATCCGATACCCACAGGTTGATGAACAAATGAAGTTAATTACTTCAGATCTGTTTTTTCTTAACTTATGTCTGGGATTAGCTATTACAAATGAGGTCTGGGTAGCTTTCGCTAGGCATCATGGGATAAGGGGTAGCCTCGAGCCAGTAAACAGCTCTCGAGCTATTGAAGATGGCCGAGTCGGTGCCGAGGATCGGCTCCGATCCCAAACAGAAAGAAGGAAGGCGAGATGAAGACAACTAACATGGAACATTATGGTAGGTACATAACTTCTTTTTTATACACCCCTGTTAAAATGCCAGGTTTTTGTGATTTAAAAAAATGAGACCACAATAAATCATTTCAAAACTTTTCCCACTTTTAATGTGACCTATAACTTGTACAATTCGATTGAAAAACAAATCTGTTAGGGGAAAAATATAAAAAAATAAAAAAAGTAAAATAAGCTGGTAGCATAAGTGTGCACACCCTTAAACTAATACTTTGTTGAAGCACCTTTTGATTTAATTACACCATTCAGTCTTCTTGGGTACACACCTGCCATCAATTAAAGAGACTCTGATTAACCCCAAATAAAGTTCAGCTGTCCTAGTAGGATTTTCCTGACATTTACTCAGTTGCTTGCAACAGCAAAAGCCTTAGTTCACAGAGAGCTTACAAAGCATCAAAGGGATCTCATTGTTGAAAGGTATCAGTCAGGAGAAAGGTACAAAAAAATTTCCACAGCATTGGATATACCATTGAACACAGTGATGGCAATCATCAAAAAGTGGAGAAAATATGGGACAACAGTGACATTGCAAAGAACTGGACATCCCTCCAAAATTGATGAAAAGACAAGACAAAAACTGGTCAGGGAGGCTGCCAAGAGACCTGCAGCAACACTGAAGGAGCTGCAGGAATTTCTGGCAAGTACTGGTTGTGTACTACATGTGACAACTATCTCCCGTATTCTCCATACATCTGGACTATGGGGTAGGGTAGCAAGATGGAAGCCTTTTCTTACACAGAAAAACATGCAGGCCAGGCTAAATTTTACAAAACAATACATCAAGTCTCCCAAAAGCATGTGGGAAAAAGTGTTATGGTCTGATGAGACCAAGATCAAACTTTTTGGCCACAATTCCAAAAGGTACGTTTGGAGCAAAAACAACACTTCGCATCACCAAAAGAACACCATCCCCACAGTGAAGCATGGTGGTGGCAGTATCATGCTTTGGGGTTGCTTTTCTTTAGCTGGAACTGGGGCTTCTGTCAATGTGGAGGGAATTATGAACAGTTCCAAATCCCAGTCACTTTTGGCCCAAAACCTTCAGGCGTCTGCCAGAAAGCTAAAGATGAAGAGGAATTTATTTATTTATTTATTTTTATTTTATTTTACATTTGTTGACCGGGATGGTCCGACTGGATACATGTCCATTCATTAACAGTAGGAAAATTAAAGAAAACAATTTATTTCTTGGTTTAAAAAAAAAAAAAAATAAAATAAAGTATATATATAAAAAAGACTACCCTAGTTATTGAGGAAAAAAAAAGACAGACACAGGATACAACATGCAACAAAAAAAAAACCCCAAGCATACATCCACATCAACAAAAGAATGGCTTCACCAGAAGAAAATTTAAGTTTTGGAATGGCCCAGCCAGAGCCCAGATCTAAATCCAATAGAAAATCTGTGGGGTAACCTGAAGAGGGCAGTGCAAAAGAGATGCCCTCGCAATCTGACAAATTTGGAGAGCTTTTGCAAGGAAGAGTGGGCAAATATTGCCAAGTCAAGATGTGCCATGCTGATAGACTCCTACACAGGAAGACTTAATGGTGTAATTAAATCAAAAGGTGCTTCAACAAAGTATTAGTTTAAGGGTGTGCACACTTATGCAACCAGCTTATTGTACATTTTTTATTTTTTATATTTTTCCCCTAACAGATTTGTTTGTTTTTCAATTGAATTGTACAGATAATAGGTCACATTAAAGGTGGGAAAAGTTTGAAATGATTTATTGTAGTCTTATTTTTTATATCACAAAAACCTGGCATTTTAGCAGGGGTGTGTACACTTTTTACATCCACTGTATGTCTAACAAAGGGGTCTATATTAGATGATCGAACTTTCAAAAATTCGACTGTCATATGGTCGACACCACATGATCGAATTTTTGAAAGTTTGAACGTTTTAACGGAGATCTCCATACAGTGCGGAATGGAAAGATTTCCCTTTTCTGCACTGTAGGTGCAATCTCTGAGTTTGTATATTTAAAGAGCGGGGGTGTCTGGGGGATGCAGGGGGGTTTGCCCCCTGCTTAAAACATTCAGGTAGGTTATTTGTGTAGTTTTTTTTTTTTTTTGTTAAATTTTCAAACTTTTAAAAGTTTGGTCATATGGTGTTGACCATATGACATTCGAACTTTTGAAAGTTCGATTATCTAATATAGACCCTGATAAAGTTACTCTCACTACTGTTGAGGTATGTACAAGTTTATTTACTGAGTTGTTATAGGTTAGTTTGGACTATAGGGACAGGTAGAATGATAATGTGGATAGTAGAAGACTGGTAAAACAGCTAATGAAGTACATTAGAGGAAGGTGAGTCAGTGAGGTTGTGGAAGTGGTGGAGATTGAGATAAAGTAATAATGTGCGGAGCGTGCAGGATAGAGAGCGGGGGGGATAATTTAACATGGACGGTGACATGCAAAGTTATGAGGTGAATGTAAAGAGGTAAGACAGAGTGAGGGTAGTGGAGTTATGGAGTAAGGTAATGTCTTGTGGAGCAAAGCTTTTGGAAGCTGGTGTTTTGTGTAATAAAAAAAAGTTCTTGTGCTGATGTCTAAAACTGGAAAAAGAGCTGATGTCTCTTAGGTGAACAGGAAGTGGTTCTACTGTACAAGGTGCCATTACTAAGAAGGTATAGTCTGTGGAGTAGAGTTTTGTAAGTGGGATATATATATATAGAGAGAGAGAGAGCAAGAGAGGATTGTGCTGAAAGGTTGTAGGATGTGGGTCTTTAGAGATTCAGCTGGAGAAGGCAACTAAAGGAGTCTTAGTATAAGAGTGTATGGATTAGCAGTCTAATAGGAGTTTCTATATTTCACGTATGGGAAACTGTTTTGCTTTTGTCAGGACAGAGCAGTGGTGTTCTCTTGGATGGGGGCTAATGTGTTGAATCTACAGATTTGATAGGATAGGGTTTGCTGTGTTTAGTTGTCTCAAATGTAAATGAGTAAATGGCCTTACTATTACTAAATTCTAAAGTGGTGCATAATAGTCCTCAGGCTGTGACATAAAGTGTGCTCAGTGGGAGTTTTAGCTTTGTAGTATTAGTGGCTGGTGGTAGTGTGACTGTTGAGGGTACTTTAAAGTTGCCCTCTTGTCATGGATGCATACATGATAGTTATTCTGAATCACAGGCTAATTCAGGAATAGGATGAGGTAAACAGAACTGCAGTAAAAGGGTAATTCTGTGATTAGGGTAGTAAGCTTTGCATGATGGATGCACTGTTGCTCATATGGTTGATTTTGCTTTGGACTAGGCTTTCAAGCTGCTCTCCATCACTAATGTTCTTCCCACTGATAAGGACAGTCCTGCAGTGGACAGATGAGGCAAAAATGTGTGTACATCTTCCACACTGGTTTTCAGAGCCTTTAACTACCAAACTCAAATGGTTAAAAGTTTACTGCCTGTGCCTCGGTCCTTGAGCAAAGCCTTCAAAGAGCCTTGGATACAAGAATTTAAACAGCATATGCAAACCTTAGTGACACAGGCTTCCCAAATAGCCAGACACAGTATGTGATACTGTGAATGCTTCTTCCAGGGCAGCTGCTTACTTGCTGAGTGTTCAGGAGATATGCTTGGCTGCAAGGTCAGTGTGTTTCTGAAGACTTCATATGTAAACTAAGACTCTCATCTGGATAGTGACCTTTTTGGCCCACAAGCTGCCAGTCTTTTCAAAGCATTATAGGAACAAGGCAAAACAATGAAAGTTTGCTGTCAGATTCTTCTTTCTGTGGTTCCTATGTACCATAGAAATTATCCTACAAAATCTACTTTCTTTGTTAGGAGAGACTCTAAGACCTCTTGTAAGCCAAGGAAAACATCCAGGACAAGATTCCCAGATAAACCTCAGAGGGATACTGCTTTAGGGAGGCCTAAGTTTGGTAGCAGGCCCCTGTGCATGTCTGCCTTCCCTCTCCCTCCACAGCTCCAGCCCCCTCTCAAGAAGACTTTCTCTCTCTCTTCCCCCTCCTCATTGTGGAGAAACGACCTTGGGCAAATGAGTCCAGAACATCATCAAGGGGGGCTGTGGTATAACTTGCGAAAGCTTTCTCTCTTGGGGGAATGCCCCTTCCTCCTCTCATCCACATTCACCTCCTGGACCTTATCACCCAGGACTTGCTAGCACAGGGAGCCATACAGGAGGTTCCCTTAACCTTTGTATGGAAAGATTTTTATTCAAGAATCTTTGTTGTCCCAAGAGGCAGTGGTGACCCATTCTGGACCTCTTTTGACTAAACAACTTCCTAAAAGTGCCCACCATGAAAATGTTTCTTTGCACAACCTTCTGCCTTTCCTTCTATGTCAGGTTTTCATGGCATCCCTAGACCTAAACAATGCCTATCTGCACATTCCTGTTTGTCTTTCCTGCAGAAGATTTCTCAGTTTCTCAGGTTCTTTACTAGATCATCACATTTTCAGTTTACTGCTTTGACTTTTGGTCTCTCTACAGCTCCCAAGGGTTTTCACAAAGTGTTTAGCTGAAGTAGTGGTATTTTATTGCACTCAGGATATACAAATAGGTTCATAGGTTCATACTAGGCTATCTGCCCAAGGGCATTTATAAGCCTAGCCCAGAGTTTTGTGGCTTTCGCCACCCCTTTAGTTTGGAGGATATTATGCCCATTATTTTGCTGTGCCTCTGTCAAGCAGTGACACTGAGATAATCCCTGGGGTATATCTGCGATCTCCCATCCATTGGTCAAGATTTCTCTTGAACAAAGCCAGCGAGGTGCTCTGCCTCACATGTACCGGGATTTTGTTCCACAGCATAGGGAGTCTCTGGGTGATGAATCTGTCCCTCCAGCACGTCCTATTAATAACCGTGTCAAGGTTTAAGTCTCCCGCCTTTGTAGTTCTGAGGGATCTAGATTTTTTGAGGTGAATCATGTTCATCAATTCTGGGTTGGACATGGCCTTGTATGTCAGGCACAGGTCACCTCTGAGCAGACGGTAAGCGACTGAATAGAGCTGAAGTTCCTTCAGTCGGGCAGCATAGGACATATTTTTGAGACCCTTTATCCTTTTGGTGAGGAACTTTTGGGGCCTTTCCAGTTGCTGCAGGTGTCGTGTCAGATACATTCCGAATGGGGCATTGTACTCAATCATTGGTCTGATGAGTGATGAGTACAGGGGGACGATGACTTCCCTTGATCTGGATGTGAATCCCTTCATGATCAGGTGGGCAATGTAGAAGGTCTTCCTAACTACTTTGGCAACGTGAGTGTCAAATGAAAGGTTACTGTCAACCTGGGTCCCCAGATCCCTGATAACCTCTTCTGTGCTTAGTGGGTTGTCGCCTATATGGTAGCTAGTAACCTTGTTTTTCCCGAAGGGTATGACTATGCATTTTTTGGCGTTTAACTTTAGGCCATGGCTCTGGCACCAGTTTTCCATTTCTATAAGACCCTTCTGAAGGATATCTGTGTCAGATGTGTTCTCAACTATGGCACCCAGTTTGCAGTCATCTGCAAATTTTGTCAGCCATAATCCTCCTGTGTTTGCCTGTACTTCTGAAAAGTAGATGCCGAACAGGAGAGGGCCCAGGACTGAGCCCTGTGGGACACCACTTGTGACAGGCTTTGAGTCTGACATGGAGCCAGCAACTCTGACCCTGTGGGTTCTGTCACTTAGCCAGTTTGCAACCCATCTTGTGACGTATGGGTTTACATTTAAGCTGATGAGTTTTTCAATGATACCTGAGTGGGGTATTGTGTGAAAGCCTTTGCCAGGTCGAGGTAGGCTGTGTGGACTGCCTTTCCTCATCAATGGCCTTGGTGACTGTCTCGAAAAAGTCAACCAAGTTTAAAAGGCATGATCTGCCTTTGACAAAGCTGAACTGGGTCGGATCCAAAGTCTGCAAGTCTCCTATGTCTTTATTTATGAGTTCCGTTATGATCCTCTCCATAGCTTTGCAGATCAAGCTTGTCAAGCTGATGGGACGGTAATTTCCCGGGTCGGTGGAAGCACCGCCTTTATGAAGTGGGACCACAGTTGCCGTACGCCACTCCTTAGGCACGTATCCTGAGGTGAGGCTAAGATTAAACAGCTGCCCTAACTGCGGGTTTAATTCCTCGTTGAGTTCGTGGAGCACACATCCGGGGACACCATCTGGTCCCATGGATGCTGTGTTTTTTGCCTTGGAGAGAGCAGTTCTCACCTGAGCGTTAGAGATGTTTGGGGGGCTATAATTGTCTGGTATAGATATCTCACCTTTTGGGGGGGGGGGGAGTTTGCACTGAACCTGTCAGCCAGTATGTTGGCAATGTCTGTAGGTTCAGTAATTTTTACATCATTTTGAACTAATTCTGAGCATGTCTGGGAGTTTCCTCCCAGAGTTCTAACATAGCTAAAGAAGGCCTTATGATTGTCCTTTGAGTCCTTAGCGACTTTTCTCTCAAAATTTGCCTTGGATGATTTTATGAGAGATCTTAGTTTTTTACTTATAATGATCAAGGGTGTTTTCCCTTTTAAGGATTTTGCTCTATCTTGTAGTAGCTTCCTCCTTTTGTTGTAGAGCTTGTTTATGGCTGGGGTCCATCAGACTGGATGCTTGCCTTTGGTACAAAGAGTCTTTGTTTTGTTTGGGATTGCCTGATCCATGCAGTCCTGTAGGTGCTGGTAGAAGGCATTTGTAAGTGATTCAGCGGCTTGAGTAATGGTTTCCACAGTCTCGGGGGCCTTAAAAGAGACCACTCTAGTCTTTAGAAGTGTGAAGTCGGCTTTTGAGAAGTTCTTCACTGTGGTCTTTTTTATCTCAGGTGGGGCGGATGTGGACTTCCAGTGAGATTAGTTTATGGTCTGATCTCACCAGTGAGGGGTATGCTTCTGGTGTTGAACATTGTGACCCCATGTTCGTGATGATGAGATCTAGTATGTTATCTCCTCTTGTGGGGATGGTGACTAGTTGTTCCATGGCATTTGAGTTTATGAACTCTAGGAACCTTTGGGCTAGAGTGTTGGGGCTTGAGTAGTGATCCCAGTCTATATTCGGGTAGTTGAAATCACCTAGTATGATGGTGTTTGGAGATACATTTATACCCTCCAGTGTTTTCAGGAAAGCTACGTGAGGTTCCTGAGATTGAGAGGGTGGCCTGTAACATGCTACAAATTGCAGAGCAGTCTTGCCTATGGTTAATTGCACCTGGATGGTTTCCGATGTATCGTGCGTTGCCACCAACCTTGAGGTGTGAGTGTCCTTGATGAATATAGACACCCCCCCCCCTCCTTTCTTGGTGTTGTCCGGATTTTGGTGCCAGAACGCATGATATGAGGTAAAGCCTGATAGTGCCGGGGTGCTCTCGGGAGCCTTGAACCAGGTTTCAGTCACAGCACAGACATCGATGTTCTCCATACTGAGAAGGGCCTCGAGTGCATGCATCTTGAGGTTGAGACTTCTGGCATTGAGCAGCATTACCCTTAGTTTTTTTTTCCTTTTTTGTGTTCTAGGGTGGTAGGTTTAAAATTTGAGCCTTGCCTAAAAAAGGCACTGTGGGGGTGGCAAGAGCCTTTGCCAATATCCGGAAGCCCAGGGGTGACAGGTGCAAGCCGTCCCTTGTGAAGCAGCGTGGCTTGTCCAGCATGTCATCCCAGGCAGACAGACATTGGATCCCCTTTGAATTACACCAGAGTTTAAGCCAATTATTAAAGCTGATCATCTTGTCTCTGTATTGTGGCATCATTCTTGGTGAAGGTAGGATACTGCTCAAGGTCAGGGTCATACCTGCCTGGGCTACATAATCAGAGAGCTCCTCTATGTCTCTTTTCATGTAGTCCAAGGAGGTACGTCTCAGGTCGTTCACACCAGCGTTGACAATGACAGAGTCGTACTTGTACCTGCTGTTGAGAGACCTGAGTGCTTGCGTTATGTGGTGGATTCTAGCACCCGACAGGCAGCTTACTCTGACCTTTTCCTTGCTCAATCTGGTGAGCGGGACGTCAGTGTGTCTGACTATGGAGTCACCAATGACGAGCGTGTCTGGCATTGTGTTTGGCCTTAAGGGCTGTGACTGTTTGGCACACTGACTGTGTGGTCTATGTGTTGCATGTGTTGTGTCCTGAGCTGGCAGTTGTTTGGGTGTCTGCTTTGGTGGCCTCTGCTGTTTTGGTAGATTTTTGATCAGAGCCTCCGAGTATGTCTTTGTGTATTTATGTGTATGATTTGAAGTTGTGATAGTACTATGTGAGACTGGGTTTGTGGTGTGTGTGGTTACCTTCTCCTCCTGCTTGGTCTTACCAGTCCTATGTTGAGAGATTTCAGCCTCCAGTTTGGCTATATAGTTGCATCTCTCGCATGTATTTGTGTTTTGTGGGAGAAGGAGAGGGTTGTCCGTGTACATGAGACAATTGTAACATTGCCTCAATATTCCCAGATTCACCAGCTGAGCAGGAGAGGACACTAGCAACTGATCCCTCGACATGCTAGAAGGAATAGACAAGGACTTTAAAAGACTCCGGGGGATGTGGGTGATCGAAAAGGGGTTTTTGGCTGGTGGGGTACTATGTATAATAAAAGTGCTATATCAAGTAAAAAAGTACTTTAGGAGCAAGTGCTAGGCTTTACAGATTGAGACTAGTCTACTTAGGAATCAAGTAGAGCTGAACTTTTTAGATATAGAATACGCTGGTTAGATCAGCAGTACAGTTCAAGGAAGGCTGTTTTAAGGGAAAATTTGAAGAGTGGACTTTAGGTAGCCCGAATAGTTTAACCTTGATTAACCGCCGCTGCTCTTGTGTGCTCCTGTGGCAACTCCGCGCTAAATCGCGCTTTATAGCAGGGGGCTGGAAAAAACAGGAAATGACCCAAAATGGCCAATGAATTACTAGTTACTGTCTCTAACCACTCCTCTGAGGACAAACAGGCAGCTCAGTACTCCCCACTCTCACTGGTGAGTAAAGAAACTTCCCTCTGGCCACACAAGAAAATGGAGGAACACAGGAACCAAATACAAAGCCCAGGGATCAGCAAATCTGATCACTGGAACAACTAGCTAGGAAAGTTAGGAAAGCAGAAGTATTTTTTTTTTTTCAAGTTTTTTTTACACACACAGAAAATACAGTAAATGCTTGGTTTTTCGACTAAATGCTATCAAAGGCTAGTACACTTGAGTGTATTAGCCTGTAGGTTAAGTTATAAGCAAAACTTAAGCTAAGAAGTGCAGTCAACAAATTAAGCTCAGAAAAACAGAGAAAACAGGTAATATCACAATAATATATGCAGATACAGTGGTTGAAATGCACAAAAGGTCGAAAAAAGCAATAAAAATGCTTAAAAATACTTAGAATCAAGAAAGTCGCTTTTTCTGCTCTCTGCTGCCTTAGGAACTCTGCAGGGGACCACGAGGAGCTATGCCAAGTTCTCTAATGCCAGAAAAGCCCGCCAAAGCGTGCTTTATAGCAGGGGGCTGGAAAAAACAGGAAATGACCCAAAATGGCCAATGAATTACTAGTTACTGTCTCTAACCACTCCTCTGAGGACAAACAGGCAGCTCAGTACTCCCCACTCTCACTGGTGAGTAAAGAAACTTCCTCTGGCCACACAAGAAAATGGAGGAACACAGGAACTAAGACTAAAATCTGCTCACTGGTCCAGAAGGAGTTAGTATTTTTTTGTTTTTTTTCCAAGTTTTTTTTTACACACACAGACGTATGCTTTTGTCCCCTTCTGGCCAAGACAGCATTGGTTCCCCTTCCTGTTTCACCTGTCAAAGGGAAATTTTTGGAGATTGCCTCTACAGCCAGACCTCATCGCTCAACAGAAAGGGTAGCTTTTTCATCCCAGTTTGATCCCCCTCAGTCTCTGGATGATAGAGTTCTAAGTCTTAAAAGACATGATTTCACTGAAGAGGTGGTTCGGGTTCTAAAAAAAGGCAGGAGATCCTACACCAGAAAATCATACACTACCATGTGGGCCGAACTTTTCCTGAGAGGAATTTTGCATCTTAAACTTCAAAGGAAGCCCATTACTTAGCCATGGGATCTTAACTTTGTGGTGAAAAAACATACTTTTCCCCAATTTGAGCCAGCAGGTTCTGCCATCCTCATATTCTACAAATGGAAAACTAGGGTTTTTCTGGCTCTCACCTCAGCTCGTGAGTCTCTGAACTTCAAGTTGTCATGGCCTTTCCTCCTCTTCTTATCTTTCATGAATATAGAGTAAACCTTGGTGCTAATTCTTCCTTCATACCTAAAGTAGTTAGAGATGACCCTCAACCATACCTTCAACCTTACCAGTCTTTTTTCCCAGTCCCCAAAATAGGAAAGAACAAATACTAGACTCTATCATTTACAGGCAGTTGAGGTTTTACCTTGATAAAACTGTGAGGATATCAGGAAAACAGATCAGCTGTTTGTCTCATTCATGAACTTCAAGCTGAGACAACCCGTTTGTAAATAAACTGTTGCTTCTTGGATATCAAAGGCCATCTTTTTCTGATATTCACACCATGGTAAGACTTTGCCCTCCTGTCCAAAAACACATTCCACTGGAGTAGTGGCTTCATCTGTTGCCTTCTACAAAGAGGCTAAGAGATCCATTTTAGAAGCTGCCACTTGATTCTCTGTCCACACCTTCACTAAACACTAGAAGTTAGACTCCTTCTGCAGGTCCAGGATGGCTTTTGCCAGAACATTTCTGTCTAGCCTCCTGGATTCTTCTGCTTCTGTTAAGCCTTCCTCCCCTTTTTCTTTCTACAGCTCTGAAAATCAACCATCTGTTAATATTGCGAAAGTGATTTTAGTCCGGACATGGTACAGTTGTATAATAACTTACCATAACAGTAGATGTCCTACTGATAACTGTCACAGTATTCCTTCTCTCTCTCTCCGTATCTCCCTTCTCTTCTCTAACTCATAAAACACACACACACACACACACACACACACACACACACACACACACACACACACACACACACACACATTCTGCAGTGTACTACATCACTCCTGGGGGGAGGGAGTTTACTTAGCTGTTCAAACTACACCTCTCCAGTTTCCTGTCTCAGTTGTCTTCAGGCCACTGGCTTGGAGATAGATGTACATGAAAGATTTTCAGACTGTCTGCGTACCCTTGAGCTCATCATCCAGATGTGCACCCTTGGAAGGTAAAGCTTTGGTACTGTGGTTGGATGTTGGCAGACAACAACCCATCTGTTATGAATATTGCTGCAGTGATCAGTAGGTCATCTACTGTTAGAGTAAGTTCTTACACAACTGTACTTTACTTTGGGAGTTGACCCTGTTTAATGTTGCAGAAGAGAGGGAATCCCACAGAACAAGAAGTGGAGCAACTGCAGAGAGCAAAAGGGAAAATTGAGGATTTGGATAATCAGTGGCAGATTTAGGCTTTGGCACAGGGGCGCACGCCTCCCCCTTTTTAAAGTCATGCTATAACTTGGCCAAGGACATCAGAAAGCATACGCGATGTACACTGTAGTTTACACATTGACAAGCCAGGTGTAGCAAACATGTAAAAAAAAAATCTTAAAAAAATGTCCCAAAAGTCCTCCTCTACCCAATGATAAGCTTTTCATGTTCACAGCCAGCCAGGACAGTATTATCACTTTGCTTTTTTCAGAAGGGGGTGGGGTGGGGTGGGGGATGAGTAAACTAATCCATCCAATAAAAAAAAAAAAAATGCAGAGGTTTTTTTTTAGTTAACATAATTGTGATTGGCTGCAGGTATATTTGGCAGGCTGCTTAATTTCCATTAAGTACAGCTGCAGTCACTCTCTTGTTGTTGCTGCTGCTGCCGCCTGCCTAATACTGACTTTGAGTTCGCAGAAGACAGTCTGTGTAAGGAGCCAAGCAACTCCTTTTCTGTGTAGTCCTGTGGTGTGCGTGAATTTCTCTGTTGAAGTTTAGTACAGTATGTACTAAATCGACTATGCTTTTGCATTCTCCGATTGAGTGTGTGCAGCACTGTACAGGACGGTCTTCTGAAATTTGGTTGGGTGCTCCGTATGGTAAGGTGCACAGAGCAAGAACTTCAGAACAGCTTGTTTCGTTTTTTTTAAGACCAGACAGGAGCCAGGACATAGGATGATGACACAAATAATGTCATTTTTCCACTCTTCTTTCCGATCCATTCCCTACAGCAAGCAGCCAGCCCACAAAAGTTAGCCTGTGCCTGATCTGTATGTGCAAATAATTTAAAAATGAGTAAGCCAGTTACATGTGTTACAGATGGGGCATGGATGTCTGCAAAAGAACTTTACTAAAGCGATGTTTTGGGCACAGGAGCTGATAATTACATCAAAACTAAGCTTATGAGGTTGACGATTGGGAGACATAAACTGAATGGTTAATATTTTAATACAGCACTCAGTGACTGAAACTGTAGATACATTTTAGGACTAGGATATATATGGTATGGTAAATGGGTCGTTCCAGGTTTGTTTTTTATCGTATCAGCCAGTTGGTTATTGATAGCTATAGAACTACACTTGTTATAAAAATGTTTATAAAGTCTATGAAATTGGAAATTAAGTAATTGTTTGCTTTTTAGTTACATTAGACCCAGATAGAAAATCATGAGTGAACTGTAAAGAACCGAGTGGAAATATACCAAGAGTATCAGTGGAAGGGAAAACTTAAGTTACTATGAAAGACTAAAATATCTGAACTTCCACAGGGTCTCAGATATTTAAGAGGTGACCTTATTCAGGTATAGAGAGCGTTTAGAGACTACCTCTGGGAAAGTTTAGGGTTATCAAAAAGTAGTAGCGAATCATCAGACAACCTATATAGAAGATTCTTTAGAAATGAGAAATGTACTAATTGCTTCTCTAAGAGAGCAACTGATGCATGGAATAGACTATCAAATTACATTAAAGCAAGCACTTGGTTAAATATGTTTAAGAATAGTCTGGAACTTATTATGGGAATAACTGTTTTGGTATTTTGGCAGGCTAAAACAGCATTATTGCCCACACTTGAAATATTTCTGTGTACGTAAAACCTAAAATGGGAGAACAAAGGCCCAGAAATTGGGACAGATTTTAAATATCACTCTTTTAAACTTAGAAAGATGTTGGAATAACTGGGATATGTGTTAGCATGCATTTTCACTGTTTAAAGAAACATGTTTCCACATTTAGGACTCTAAAGGCTGGGCTGTTTAATAGTGTGCATATATATGGTCAGTCTGATGCCAGCTCAAACTGTAGAAAGTGGGAGTTCATTTACATAAGTGAAGTTTGACATCACACTAAAATTGATGGCTTCCCAAGAAGTCTTTGAATGTTGCAATTGTTAAAACCAACAATTTTATGTATGTGTAGAAGCAGTCTGATTGGTGATCACAGCTGATGGCTAGAAGTGGCTGTCTGTTTGGGGATGGAAAGGCAGCATAGCTCTCAACTGTCTCTCATTATGAGGAATGAGTCCTCAGATTGTGAATTTGAGTGTTAACTGTTGCCATGGTATGCAATACTGAATCATGTTAATCAGGAAAACTCCAAGTATGAGAAAACAGTTATTTTATTTATCATGCTATGAGCATCCTACATGAAGTTGTTAGTAAATGTTCGACTCTTGCTCCGTATTGTCACATTATGTTAATCGTTTTGTAGATGAGGGGTTGAGAGCTATGGGAGGCAGTCGGTGGAAGAGAGCAAATGGCAGACGTTGTCAGTCCATGTAGGACATATTTTTTAGCCCTTGTATCCTTTTAGTAAGGTTTCTCTATGGGCATTCCACTTGCATGTGTCTGGACAGATACAGGCCAAAGGGGGCATTATGCTCAGTGACTGGCCTAACGAGGGCCGAGTAAAGGGGGGGGCAGTGACATCCTGGATCTAGACACAACCCCTTTCTTTAAGCTGTTCAATATAGAAGCACTTTCTTATTGGTCAAATTTTAGGTTACTGTCCAGATCAGTTCCAAAATCCCAAACAAGAGTCTATTAAGTTCTTATTGTCGTTGTAGTTGTTCCCTGAGGTAGATAACTTCCAAAGGATACGTAATGCATTTATTGGCATTTTATTTTGGTGCATGATTCTGGCACCAGTTATTTGGGACAGACTTTCCAGCAGGATGGCTGTGTAATTTGGGGATTCAGTGACTGCTCCTAACTTGTAGTCATGCGCAAACTTAGTCATCCAGAGCTCTTTGGTATTGGCTTTTACTTCAGATAAGTAGATGTTAAACAGGAAAGGTCCCAGCACAGAACCCTTAGGACTCCACCAGTAGCTCATCTCTTTGTGGAGGTAACTTTGCCTATTTTGTTTTCATGCATCTTATCTGTGAGCCATGTGGCAATCCAGTAGGTGACATAGGAGTTTATTCCTAGTTTATTTAACTTTTCTGCAATACCTGAGTGGGGGATTGCGTCAAAAGCTTTGGCTAGGTCGAGGTATGCAATGTGTACCATTTTAAGTCCATCAGATTCAGAAAGCATGACCTGCCCTTCATAAATCCAAACTGAAACAGAATCGGTGTTTGGAGGGTTCCTTTTTCCTAATAAGTCATTCCATGGCTTTGCATATTAGGCTGTTCAGGCATTAAAGTTAATTTTGTTACTGTCCTTTGTGAAATGATACAGTAGTTAAATTTGGTTTTATACATTGCATATAATTTAACTATTTGTTTTTAGGACTTTTTTTTTTATAATCTGAGTTTCTTTAACTTGCTATATTCTTTAACTGAACATCACTTGCAAACATAAAACTATTTACTTTAACTTTGCTGGTTTCATATAAATCATTATTTACTTAAATTACTTGCATTTGCTATGGGTGTTTTTGGGGTGATGTCACTTTCACTGGGATTCCTTGCTAGGTTATAATGCTTATGTCAGCTGTAGAAAAGAACTATGACTTCACATAAATAATTATTTATTTACTTAAATTACTTACATTTGCTATGGGTGTTGTTGAGGTGATATCACCTTCACTCAGACCTCTCAACCGTTCCGAATTACTCGGTTTTTACTGAGTTTTGGGGTCCCAATAATGGGGTGCCACGATTCCCGAGTGGCACCCCATTATTTCCGATTTTTCAGAAATATTTTTTTGATTTTCACGCTTTCGGGGCTGACATCATCACGTGCACGATGACGTCAGCTCTGTCAACAATGCTGCACATCTGTTTGAATACTGGACTGCCGTTTGGGCAAAACACAGCATATCTAAGCCGTGGCAGGAGGATGTATTTACTTTTTAAGCCAGTCGGAGTTCGGGCAGGAAGTGTTTGTTGTTTAACAAACAGATTAAGCCAGTCGGAATGGATTTATTTACATTTTAAGTCTACAAACGAATTAGGACATGTCTGCTGTTTAACAAACTGCCGTTCGGGCAGGATTTGAGCTGAATGAAAGTGTCTGTTGCAGGATACAGAAAGGACCATAGATTTACTGTTTGAAGACAGAAGGTGTGTGTGTGTGTGTGTGTGTGTGTGTGTGTGTGTGTGTGTGTGTGTGTGTGTGTGTGTGTGTGTGTGTGTGTGTGCAGGAAAGTGAAAACTGTACAGCCAAAATAAAAAAGTGTTAAAGCTATTAGAATATGCTAAGGTATGCTATTTAAGGCTTGAAGTGGATGATACAATCTAGAGAATGAGAAATAGGAAGGTAGAAAGTAATAGTCACTTGTCAGCATAGTTGTACAGCAGTGAGACAGACAGCATACACCACAAGGATCTTTGGAGTTGGGGCAAGCTTTTTAACTAGTCTACATCTGCAGCCTAGTTGAAAACATAAACCAACAGCCAGTGTACTCCGAAATTAAGAATTTAACATTGAATGTTTATTTACCAATAACAGAATGAGCGCATCTTAATGGGTGTTTAGAGACAAGTTATTTAAACTCATGTAAGAAAGAAGAAATTTATGTTGTGAGGATATTGACTTCACTGTGGAAGGTATGTTTTTATAAGCAGAGAAAATATCAGGATTAATATTTTAATAGTTGCAAAAATTTAGTATTGAGAAAAATTGAAAAGTTTTACGTTGAAAGGAACACATACAGATGAGAAAATATTACTATTAAAATGAATATCACATTCAAGCGTTAACCAAAATTGCATATAATTAGTGTGTGTGAAAATGCCCCCGAGGGAATAAATCTGGTGGCTAGAGGTAATCGGGCTCAAACCCTGTACTTTGGGTACAGGTAAAAAGAGCCTAACGCCCCTAGCCACCATCACTTGCAAGCTTGCACCTCACATTTTTGTTCTGTTCCTCATTAAATCTCTGGATGTTCTTCGTCTTCCATTGCTGCAGTCCTGACTATTGGGTATAGTCCGCGTCCAGTCGGCCCGAATACCAGAGTATAAGGCTGACGTCGGTCAGGGCCATATCCTCAGTCTTTTTGCCGCATGGTCCGATGCAGAAGCAGTTTTGCGAGTGCAGGTTGGCGTGCTGAAATATGAAACAGAGTTGGCAACATTTTAGTTTTTCTTGCCTCAGTATTTTTACGGATGTCAGAAAAGTGAATAACTGTATTTCTTGTGGGAAACAGATACCTCATAGGGATTATCATACCTTGTGTATACCTTGTTTAGGGCCTGAGCACGGCGTTGTTGGTTGCCGCTCTTGTGCTAGGTTTAACAAACGCACTATTAAGAGGAGGTTAGACTGTGCCAGGTTAGTGTTTGGGAAGCGTTGCAATTATAAAATGCGCCGATGCGGCCGACGCCTCGCCTCCTCAAAGCGCAAGGATAAAACAGTGAAGCCTAGGGTTGAGGAACCGCAGTCCCGGACGTCGGTTCTTTACTCAGTGGAGCCGGAGGTTTTGCCAGGAGTTTCCATGGAGTCCCAGGCAGAAACTATACTCTTACACGATGTGCCTTCTCACGAGGTACGCCAGGCTGAGGGGCTTCTCAGGTGACTGTTCTCTCCTTCTGTTGCCAAAACTTCTTTGAGAGGTAGGCCTACTTCAGCTTCAGTGGGGCTTCTCCTAGCATTTCGGGTTCTGTACCTAAGAAACATATGCTTAAAATGGCAGAAGATTTGATTACTATCATTAGGGGTTCTTTGCCCCCTGATAAGAGGCCTAGGGTGGAACGGAGTTTGATAGTTTTGAACAGTGTTCAGAGGCTTCAGAATCTTCTGTGGAAGATTTGCAGGAGTATCCTACTTATTCTGATTCTGATGTGGATGATTCCACTCCTACAGGGTCTCCACCTGAGGATTTCTCATTTTCAGAGACTTTGCATTCCATGAGGGAGCACTTTAAATGGGAAGGCCAGGATTACTCTGACTCCAGGAAAAGGCTTAGGGAGTTCTTGTTTTTGCCCCAGCATAGGCCTTTAGCTATTCCTCCTGTGTTGAATGTGGTGGAAGATGTTTTTGCAGAGGCTTCCCTGAACCCTGACTCTTTGCCTCCTGCTCCTGTTAAGCCTGATAGGTATTATAGGGTGCGCTCGGAAATATTTGTTTAAGAGTCCTAGGGCGGACCCAGAAACTATTTCTCAAGGGCCTAAGGGTGTAAAGGCTTCTGTGGTTAAAAATCCTGTTCCCACTGATAAAGAGGCAAGGGCTTTGGATAGGTGGGGAAAGAAAGTGTATACTTCTTCCACTCTAGCCATGAGAGCTTTGAATTGTCAGTTTCACATGCTAAAATATCAGAATTATCTCCTTTCACAATTGAAATCTAAGGTGGATGCTTTGGCGGAAGGTATTGAGTGTAAAGAGTTGCTGGATTTGGTTCATGTGTCTGAACAAGTGGGTAAGCATTCTTTGCAATGTGGTTTTGATGCTGTACAGGCCTCCTCGAGGGTGGCTGCTACCAGTTCTGTTCTTCGCAGGCATGCCTGGTTGAAGGATCAGAATTTAGCTGAGCATGTTAAGACAAGGATTTTGGATGCTCCTTTACAGTCTGACGTGTTGTTTGGTTCGCCTGTGGAAGCAGTTTTAAAGAAAATGGAGGACAAAGCTAAGTCTATGCAAACTGTTAAAGATTTTTTGGTGCAGCTTGCAAGTTTAGTAGAAATTGGCCTGCTAAGGGGTGGACATATCCTGCTTATGATTCTCAGTCTAGGGGGTAGGTCTAGGGTAGGGTGAGGGCAGGGCTCAGGTTCTTTTAGGCCAAGAACAGGGAGTTCAACTGATCACACTACTGGTGAGGGCAGGGCTCAGTCCTTTCGTAAACAGACCCAATGAGCTGTTTTTTCAGCTGCCAGCCGATTCACGTTTGGCAGCTCCTTTGGGAGGAAGACTGTCTCTTTTCAAAGAAAATTGGGATTTAATTACTCAAGACAAATGGGTGTTGGATATCATTCACCACGGTTACAGATTTTATTTCCATACAATGCCCCTTTCAAAGGCATGCCAGATGTTCCTCCTCTACAAAGAAAAGAGGCTCACAAGCAAGTTTTACAGTTACTTCACATAGGGGCCATTCAGCCAGTCCCTGTATCAGAAAGGGGCCTAGGATTTTATTCTCGCCTGTTCCTTGTACCAAAGAAGGGGAACACGTGGAGACCAATTTTGGATTTATCTCTCCTCAACACGTTTTGGACATTCCCAAGTTCAAGATGTTGACGTTACAACAGCTTTTACCTCTGCTGGGCAAAGATCACTGGATGGTAACTTTAGATCTCAAGGAAGCTTACCTTCATGTGCCTATAAGGCTAAGTTGCAGGAAGTATCTGGTTTCGAGCTGGAAATTCTCATTATCAGTTCTCTGCATTGCCCTTTGGCTTATCTACTGCCCAGAGTATTCACAAAGGTTCTGGCTCCAGTGATAGCTTACTTCAGGCTTCAAGGAATTCAAATCTATCCTTACTTGGACGACTGCCTGATTCTGGCTCAAGAAAAGGAAGACCTTCTACAGCATCTGGAATATGTTATAGCAGTGCTAAGATGCCTAGGGTATTCTGTGAGCGAAATAAAGTCCAGTCTAGTACCCTCTCAAGACATGTGCTTTCTGGGTGTGAGACTGAATACAGCAGCCCAGATGGCCTTTTTACCCCGGACAAACAAAAGAGTCTGTCACTTTACTTCCATCAACTATCTCATCAGTCCGTGCTGACTGCAAGGACAGTCCTTCAAGCATTAGGGTTCATGGCATCTTGTATTCTGGTGCTTCCCAATGCCAAACTGCATATGAGGAAGCTACAATGGTATCTCAAATGTATGGACACAGCACTGCCAGGATTTGGACACTGTCATTCAAATAATACCTTGCCTTCAAAAAGAATTCTTGTGGTGGGCTCAGGAATGTCACCTAAACAAGGGACTCTGTGACCCGGCCAGAGGCAAGTCAGATTTTAACGACAGATGCCTCGGACATTGCTTGGGGAGCTCATCTAAATGGAAAGTGGATACAAGACAAGTGGCCTGCCAGACTACAGCATCTACATATCAACATGAAGGAGATGTTAGCAGTCCAGTTTGCATTAATGGCTTTCAAGGAGTTACTTCTTCCAGGGCAGGTGTTGATTCTAACAGACAACACAACTGTCATGTGGTACATCAACAAGCAAGGGGAACACATTCTTATCCTCTATGCAGGCAAGCAATGATTTTATGGGACAACTAACTCTTCAGGCAAGGTTTCTGCCAGGAGCACAGAACTCCTTAGCAGATGTGTTAAGCAGACAAATCATGGATCCCCACGAGTGGAAACTGGATCTTCATATATTTCAGAAATTGACAGTGTCATGGGGAACTCAGACATAGATCTGTTCGCTTCTCCACTAAACCACCAGCTGCCAAAGTATTGCACAAAGGGTTTCATCACACAGCTTGGAAAGTGGATGCTCTGTCTTTCAGTTGGAAAAACCTTCATGTGTATGCCTTTCCACCTCTACCTCTTCTTCCAAAGGTACTATTAAAGGTCAGACAAGACAGGCCACGGATGATTTTGATAGCTCCAGATTGGCCTCGGCAACACTGGTACCCACTACAGTCTGGTAAAGAAGCCTCCATGGCCTTTACCTCTGATTCCTCATCTGTTATCTCAGAAGGACGGTCATCTGCTCAATGTCAAGCTTCACTCTCTTCATCTAACAGCCTGGCATATTCTGTGTTGAAACACAGCAGGTCTCAACTTCCTCAACAAGTTTTAAATGTGATTATGGAAGCTAGAAGACCTAGTACAAGGAGAGTGTCAGAAACATGGAAGAGATTTTTATTTTGGAGTACAGCAAAGAATTTGGAGATTTCAGAGCCTAATTTGAGTGTGGCTCTTCAATATCTTACTGAATTATTGGACAAAGGTTTGTCCTTCTCTTCCATAAAGATTCATGCTGCAGCAATTTCAGCTCACTATGATTGTGACCCACCTTTGTTTTCGCATCCTTTGTTCAAGCAGTTTCTTAGAGGGGCAAAGAATATAAGACCCCGAGCTCCTACTCCTGCTTGGGATCTCAATTTTGTGTTGGAAAACTTACTCTACAACCTTTTGAGCCTGCAGCTACTGCTGAATTGAAATATTTGTCATGGAAGACTGCTTTTCTGTTGGCTATTACTTCTGCAAGAAGGGTGTCTGAGTTGCAGGCCCTTATGGCAGTAGAGCCCTTTTGATTTTCCATAAGGATAGGACTAATCCTTCTTTTATGCCTAAGGTGGTTTCTAGTGTGGCTTTAAACCAAACTATTCATTTGCCAGATCCTCAAAATAAAGGGGAAAAGATTTTGCACACTTTAGATGTACACAGGCTATTGCGTTATTATTTAAGCAGGACTAAGGATTTTAGGCAGTCTCAGCAGTTGTTTGTTTCTTTTGCTTTGAGTTCTCAGGGCAAGCCTGTGTCAAAACAAACTATTTCTAGGTGGATTGGCTTTTGCATTGCATTTTGTTATTCCCATCATGGCAAGGAGATTCCAGCTGGGATTAGGCCTCATTCCACTAGGGCTACCCACCACCAAACAGCATTTCTAAGGGGTGGCAACTAAGGATATTCTGGAAGCAGCTACTTGGAGTTCAGTGCATACTTTCTCTAGGCATTATCACCTTCCTATCTACTCTAAGTCTAGGGCTGGTTTTGCCACAGCTGTTTTACAAGGCATGTTGTCAGCTCCTACTACTTTATAATTTGCCAGCCTCCCAATAGTCAGGACTGCAGCAATGGAAGAACATAGTACAGTTTTGTACCTACCATAAATGTAGATGTTCGATGATTCATTGTTGCAGTCCAATCTCCCTCCCCCCCCTCTGTATTTAGGGGGTGGTTGTGTAGGTGAGTTTACATGCTTATATTTTTGTATATATTGTTGTATATATTGTACATGTTTTTGGTGCAGGTTGTTTTGGGACTTGTCTTTTTAGGGTCTTCTGACATCTGGGGCAAGAAAGATTGAGATGCGGCGGTCATGCGCATTGAGTACCCTGACGGGCTGCATTGCAGTCTAATGCGCCCTGACTGACCGCCGCCAGCCTCTCTGGTATTCGGCCCCGACTGGGACGCGACTATACCCAATAGTCAGGACTGCAGCAATGGAATCCTCGAACATCTACATTTATGGTAGGTACAAAACTGTACTTTTTCAGGATTGGTGGTGAAACAAAACCTTTTATTCTAGCAGTTTCCTAAGTTTATAAGATCAGTATTTGAAATGTGTCCCTATTTTGGGGCTGTATTCCTCATTATTGGCTTTGTTCTGTATTTTTTGTGCTAAGAGGTTGAGAGCTATGGTGAGAAGTGAGAACTGAATTCACTAAATGATAGCCATTTAAGTTTGTCTATCTGTCTTTCTGGAAACTGCTGATTTAGCTTAGTGGTATGTTGCTCTGACGGTAGTGTACATGGGTCTGGGTTCAAGACTGAGTAGTGAAATGCACGGTGATGACGCATTTTATGCAAGCAACTTTCCAAACTTATACAAGCAATGTTTAAAATGTGTCCCTGGTTTTTGGCCTTTTGCCCCCCCCCCCCCCCCCCAATTGAAAATAAGTGCAAGACGCTGTGCAATATGCCTCTGGCTTACACTACTGTGATTCTATATTTTTACATATTTATATATATTTTGTGTATAGAAGTAGACTGTTATCATGGAAATGTTCTGAATAGGGCAGTTTTGCCATGATTGGTGCATGCATTTTGACTCATTGCCTACTGGAAAATCTTCAAACAATACATTTAAAATGCAGTTGCATGGGGAAGTAGACTGTTATCATGGAAATGTTCTGAATAGGACAGTTTTGTCATTATTGGTGCATACATTTTGCTTCATTGCCTACTGGAAAAATGTTCAAACAATACATTTAAAATGCAGTTGTGAGTGGATGTAGACTTCTATGATGGAAATGTTCTGAATAGGGCAGTTTTGTCATTATTGGTTCATGCATTTTTGTTTCATTGCCTACTGGAAAAATGTTTAAACAAATTTAAAATGCGCTCTAACTTAAGTCTAACAAGTGTGCTGTATTATACAAGGAATATAATTTAATAAAGTCAAGAAGGTGTATTAAAGACCGCATGTATGTTTCTTGTTTTGTGTACAAGGGGCCTCTGATTTGAAAATAGCCCAAAGGTAATCTTTATACACCGCTGGCCAGATGCATTTTCTTTGGATGTGGTGTGCGTTTAAATGCTGTTTCAATGAATGTGAGTTTCAAGGGCAGAGAAGTTTTAATGCCTAGTCTGTTTTCATTGTGAGACAGTATTGCTTTCAGATATCTATTAGTGTTGGTGCATTGTGCTCTAAAATATAAAAAAAAGTAAAATCCAAGTAATCATTGTAGAAATAAAGCAGCATGCACACACTACTGTTTATGGTAAATGGGGTGAAATAGCCAGGTAATGGGACATTGGAATGGCTGCAGGGGGACTTTGGTGCTATATTTTGGTTCTGTTGTTCAGTTTGCGTTTGAAAGTTGATATCCCACAAGTCCATTGGAGTGGGCTGGGTTGTGTAATTATGTATGCAAATTTTACGTTAATCAGCGTACAGATTTGTACCTATTTTTCATGGGTCTTGTCCAGATTTTTGATGTTTCCAGGCTGAGAGGTATGCCTTCACTGGGATTCTTTGCTAAGTTATCATAGTGCTTATGTCAGGTATGCTGTAGAAAAGAACTGACTTCACATATGGGCAGCCAAACATATCTTCCAGGTATGTCTAGAAGCAACTGGTAATGTCTGCTAATATGCTGATTGCTGTATAGGAGTTATATACCTCTATATACAGCCACACCAGGCTCATTGGATCATATGAGAATATTAGGCTAACTATCATAAGTGGTAATTATAAGTCTAGCTAATAAGTTGAGGTTAGAATCAAGCCCAGTACTTTTGTGTGTGAGGTGAAGACTTTAACTGTTATGCTAAATCCACCCCCAATGATTTGCAACTGACTGTATTTTGCTGCATTTTCACACATGCTGATATATCGATAGATCAATATCTCAAGATGATCCTTTCACATCGCCCTTCCCCAGTATTCTGCTCTCCCACCTCCCCACCTCACTTGCCGACTTTCCAGACTGTGCCCCCCCCCTTTGCAAAATCCTGGATCCGCTACTGATAATATACATTGGTTTAGAAAGGTTGCTGTTCAGCAACATTTTTTTATAACTGCTGTAGAGGGCAGAAACTTTTAGCATTATGACCTGGCAACAGAGTAGAAAGAGTTGTAGATAAATTTAGTGAACCTGTAACAAGAAAAGTAACCAGAGGCCCTGTAAAGGAATTAGAGCTATTTTAGAAATTATATGAACATTTGTGTAAAGCAGGTGAAATTGGGGAACTAAGGAACAGCAAGTGGAGTTATTTATGGAAGACTTAGTTATGCCAGGGTTAGAGGGAAATGTGGCACATTTAACGTCTGTGACAGAAAGAGATGAGATAGAAACAGTGATGCATCGTCAGCAGAAAAGTGTAGGGACAGACAGTATTCCTGTGAATATTAGGAGAGAGTGATAAAGATCATGGAGTTTTCATTTAACGACATGTGAACAATATTTTTGCGGGGGGGGGGGTAGAATGCCGTAAGAAAGCTATGGTGGCTGTATTGCCCAAAGAGAGTTAAGACCCTTCAGATCGGTATAGACCAATTTTGATTTTAAGCCATGATTATCAAGTGTTAATAGCTAAGATAATGACAAGGATGTTATAAAAACTGATAGATATTTGTTAGTGTGTTGTTTGGGAGGGGAGGCAAATATTTGACATCATGGGAGGATGGCTAGCTGTACCAACCTATGAACCTATAAAAAAAAAAAAAAAACAATGATGATACAGATTGAATCTGTAAGAAAATGCCTCGACTGTTAATGACTGTTGATGCTGAGAAATTATTCAATAGCTGGAATTTTATGAGGACAGTGGTAGCATTTGTGCTGTTTGAGTCATCTTCTATCAGCTGTTCCCTTTAGGGGTCGCCACAGCAGATCATCTGTTTACATTTCTTCCTGTCCTCTGCATCTTGCTCTGTCACACCCACCACCTGCATGTCTTCCATCACCACATCCATAAACCTTATCTTAGGCCTTCCTCTTTTCTTCTTACCTGGCAACTCCATCCTTAGCATCCTTTTCCCAATATACCCAGCATCTCTCCTCAGCACATGTCCAACCCAGTGCAGTCTCACCTCTCTGGCTTTGTCTCAAAACTGTCCAACCTGAGCCGACCCTCTAAAATACTGATTCCTAATCCTGCCCATCCTCATCACACCCAATGCAAATCTTAACATCTTTAACTCTGCCACCTCCAGCTCTGACTCCTGCCTTTTTGTCAATGCCACCTTTTCCAAACCATATATAATAACTGGCCTCACTACCCTCTTGTAGACCTTTCCTTTCACTCTTACTGGTACCCATCTGTCACAAATCACTCCTGAGACTCTTCTCTATCCACTCCACCCTGTCTGTACTCTCTTCTTTACCTCTCTTCCACAGTCACCATTACTCTGAACTGTTGATTCCAAGTATTTAAGCTCATCCACCTTCACCAACTCTACTCCCTACATCCTTACCATTCCTCTACCCTCCCTCTCATTCACACACACATATTCTCTCTTAGTCCTGCTTACCTTCATTCCTCTCCTCTCTAGAGCATATCTCCACCTCTCGAGGGTTTTCTCAACCTGTTCCCTACTCTCACTATAGATCACAATGTCATCCGCAAATGTCATAGTCCATGGGGACTCATGTCTGATCTCGTCAGTCGACCTGTCCATCACTATTGCAAATATTGATCCTTGATGTAATTCCACCTCCACTTTAAACGCATCCGTCACTCCTAATGCTGACCTCACCACTATCGCACTACCCTCGTACATATCCTGTAACACTCTTACGTACTTCTCTGTCACTCCCAACTTCCTCATACAGTACCACAACTCCTCTCTAGGCACCCTGTCATATGCTTTCTCTAAGTCCACAAAGACACAGTGCAACTCCTTCTGACCTTCTCTATACTGCTCCATCAACACTGTCAGAGTGAACATCATATCTATAGTGCTCTTTCCCAGCACGAAACCATACTGCTGCTCACTAATCACCTCCCTTCTTAACCTAGCTTCCACTGCTCTTTCTCATAATGTCATACTGTGACTGATCAGTTTTACCCCTCGCTAGTTACTACAGCTCTGCACATCACCCTTATTCTTAAAAATCGGTACCAAAACACTTCTCTACTCCTCAGGTATCCTCTCACTTTCCAAGATTTCATTAAACAATCTGGTTAAAAACTCCACTGCCATCTCTCCTAAACACCTCCATGCTTCCACAGGTATGTCATCTGCACCAAGAGCCTTTCCATTCTTCATCTTCTTCATGGCTGTCCTTACTTCCTCCTTGCTAATCCATTGCACTTCCTGATTTACTATCCCCACATCATCCAACCTTCTTTCTCTCTCATTCTTTTCTTTCATCAGCTCCTCAATGTTTCCATCTGCTCAACACACTCTCCTGGATTGTAAGTAAGTTTCCCTCATTATTATTCATCACCCTTACCTGCTGCACATCTTTCCCAGCTTGGTCCAACTGTCTAGCCAATTGGTAGAGGTCCTTTTCTCCCTCTTTAGTGTCCATCCTTTCAAACAACTCTCCATACGCCTTATCCTTAGCCTTCGCCACCTCTCTCTTTGCCATGCATCTCATCTCCTTATACTCCTGTTTGCTTTCTTCATCTCTCTGACTATCCCACTTCTTCACCAGCCTCTTTCTCTCTATACTCTCCTGTACTTCCTCATTCCACCACCAGGTCTTTTTGTCTTCCTTCCTCTGTCCAGATGTCACATCAAGCACCCTTCTAGCTGTCTCCCTTCCAGCTCTGCTGTAGTTACCCAGCTGTTAGACAACTCTTTACTATCACCCAGTGCCTGTATTAACTCTTCCCTGAACTCCACCTCACAATCACCCTTTTTCATTTTCCACCATTTGATCCTTGGCACTGCCTGTCATCACACTCCTCCTCCTCTTCTTGATCACCAACCTCACCCTACAGACCATCATCTTATGCTAACTACACTTTCCACTGCCACTACTTTACAGTCTCCAATCTCCTTCAAACTGGCCCTTCTACATAGGATATAATCCACCTGTGTGCATCTTCCTGCACTCTTGTACGTCACCCTATGCACTTCCCACTTCTTAAAATGCCTATTTACCAAAGCCATGTCCATCCTTTTCGCAAAATCCACTACCATCTGTCCTTAACACCATACCTACCCATCGCTTCTTCATCCCCTCTGTTCCCTTCACCAACATGCCCATTGAAATCTGCCCCAATCACCACTCTCTCAACCATGGGTACACTCAACATCACTTCATCCAGCTCACTCCAAAATTTTTCTTTCACATCCATCGCACACCCAACTTGCGGAGCATATGCAGTAACAACATTCATCATCAGACCATCAATTTCCAGCTTGATAAACATCATTCTATCTGACACTCTCTTCACCTCCAAAACACTCTTGGCATACTGTTCCTTCAGGATAACCCCTGCCCTATTTCTCCTCCCATCCACACCATGAGAGAACAGTTTGAACCCCCCTCTGATACACCTGGCCTTACTCCCTTTCCATCTGGTCTGTTGCACACACAATATATCAACCTTCCTTCTCTCCATCATATCAGCTAGCTCTCTTCCTGTACCAGTCATACTGCCAGCATTTGAGTTCCTACCCTCACTACCACACTTCTAACCTTCCTCCTGTCTTCCTGCCTTTAGGCATACCTTCCCCCTCTTCTTCTTCTCCTCCTTTGTCTAACAGTAGCCCAATTTCCACCAACACCCTGTTGGCTAACAATACTAGTGATGGTCGTTGTTAACTCGGGCCTCGACCGATCTGGTATGGAAATCCGTATTGTTGTTCGGATATATCATTTGGCAAAAGATTTACACTGGATGCCCTTCCCAATGTAACCCTTCCCATTTATCTGGCTTGTGCATCCCCTGTGGCTGGGTTAGTATTTGTGCTGTTTGAGTAATAGGGATAATTAAGATTATACGTGAAAGGTTGGAGGTAGGAATTATGGTGGGGAATGTTCATCTCTGACCAGCTGTGTTTGAACAGAGAAACTAGGCAGGGATATCCTTTCCCTCTCTGTTATTGGCTTTATATCTAAAATTGCTAGTAAAGAAAATGGGGATACATATATTCAAGGATATGACCGGTGTGATAATCAAGAAAGGGTATTTTTATCCGTAAATGTTGATTTGTACTTGATGGATCCTGAAAAAGACATTTCAAAGTTAGGGAACAGGTTGAGACTGTTTAAAACATCTTTTTCAAGATATTAGATAAATGAAGAAAAGGGAATATGTAAATTACATTGAAGTAAATGTAATTTGTAGTAATGACATGAAAAATGACGTTCAGGAGGAGGAGTGAGGTTCAAGGGAAGGCAGGAATTGAGCAATTGATGTAGTGCTGGAGTGGATGAAAATTGTTAGAATTGTGTATACTGTACAGTGGTAATAAAGGAAACTGTTACGATTTTGTTTTCTTTTCTACTAATGTGTGAGCCCATATTGCAATTTAAAATATGGTTATTTTGATAAAGATGTTAAAAAAATGGATGGAGATAGTTTTGCTATGCATGATAGGAAGAAGATGATGTGTCAGCGGCCTGGGAAAGTTTTGTCTGCTGAGTAGACCTAGCACCTGCAGCTAAGCTCTAGATGTTACAAAAAGACTGACCTTCTTATGGATTTGTCGTTATAGTAAATGGTCATAAATTTAGTTTTTCTGTATGTCTGATTAGAAAGACTTGAGAGACACTTGTGGCTGTCCATTTCTCTGCATATTGGTGAAAACCAGTGTTAGTTTGCACAGCCAAATCTGTCCTCAACCTCTTTTTCCCATTTTTGTACATGGGGTCGGGGTGTCACTATAACTGTGACAATGCCACAGTAGTTCATCCATACCACTCACTCACACACGCACATGCATCTACAGCCAGTTTAGGGTCTATATTATATTTTCGAAAGTTTCAAACATCGAACACTGTATGGTCGACACCATATGAGCGATGTTTGAAATTTTGAAAATATAATAAAAAAATAAATAAAAAAGTATACCTACCTAAATGCTGTAAGCCCCCCTGCGCCCCCCACAACCCCGCTACTTAAATATTCCTACTCCGAGATCGCACTGCAATGAAGTAAAGGGAAAATATTCCCTACGGCAATTTCTGTGTTACGCGCACAACATTTCGACGTTTCGACCAATTGGGTTCGCTCAATACACATTCGCCATTTACAATTTTCGACCACGCGATAGGAACCCCCAATTTAAAGTGTCCAGTCCACCTACTGCATGTCTTTGGAATTTGGGAGGAAACTGGAGCACCCTGAGGAAACCCACACGACCAGAGGGAGGTCATGCAGAATCCTCACAGAAGACACCCCAGCTAAGAATCGAACTGGAGAGCCTCTTGTTGTGAGGCAACCACGCTTACTTGCTTCCTTACCCTTACATTGGACAGGTACAGTTCTTTTGAGGGTTTCTTTCTTTTTTTTTTAATTTCTCCAAGTCTTTTGGGTTTCTAACACCATAATGGAAATGGACCCCATTCCTAAGTCAAAGTGCGATTTAAGTTCATGTAATTAATATTGTTTCAATCTTTGCTGTCAGCCAAAAGTGCTCTTCGCAGCACCCACAGTATGCCCAGTAATGACTCCTCTTGCAGTTCGTACGAAGTTACATGTACTGGTAACGCATCTAAATACGATTGTACATTTTTATTTAAGACCTGTTGCTCCTATTACTATTGGAACTGTCTGGGTATCTTTCTTCTACGTTGCTGTTGTTTCTGCCTGTAAATCCTGATATTTTATGACTTTGTCTCTCTACACAATACACTGTAGTCACTGGGTGTAGTGATTTCAGTGTTGAATGTTACCTTTGTCTTCTTTTCATGAACCACTATATCTGGTTTTCTCACTTCTGTCTGAACTGTTGATAATGGAGTGATCCCATGTGATGTAAACTTTATTTTCTGTGATGCTTTGTGGCTCATGTTTCCAGTGTTTTTCAGCCACATCAGTTCCATAATGTTTGCACAATCCCCAGTGCAACAGTCTTGTTACATTATTATGACATTCAGTATACAGTCCTTCTGCCATTAGTATGTCACAACCAGCAACAAGGTGTGCGACTGTTTCCAATTCTGTATTACAAAACCTACATTTGTCTATTAATCCCACATGTTCAATGGACATGTATGTAGCCCACTACCTTGAGCTGCCAATATCAACCTTTCATCTTTTGGTTTGAACTCGCCTCTTCTTAACCATTCCTGCGTTCGGTCCTGATCAACATGTATTTATGCATTTTCCACATTTCTTGCCTTCTTGTCAGATCCTTCACCTTGTATTCTTTCTTTTGTTTTTTGGCATATTCAGTTGCTGCCTGATTTTTATCTGTTTCTGGTTTGATTTCCATTCCCGCTTGATGCCGATATGCTTCTGCTAGACTAAGCAGGGAAGTCATCTTAGATTTATTCTCCTCGTGTTTCAGAACTTTCACTATGTTTGGTCTTGTGAGGTCAGCAGATATGTGTGCAGTCCCACGATTGCAGATCTATACAGATAATCAATTTCAAGGAGGCCCATACCACCTCTGGAACAAAGAATATATAGTCTTGGTATGCACTGATTTTTTTTTATAAATCATTTGATGAGCATGAAGCATCCTTCTTGTTTTCCTGTCTAATCTGTCCTATATCTTTTGGGTCAGTCAGTCACTCCAAAACTGTAAGTTAGGACAGGAAGAGCAAATTGGTTTATAGCTTGAATTTTGTTCCTAGATGTCAACTCTGTTTTCAGATTTAGTCTTCTAAAATATTCCTTACCAAGTTTTATTCACATTTGTTTGTTTTATTGTTGATCATTCATCAATTCCCAAATATTTATATACTCTCTCTTGCTCAAGTTCTTCTATATGACATTCTTGTTCCAGACTGAAGTTTTATTGGTGCTGTAGCTTTTCTGCTTTAAAGGTTGCTTTTGCACATTTATCAAGACCAACTGACCTTCGTATATCATCTGAAAAAGTTTTGACTTCTTGCAGTTGTGCTTTCAGTTCCTCATCTGATGAGCTGTACAGTTTTAAATCATTGACAAAAAGATGAGAAGTCTTTACACTTAGTTGTTTTCTAGGATCAAAATTATAGCCAGGGCCTAATCTGTTAGGTAGACAGCTTGATGGGTTAAGATAGCAGTGGTGACTAGGACTAACCCTGGAAAATATACCCCATTTGAATTTTTATCCCTGGAATAATAATTTTCTCCTTTATCATAGCTTAATTGCAAAGTGGTCTGCCACTGTTTCATTGTCACTGTAATGTAACTGATCAGTGTAGGGTGTATCTTGTGCATTTTTAAGCACTCTTTATCTATGAATGTGGGATACTATCAGATGCTTTTGTTTGTAGTCGGTCCATGCTGTACTTAGATTCTTCTCTTTTTTTTACAGTTCTCCATTATGTCTTTATTTAGCAACAAATGATCTTTTGTTCCATATGACTTTCTATTATTACCCTTTTGTTCTATTACCATAATTGAATTTTCTTCTAAATGACTGTAAACTCTGTCGGCATCAGTTCTGGTGTATACTTTATTCCTTGTCGGAAGGCAAGTTATTGGTCTACAATTTTTAGGATAACTTGCAGGTTCAGTCCTAAGTAGGAGCATTGCTTTTCCTGTTAACCAGGCTGGTGTCTGTGCAGGGTATGCATATAAATAGTTTTTTACTCGTGGCTAAGTCTTCATACAAAGATGTTCATACTTTTAGCCAGAATTTAGGTACTGCATCTGGGCCTAGGGGTTTTCCAGTTGGAGGCTTTTCTTAACTTTATTTCAATCTCTCTGGCCATTACTTCATCTCATTTCATATCCTGTACATTTGAACTTTTTATTCTTTGTTTTACTTCTACTATTCATTTAGTATCTTTGTTATGTTCCACAAGATCTACATAGATATTTCTCCAAAATGTATTGCTTTCTTTTTTGGGTGGTCTTTCAGTTCCTTTTGCCTTGTTTCCCAGATGTTCTTCGTGTTTCACTGTTGCAGTCATTACATTTGGATTATCTGCTTGCAGTAGCCCTCAGTCAGCCTGATTAACAAAGTCTTGGGTCCTGCGTCGGTTGCTGTCCCATCTTCCATAACGTCAGGTCTTCAGGGGTATAAAACATGCAGCCGACGGCATTACATCCGTCTGTCTTGTCGTGCGGTGCCCGAAGCAGAAGCAGTTTGCAAGTGTCGGTCGGCCGACTCCTGAAATTTTCGTTGTCGAGTTTCACAACCGAAGGCTTCAACTAAAGTTAAGTACCCCGTTGGGGAAACTTTTTCTTGCTCCTTCTCGATGTCATTAAAAGTTAATAACTGCATTACTTGTGGAAAGCAAATACCTCATAAAGATTTTCATTCATACTGTATTCCTTGCCTGGGCCCTGACCACAACGTACCTTTCTGTCGGTTTTGTGCTTTAGTTAGCGCACTATCTGTCATTGGTGTATTTGTGCCTCTAAATATTTCAGTTCTCAGTTTAATTATCCAGAAATATCATTGGTTAGCCATTGGACTACTGGGATTTCGAAAAAACGCAAAGATAAAGACAGAGGTAGGCCGCCGAGGTCCAAAACTGCCGACGATGCTTCTCCTAAGCCAGTCGCCAGTTCGCCGGTACTCAGTGAGGTGCTTTCTCAGACCCTGATACGAGCTACTTCTGATTCACAGGCCTCTACTGAGACCCATTTGGAGTCCGGTATGCCGCGAGATGCTTCAACTATGGAACCCCCCGTGGATGTCTCTACCTTGGATGGGTCCAGAGCCGCTGTGCAGGCACCGGCTTCTGAGGGTGTATTCAGGCCTATGGACTTGCATATTAAACCGACGCCTCCTTCTTCATTTAGGCCTAAATCTCTAACCATGCCTAAAAAACCAACGCCCAGGCCACATGCTCAGGCCTCTATGCCTAAAAAATGATAAGAATGGCTAAAGATCTTATTACTCTAATCAGGGGATGCCAACCTCCCCCTTCTAAGAGACCTAGGACTGAAGTTGTTTATGAATCTTCTGACCAGGATTCTGATTTTTCTGATGATCTAGATTTGCCCCTATCTACTTATGAGGATTCTGATGCAGAGGAATCTATTCCCTCTGCTTCCCCTCCAGAGGATTTTTCTTTTGGTGAAACCTTACATACTCTAAGGAAGCATTTCCACTGGGAAAGCCAGGATTTTTCTGATTCAAAAGAGAGGCTTAGGGATTTCTTACTCCTGCCTCAGCATAGGCCTTTAGCTATTCCTCCTGTACTAGACATTGTTGATGATGCTTTTTCGGACTCTAGTTTGGCCCCTGATTCTTTGCCTCCTGTTCCCAGAAAACCTGACGGATATTACAGGGTTCCTGATTCACACAAGTTTAAACTTCTGCAACCTTGGCCATTAGTGCTTTAAAATGCCAGTTTCATATGTTAAAAGTATCAGCAGTATGTTATTGGATTGCTTAACCAGAAAATGATGTTGATTCCTGACTGTGCGGAAAATAAAGAATTACAGGATTTAATGCATTCTGCTGAACAGGTTGGAAAGCATACTTTGCAATGTGGATTTGATTCATTAGAGTCCTCTTCCAGGGCTGCTGTTACTGGGTCTGTGCTCAGAAGGCTTGCTTGGCTTAAGGGGCAGTCTTTGCCTGATCATGTTAAAGTTAATTTGTTGGATGCTCCCTTAAATCAGGACCGCCTGTTTGGCAACAAGGTTGAGGAAGTTCTTAAAAAGAAGGAAGATAAAGCTAAATCTATGCAAACTGTTCATAGGTTCATACTAGGCTATCTGCCCGAGGGCATTTACAAGCCTAGCCCATAGTTTTGTGGCTTACGCCACCCCTTTAGTATGGGGAACTATACCCATTATTTTGCTGTGCCTGTCGAGCAGTGACACTGAGGTAATCCCTGGGGTATATCTGCGATCTCCCATCCATTGGTCAAGATTTCTCTTGAACAAGGCCAGCGAGGTGCTCTGCCTCACATATACCGGGATTTTGTTCCACAGCATAGGGAGTCTTTGGGTGATGAATCTATCCCTCCAGCATGTCCTATTAATAGCCGTGTCGAGGTTTAAGTCTCCCGCCCTTGTGGCTCTGACGGATCTAGATTTTTTGAGGTGAAGCATATTCATCAAATCTGGGTTTGACATAGCCTTGTATGTCAGGCAAAGGTCACTTTTGAGCAAGCGGTAAGCGACTGAATAGAGCTGGAGTTCTTTCAGTCGGGCAGCATAGGACAGATTTTTGAGACCCTTTATCCTTTTGGTGAGGAACTTTTGTGGCCTCTCCAGCTGCTGCAAGTGTCGGGTCAGATACATTCCGAATGGGGCATTGTACTCAATCATTGGTCTGATGAGTGATGAGTATAGGGAGACTATGACCTCCCTTGATCTAGATGTGAATCCCTTCATGATAAGGTGGGCAATGTAGAAGGTCTTCCTAATTACTTTAGATACATGGGTGTTGAATGACAGGCTGCTGTCAACCTGGGTCCCCAGGTCCCTGATAACTTCTTCTGTGCTCAGTGGATTGCCACCTATATGGTAGCTAGGGGTAACCTTGTTTTTCCCGAAGGGTATGACTATGCATTTTTTGGCATTTAACTTTAGGCCATGGCTCTGGCACCAGTTATCCGTTTCTGTGAGACCCTTCTGAAGGATATCTGTGTCAGATGTGTTTTCGACTATGGCGCCCAGTTTGCAGTCATCTGCAAACTTTGTCAGCCATAACCCTCCTGTGTTTGCTTGCACTTCGGAAAAGTAGATGCCAAACAAGAGTGGGCCCAGGACTGAGCCCTGTGGGACACCACTTGTGACAGGCTTTGAGTCTGACATGGCGCCAGCAACTCTGACCCTGTGGGATGTTCTTCATCTCACATTGCTGCAGTCCTAACACTTGGGTAGTCCGCTGTCCCAGTCGGCCCGAATACCAAAGTATAAGGCTGACGTCGGTCAAGGCGCATTTGACTGACATCAGAACGTCAGGGTACAAATGCGCATGACCTACGTCATATCCTCAGTCTTTTTTGCCGCATGGTCCGATGCAGAAGCAGTATTGCGAGTGCAGGTTGGCATTCTGAAATTTTCTGAAGTCGGAGTTTCAGACCGAATCAAAGTTGGCTAAGTACCCCGTTGGGGAATATTTTGGTTTTTTCTTGCCTCAGTATTTAACCGGATGTCAGAAAAGTGAATAACTGTATTTCTTGTGGGAAACAGATACCTCATAGAGATTGCCATACATTGTGTATACCTTGCTTAGGGCCTGAGCACGACGTTGTTGGCTGTCGCTCTTGTGCTAGATTTAACAAACGCACTATTAAGAGAAGATTAGATTGTGCCAGGTTAGTTTTGGGAAGCGTTGTAATTACAACATGCCGTCGGATGCTCCGGCGCCTGCTTAAATCTAAAAGCGCAAGGACAAAGCGAAGCCTAGGGTGGAAGAACCGTCTGTCCCGGACGCCGGTTCTTTAGAGGCTCGGTGGAGCCGGTGGTTCTACCAGAAGTTCCTTTGGATTCTCAGGGTGAGACTTTACTGTTACAAGATGTGTCCTCTCAGGAGGTAGGCCAGGCTGAAGGGGCTTCTCAGGTAGCTGTTCTCCCCTCCCTTCCTAAGGTGGTTAGGCCCTCCCCTTCTGTTTCCAAGGCTCCTTCTAGAGGTAGGCCAGGGTTAACTTCAGTGCGGTCTCCCTAGTTCTTCAGGGTCTCTGCCTAAGAAACATATGCTTAAAATGGCAGAAGATTTGATTACTATGATTAGAGGTTCTTTACCCCCCCCTGATAAGAGGCTTAGGGTGGAACCTGAGCTTGAAAGCTTTGAGCAGTGTTCGGAGGCTTCTGAGTCTTCGGCTGAAGACTTGCAGGAGTATCCTCCTTATTCTGATTCTGATGTAGATGACTCTACACCTTCGGCTTCTCCTCCTGAGGATTTTTCTTTTACAGAGACCCTTCATTCCATGAGGGAGCATTTAAATGGGAAGGTCAAGATTTCTCTGATTCTAGGAAAAGGCTTAGGAATTTTGTTTCTACCCAGCATAGGCCTTTAGCTATACCTCCTGTTCTGGATGTGGTAGGGGATGTTTTGCAGAGGCTTCCTGAACCCTGATTCTTTGCCTCCTGCCCCAGTTAAACCGGACAGGTATTATAGGGTGCCAGAAGCTCATAAGTATCTTTTAAGAGTCCCAGGGCAGACCCAAAAACTGTTTCTCAGGGCCCTAAAGGTGTTAAGGCTTCTGTTGTTAAAAATCCTGTTCCTTCTGATAAAGAGGCAAGGGCTTTGGATAGATGGGGAAAAAGGTGTATACTTCTTCCACTTTAGCCATGAGGGCTTTGAATTGCCAGTTTCACATGTTGAAATACCAAAATTATCTCCTTTCACAATTGAAGTCTAAGGTAGATGCTCTGGAAGGTATTGAGTGTAAAGAGTTGCAGGATTTAGTTCATGTTTCTGAACAAGTGGGTAAGCATTCCTTGCAATGTGGTTTTGATGCTGTACAGGCCTCTTCGAGGGTGGCAGCCACTGGTTCTGTTCTTCGCAGGCACGCCTGGCTCAAGGATCAGAATTTAGCTGAACATGTAAAGACAAGGATTTTAGATGCTCCTTTACAATCTGATGTGTTATTTGGTGCGCCTGTGGACGCAGTTTTAAAGAAAATGGAGGACAAGGCTAAGTCTATGCAGACTGTTAAAGATTTTTTGCAGGTTCAGCCTCCAAAGTTTAGTAGAAATTGGCCTACTAAGGGGTGGACTTATCCTTCTTATGATTCTCAGTCTAGGGGTAGATTAGATCTAGACGTGGTAGGGGCAGAGCTCAAGGTTCTTTTAGGCCTAGAGCAGGCAGTTCGCCTGCCCAGTCTTCTGGTGAGGGCAGGGTCAGTCCTTTCGTAAGCAGACCCAATGACTTGCCTTTTCAGCTGCCAGAGCCTTCTCGTCTGGCAGCACCTTTGGGAGGAAGGCTGGCACTTTTCAAAGAAAACTGGAGTGTTATTACCCAAGACAGATGGGTATTGGATATCGTTCACCACGGTTACAGGTTTTATTTCCATACCTTGCCTCCTTTCAAAGGCATGCCAGACATTCCTCCTCTACAAAGAAAAGAGGCTCACAAGCAAATTTCTCTGTTGCTCCAGATAGGGGCCATTCAGCCGGTTCCTGTGCCAGAAAGGGGCCTAGGATTTTATTCTCACCTGTTCCTAGTACCAAAAAGGGGAACACGTGGAGACCAATTTTGGATTTGTCTATCCTCAACACTTATTTGGACATTCCCAAGTTCAAAATGTTGACGTTACAACAGCTTTTACCTCTGCTGGGCAAAGATCACTGGATGGTAACTTTAGATCTCAAGGAGGCTTACCTTCATGTGCCTATCAGACTCAGTTGCAGGAAGTATCTGCGTTTTCGAGCTGGAAATTCCCATTATCAGTTCTCTGTATTGCCCTTTGGCTTATCTACTGCGCCCAGAGTATTCACAAAAGTTCTGGATCCAGTTGTAGCTATTATCAGGCTAAAAGGAATACAAATCTATCCTTACTTGGACGACTGTCTGATTCTGGCTCAAGAAAAGGACGAGCTTCTTCAGCATCTGGATTATGTGATAGCAGTGCTAAGATGCCTGGGGTATTCTGTGAACGAAATAAAGTCCAGTCTAGTACCCTCTCAAGACATGTGCTTTCTGGGTGTGAGACTGAATACAGCAGCCCAGATGGCCTTTTAACCCCGGACAAACAAAGAGTCTATCCTTTACTTCCATCAACTGTCTCATCAGTCCGTGCTGACTGCAAGGACAGTCCTTCAAGCATTAGGGTTCATGGCATCTTGTATTCTGGTGCTTCCCAATGCCAAACTGCATATGAGGAAGCTACAATGGTATCTCAAAATGTATGGACACAGCACTGCCAGGATCTGGACACTGTCATTCAAATAATACCTTGCATTCAAAAGGAATTTTATGGTGGGCTCAGGAATGTCACCTAAACAAGGGACTCTCTGTGACCCGGCCAGAGGCGAGTCAGATTCTAACGACAGATGCCTCAGACATAGCTTGGGAGCTCATCTGAATGGAAAGTGGATACAAGACAAGTGGCCTGCCAGACTACAGCATCTACATATCAACATGAAGGAGATGTTAGCAGTCCAGTTTGCATTGAAGGCTTTCAAGGAGTTACTTCTTCCAGGGCAGGTGTTGATTCTAACAGACAACACAACTGTCATGTGGTACATCAACAAGGAACGGGGAACACATTCTTATCCTCTATGCAGGCAAGCAATGATTTTGTGGGAGACTGCGCTCAGCTTGCAGCTTACTCTTCAAGCAAGGTTTCTGCCAGGAGCACAGAACTCCTTAGCAGATGTGTTAAGCAGGCAAATCATGGATCCCCAGTGGAAACTGGATCTTCATGTATTTCAAAATTGACAGTGTCATGGGGAACTCCAGACATAGATCTGTTCGCTTCTCCACTAAACCACCAGCTGCCAAAGTTTTGCACGAAAAGTTATCATCACACAGCTTGGAAAGTGGATGCTCTTTCGTTCAGTTGGGAAAATCTTCATGTGTATGCCTTTCCACCTCTGCCTCTCCTCCCAAAGGTACTCCTAAAGGTCAGACAAGACAAGCCAAGGATGATTTTGATAGCTCCAGATTGGCCTCGCAACACTGGTACCCATTACTGAGGAATCTGGTAAGAAGCCTCCATGGCCTTTACCTTTGATTCCACACCTTTTGTCTCAGAGGGACGGTCATCTACTCAATGTCAAGCTTCACTCTCTTCATCTAACAGCCTGGCATATTCTCTTTTGAACCACAGCAGGTCTCAACTTCCTCAACAAGTTTTGAATGTGATTACGGAAGCCAGAAGACCTAGTACACGTAAGGTGTATGCAGAAAATGGAAGAGATTTTTATTTTGGAGTGCAGCAAAGGATTTGGATGTTTCTGAGCCTAATTTGAGTGTGGCTCTTCAATATCTTACTGAGCTATTGGACAAAGGTTTGTCTTTCTCTTCCATTAAGATTCATGCTGCAGCAATTTCAGCTCACTATGATTGTGACCCACCATTGTTTTCTCATCCTTTGTTCAAGCAATTTCTTAGAGGGGCAAAGAATATAAGACCCCCTAAGAGCTCCTACTCCTGCTTGGGACCTCAATTTTGTGTTGGAGAAACTTACTCTACAACCTTTTGAGCCTGCGGCTACTGCTGAGTTGAAATACTTGTCATGGAAGACTGCTTTTTTGTTGGCCATTACTTCTGCAAGAAGGGTTTCTGAATTGCAGGCCCTTATGGCGGTGGAGCCTTTTTGATTTTCATAAGGATAGGGTATCATTACGCATTAATCCTTCATTTATGCCTAAGGTGGTTTCTAGTGTGGCTTTAAACCAAACTATTCATTTGCCTACTTTTATGCAGATCCCCAAAATAGGGGAAAGATTTTGCACACTTTAGATGTACACAGGCAGTTGCGTTATTATTTAAGCAGGACTAGGGATTTTAGGCAGTCTCAGCAGTTGTTTGTTTCTTTTGCTTTGAGTTCTCAGGGCAAGCCTGTGTCAAAACAAACTATTTCTAAGTGGATTGGGTTTTGCATTGCATTCTGTTACTCCCATCATGGCAAAGAGAATCCAGCTGGGATTAGGCCTCATTCCACTAGGGCTACTGCCACTTCAACAGCATTTCTAAGGGGGGTGGCAACTAAGGATATTTTGGAGGCAGCTACTTGGAGTTCAGTGCATACTTTCTCCAAGCATTACCACCTTCCTCTCTATTCTAAGTCCAGGGCTGGTTTTGCCACTGCTGTGTTGCAGGGCATTTTGGCAGCTCCTGCTTCATTATAGCTTAGCCATCCTCCCTTACCTCTGCTTTGGGATTCTACCCAAGTGTTAGGACTGCAGCAATGTGAGATGAAGAACATAGTACAGTTTTGTACCTACCATAAATGTAGATGTTCAAGATCCACATTGCTGCAGTCCAATTTCCCCTCCTTCCCCTCTGTGTTTAGGGGTGGTTGTGTGGGTGAGGTTCTATTTTTGTACATTTGTATATATTGTGCATATTTTAGGCACAGGAGTGTTTTGGTGTTTTTTGGTTTTGGCCTTATCTTTTTAGGGTCTTCTGACATCTGGGGCAAGAAAAGACTGAGGATATGACGTAGGTCATGCGCATTTGTACCCTGGCGTTCTGATGTCAGTCAAATGCGCCTTGACCGACGTCAGCCTTATACTTTGGTATTCGGGCCGACTGGGACAGCGGACTACCCCAAGTGTTAGGACTGCAGCAATGTGGATCTTCGAACATCTACATTTATGGTAGGTACAAAACTGTACTTTCTGTCACTCAGCCAGTTTGCAACCCATCTTGTGATGTATGGGTTAACATTTAAGCTGATGAGTTTTTCAATGATACCCGAGTGGGGTATTGTATCAAAGGCCTTCGCCAGATCGAGGTAGGCTGTATGGACTGCCTTTCCCTCATCAATGGCTTTGGTGACTTTTTCGAAAAAGTCAACCAAGTTTAAAAGGCATGATCTGCCTTTGACAAAGCCAAACTGGGTTGGATCCAAAGTCTGCAAATTCCCTATGTCTTTATTTATGAGGTCCATTATGATCCTCTCCATGGCTTTGCAGATAAGGCTTGTCAAGCTAATGGGCGTAATTTCCAGGGTCGGTGGAGGCACCGCCTTTGTGAAGTGGGACCACAGTTGCAGTGCGCCACTCCTGGGTGCACGTATCCAGAGGTGAGACTATGATTAAACAGCCGTCCTAGCTGTGGGTTTAATTCCTCGTTGAGTTAAGTGGAGCACACAGCCGGGGACACCATCAGGTCCCATGGATGCTGTGTTTTTTGCTTTGGAGAGAGCAGTTCTCACTTGGGCGTTGGAGATGTTTGGGGGGCTGCAATCGTTTGGTATAGATATCCCTCCTTTGGGAGGAGAAGTTTGCACTGAACCTGTCAGCCAGTATGTTGGCAATGTCTGTAGGATCAGTAATCTTCACATAATTTTGAACTAGTTCTGAGCATATCTGGGAGTTTCCTCCCAGGTTTCTAACATAGCTAAAGAAGGCCTTATGATTTTCTTTTGAGTCTTTAGCTATTTTTCTCTCAAAATTTGCTTTGGATGATTTTATGAGAGCTCTTAGTTTTTTACTTATAGTGATCAAAGGTGTCTTACCTTTTAAGGATTTTGCTCTATCTTTTACAGGTTCAGCTCTATCTTTTACAAGTTCAGCCTCCTAGATTTAGTAGGCACTGGCCTTCTAAGAATTGGTCCTTTCCAGCCCCTTCCAGGTCTTCTCAAGCCAAACCCAGACACAGCAGAAACCCCAGGTTTCAGTCCCAGGGGATACACTAGACTAAGCAGTGGGGGGTTTCCGCACCCAAATCAGGGAGTAATAAGACTCCCCCCTATGGAAAACTGTCTCAATGACTTGCTTTTAAAACTTCCAAGCACTTCCCAACTGAATGCTCCTTTAGGTGGAAAGATTGGTCTGCAGGCTAAAAACTGGGAAATCATTACCCAGGACAAATGGGTATTAAAGATAGTGTCCCAAGGATACAGATTTCACTTCCACACCTTACCAACACCAAGCGGGTGGCCAGATCTACCCCCAAATCAGTGGGCAGAGGCCCAAAATCAAGTACTCTCTCTTAAGCATGGGGTCTACTCATTTGGTACCAGAAGAGAAAAAGGGACAAGGTTTCTATTGAAGACTTTTTCTGGTACTCAAAAAAGGCAATACATGGCGTCATAGCCTGTACCTTTCTAATCTAAATACCTTTCTGGTGATTCCAAAATTCAAGATGCTGACTCTTCACCAGCTGCTTCGTATGCTAGGCAAAGATCCATGGTTGGCAACACTAGACTTAAACGAAGCATACCTGCACATCCCTATCAGGGAGTCTTGCAGAAGATACCTATGCTTCAAAGCAGGCTACATGCACTATCAGTTCTCTGCACTGCCATTTGGCTTATCTACTGCGCCCAGGGTATTCACAAAGTGCCTAGCTCCAGTCATTGCATTCTGCAGGCAAAGAAATATTCAAATATATCCATACCTGGACGATTGTCTAATTCAGCCAGAAAGCCAGGACATACTTTTGAATCGTCTGGCCTTTGGTCAAAGGGTACTGAGTTGTCTGGGGTACACCATAAACGAAAAGAAATCACAGCTGGTACCCTGTCAACAAATTATATTCCTGGGAGCAAGCTTGAATACAACTTCCCAGATGGCTTTCCTCACGCCAGAGAAACAGACTCATTTGACAACCTACTTCAAACAAGTGGCCACAAAAACCCAGATGTTCATCGTGTTTCACTGTTGCAGTCATTACACTTGGGTTTTCCTGCTGGCAGGCTACCAGCAGTCGGCCCGAATTCCAAAGTCCTGGTCCAGCGTCGGTTGCTGTCACCTCTTCCCTAACATCAGTGCGCCAGTGGTATATAAGATGCAGCCAACGCCATTTTCATCAGTCTTTCTTGCCGCGCGGTGCCCGAAACAAAAGCAGTTCACAAGTGCCGGTCGGCCGACTCCTGAGATTTTTGAATTCGAATTTCAGAGCCAAAGTCTTCATTAAAGCTAAGTACCCCGTTCGGGAAACTTTTTTCTTGCTCCAGACCGATGTCAGAAAAAGTTAACAATTGTATTTATTGTAGGAAGCAAATACCTCATAAGGATTTTCATTCTTACTGTATTTCTTGCCTAGGCCCTGACCACGACATTGCTTGTTGTCGGTTTTGTGCCAGATTTAACCAAGCACTATTAAGCGTCGGTACGATTTTACTTTTCATTACTTTGGCCGCAGGTTCAATTATACAATGCCGGTGGAACAGCCGACGACGGGAGTCTATAAAAAACGCAAGGATAAAGACAAGGGCAGGCATCCGAGGTCCAAAACAGACGATGAGGCTTCCTCTAAGCTAGATGTCGGTTTGCCGGTTCTCACTGAGGCGCTTTCGCAGCCCCTGACACACGCTACCTCAGAGCCACAGGCCGCTTCCGACTCCAACGTGGAGCCGACTGGGCCTCTGGAAACTCAAGGTATTGGATCCTCGGAAACTATACCCTCAGATGGGTCCGGAGCTGCTGTGCAGGCATCGGCTTCTGAGGGTGTTTTTAGGCCTACACAGTTATATGATCTGCTTCAAAGCCAAAGACTAAAGCAGCTCTAAAGACAAAGAAGCAAGTACAGCATTCTCCAGGACAGACTTCCATGCCTAAAAAACAGATGCTCAAAATGGCCGAAGACCTTATTACTTTGATCAGGGGTACCCATCCCCCTCCTGATAAGAGGCCTAGACAAGAGACAGACTATGAATTTTCAGATCAGGTTTCCATTTCCTCTGATTCCTCCTCTGATCAGGAATACTCTCTTCCTCCCTATGAGGATTCTGATGCTGAAGAATCTATTCCTTCAGCTTCTCCTCCTGAGGATTACTCTTTTGGGGAAACCCTGCATACTATGAGGGAGCCCTTTCATTGGGAGAGCCAGGATTATTCAGAATCCAAGAAAAGGCTCAGAGATTTTCTTT